>NW_020897715.1:296781-523225 GCF_003984885.1 Neopelma chrysocephalum
TTGTCCCTGCGAGCGGGGGGGCCCGGGCGCGCAGCCAGCGCTCGGCAAAACACTCGCGGGTCCCGCGGTGGGGGGGGGAAGAGGGGGGCGGCTCGTAACTTTTCCCGTCCCCGCGGCTCCCCCCAAACCCACCCCCGGCCGGGCAAACTTTCCGCCCGCGCCCGGGGGCGCTGGCGGGGCTCCCCCCGGGCATTGTTCGGCGGTGCCGCCGCCCGGCAGCGCGGCCCCGGCCCACCCCGCTCGGCCATTTCCCCGGCGGAACAGCGCCGCACTCACCCCGCAGCCGCCGCGGCTCCTCCCGGGCCGCCCGCCCGGAGCCTCCCGGGGCCGCTCCGCCCGCAGCCCCCCGCGCCCGCCGCGGCCGGTCCCGGCACGGAGCTCCGGAGAGCGGCTGCCGGCAGAGCCCAGCCGGGCGGACGGCTGCCCGCGGCTGGAGGGCAGGACAGGGCAGCGCAGGGCAGGACGCGCCGCCTCCCGCCACCCCCGAGTCCGCGCGTCCTCCCCGCTGTCCCCCCCGCGCATCCCCGCGCACATACAGGGCGAGCCGAGCTCCGCTGCGCTGCTCCCCGCGGCTCGGGGCTCTGCTGCAATGCCTGCGAGGCTGACTTTCAAAGCCTAACCCGCAGCCGCGATCCTCCCTCTCCGCCTTCCACCTCGCCCGCCGCGGCGCAGCCCGGCCCCTCCCCGCGCCGCGCCATTCATCTCTCCAGCCAAGTTTCTTAACCCTTTTCTAACCCCCGGCGCGGGGAGGGAGGGAGGGAAGGCAGGGCGGGATGCAGGGATGCGCCCCCCGCCCCGCCCGGGGCGGGCAGGGTAGGGCAGGGCGGCCGCGCCGCACGTACGCGAATCGCATCCCCTCCTGCCCTCGCTAATTAACCTGACCGAAGGCGCAGAGCCCCCGGGAAACAAACTTGGGAGCGACAGGACCGGAGGACCCGTATTTAATGAAAACAACGGTGGCTTAAAAATAACACCTTTCTTTTTTTTTCTTTTCCTTCGGCTCCCCTGAAATAGTGTGGGGGGCGCTTCCAGCGTTACCGCTTCTGGTCGGTTTAGAGCTTACGTTTGCAGCCTTTCCTCCGAAAAACACGCGCTAGAAACTTTTTAGTATTATCATTATTATTGTTATTATTATTATTATTATTTTGAAGAAAAAGCCGGGATGCTCCCGGCAGCGCACGGGGAGGGAGGGCAGCGGCCCCGGCACCTGCGACTGCTCCCGGGCGGGCTCTGCCCCAGCCCTGCCAGCTCCCGGCACGTCTTCTTATCGCTCAGCCCCAGCTTCCCGGGAGCAGAGAGCATCCCTGCCGGCTGGCGCCAGGGCGGCCCGCGGTCCCTGTGCCGCTGGGAAGGAGGGAAGGCGGGGGGAGACCCCCGGCAGCCCGCGGGAGCAGCTCCAGGATCGGGGGCAAAACCATCAAAGCTGTCTGCCCATGTGGCAGATAAATACAATTTGGGAGAAAAAAAAAACAAAAACAGAGCCGGGCAGAGCTTCCAACCCTAACCCAGCCCTCCATTTTGGTAGGTGGCATCCCCAAAATCTCTGCTGTCAGAAATTGCGCTGAACGTCAAGTCGTTCTTCAGACTTTGCTCCCACCAAAGAAGGGAGTACACCCAGACACACAGGCTGAACTTGGCTGTATAAGGGAAGCTACAAAGTGCATGCGACCTTCATTGCACCTCCTGTGTGCCTGTGTTTAACAAACGTCTCGACGCGTCGCACGCTGTCTGCCAAACGCTCTACAGAACACTTCATGATACTTTACTTCTAGCAGTCAAAGACTGAGAAAAGAGAAACAAATCTGTTTGCAAGTCACATACGAACTGCGTGATAATTCCTGCATTAACGCATGCCAACATTTTAGTTTTAAAACTCAGGTAAAATAAGTGATCTATTCAAGCATCTTTTTAGTAAGAGAGTAGTATTGTTAAAGAACATAGGAGTTTCTACTTTAAATAAAGCAAAAGCTTTTCACTTTTGTGAAAAGCTAAATATTTTAACCTGGAGATACCATGAATGAAAGTGGATGTAGGAATGTTAACCAAAACATCTTTCACTTTGGAATGTACGGATTGTGTACAGGCTTAGAGCGGAGCTAGTAATGTATTACTTGACCTATTTTTTTAAGCCAATGAAAGATTTAGGTTAACTTCATCATCGTGTGTTTTTAACCACTTTCTTCCAGACGTGCAGCAGCATTTTCTAAAGCCATTGCATGTCACAGTGCTTATACAACAGTCTCTTTTTTTGAGACCATAAGTCTCGTAATATAGTCTGATCATACTTCCATTAAAACAATAAGTTTTGCTCTTCGTTTCCATAGTAGGCTCATTAGCAAATTCTGATCGTAAAAAAATTATCTTTAATTTTTTTATTTCACAAAGAATCTTCATCTCAAATTTTTTTTCAATGCTAAGCAGCTGAATTATCTAGGGAAAAAGAAATTTTCTCATTACTGCAGCAATTTATCTGCTATTTCAATCAAGAATGTCTGTAGTAGAGACCTCTTTCATTCTTAACCTTAGGGAACATGTTACGTAGATGAGAAACCTACAAAATGAGGAATCTTGGACAAGCAACAGAAAAAATGTGCATCTAGAGCATTTGTTAAAATGATTGTTGTTAGGTAACTTAGTGTTACTTAAGTTGCCTAAGGATGCAAGTTTCAGTAAGATACAATCAACTGAAATTGTATTAAATAATGCAATGTATGGAATTAGTGGGTTATTTCCAACAATTAATATTTGTATCACACTGAGTTGTGCCACTTGTCCATATTTACTTAACTATGAGAATTCAAACAATATACAAAATAAACACTCCATACAAGTAAAGGAAAAATTCCAGCATACAGTGGAATTCGTCTCTCAAGAAGTAGGAGAGTACTGATGTGTATTTGTTGGTCCTTCCTTTGAATTCTTCAACCAAAATTAAATACACACAGTCACCCCCCCATGCATAAAAGATAAGCATCTATGGATGTACCTATCTAGGGTGGTGTCTATACCTTCACTTTGTTACAGACATTACAAAATCGGACTTTCTTTCAATTTTTTTCTTCAAGGAGAACTCATCACTATAAAATGCCTTTAAATGGAAGGCCAATTACAACAGGAAGGCGAAAACTACCTTTGTATTGGTCTTGGAAGAGAAAAACAGGTTTATAGAGTTTGCATTAGAACTCATTCCCAGAATTGCAAGCATTTAGTGAGGAGCTGTTGGTGGTGTACTTCAGTATATCAGCAAACCACTTCTTTTTATATTTATAAAAATGTATAGTGATACACCCCCTACTTTACAATTGTTAACTGAAAATCTCCAGACAGAAAGGTATGTTTTTGACCTATACGAATTCTATCAAAATCAGAATATAATTGTGATTCTGACATTCTTGAAATACATAATTAATCTGTGTGACCACTTAAAAAAGGGTTAAATAAATAGTGGATACAGCCACAACTTTCTTTTGTTCACTTTGATGATTACAATAACGCATCTAAAAATTATGAACAAAGCTATAGTTTCAGTAACAAACTTTTTCTTTAACTTGCAGAAGTAGAGCACACTGGTCTGTGCCATGCAGTAAAAAAACAAGTAGCAGTCTTAAAAAGAAAAGGACAATGCTATTATATGATTCCCAAACATTTTTAAGCTAATGCTAACCTATTTTTAAATTACATAAAGTGCTTTGAAGAGCTTGGGAGAATTACAATTGCTCTTATTTTGATTTTCCTTTGAGGTTATCTCAGCCTCTCAAAAAACCAACTTCTCTTAAACTACCTTTTTTCTATCAAAATAATTATGGCCTTGCTTCATGGCATCCAATCATGATATGAAAGGCTTAGGATGTGGTTGAGAAGCTAGCTAGCTTTACAGAAATGCATTTCCAGACTAAATCTTCCTCTGAAATAGTTTGTCAGCCTTACATAGACAAATAATGAAATTCCATCCTTGACTCAGCCTAGTTCAATACATGTAATATGTCAGATTACCCACTATTTCAAAGGTGCCTTCACAGAGGATTAAATCACCTACTATTCCAAAACTTAGGTAGGCACACACACACAAAAAAAAACATAACCAACCAACTAAACAAACAAACAAAACAGAAAAGAAAGTTAAAAAAGGGATCATTATAATTCTTATTTATTCAAGAAATGACTTCAGAAGAGGTTTGCCTAAATATATTATAATCATGTGGTAGTGTTCATCCATAAATCTGAAGTAGTAAGGTAGAAAGGTTTGCCATTCTTCAGGAGTTCCATCTAGGAATAACTGAAATCAGTAGTAACCCTACAAGTGTTATCAGAGGAAGAGCTGGTCCAGGGGAGGGTTTCTGCAGGGGGTACCATAGGACATATCCTCTTTTGTTCATAACAGCAGCAAGTCTGCAACTGTTGGTGGTGGAGCTGAATTACACAACAACATGTAAAGGGAAGAGTAATGTACTCTTTATATAGCTGAAAGGTATCAAGAGTACACACTGCTTGTTACTTCATCTACCTACATTTAAAATTACAAAGGTATTTGTATGCATACATAACTCACATAATTTCCTACTGGAGCTGGTTTCCACTTCCTTTTTCTTTTTTTTAATTACACATTTTACTTACATTTTTACAAGTATTTTGAAGCAGGTCATCTGAGAGAAATGTACCCTTAGTGGCTCAAGATGGTTTTTTTTCTGCATTATTTAAAAGTAGACTTCAGATCGTGACTATTTGTTCTAAGAGTAATAAGCAAAGGACCAGATGCTGGAGCCTTTTCAATTATAAAAACATTTAAAGACAGCTGTACCATATAAACTCTCATGGAGGAATCATATGCTTGCAGCATCTGGTGAGTTTTGGCCATGCCTCTAGCACACCGTATCTGTTCTGAGGCATGAGATAGGGTGAGGCTTATTTGGCCATATGTGTTTTTGGGATAGGGGTGTGCATTTTTTGACCACAGACAGGAACTAACACTTCATGTCTTATATTTGGTGGCAGGAAATAAATGCTACTTTCAGCCCCTGTAACACCTTTCATGGAAGAGTCAAAGGGGTGTATGCTAAGTTGATATGACTACTTTACGTTAATTATTCTAGCAGAATGAAATATTGGTGTTTTTATTCAGAAGAACGCATCCCGTACTTGTGAATTTTCTGCTATCTCATCCCACTTGCACAATCAAACATTCACAGTATATTTTTGAGAACACTGTTCTGATGTGTCACATTGCTGGTGTGAAAGCATGTCCAGAAAATAACCATGCTGGGGTCACTACTTATAAACTGGCACGAGAAAGTACCAGTAGCACAGGTATTACACTACACAAGCACTGTTGTGGCTTGTGGGTTGGTGGCAATGCAAAGGTAATGTTTGAGAAGGTTGTATGCAGGTAGCTGAAACTGTTCAGAACATTCATTTTCATTTCAGAATTCATGTTTCCCTCCTTCCTTTGACAAAGATGTTCCCCATGTCAGCAGTAACAGATTGAATGAGGACTGAAGAATCCTGTCCTCTCTCGCACTCTGCACTCAGAAGTTACTCTCAGTAACAATTCTGTTTCTCAGCCCCATTTTGCTGTCTGGCTAACACGGTATCTGGGTAACCCCTTGTCGTGGTTCTCACGATGACACAAACCATGTTGCTGAAACACTATGTTCTCAAATAAAGTGAACAGTACGTACAAATTATACATACACGATCTGGCAGCCAGGACCACACAGGAAATGAATAAAGTTCTAGAAAGGACCATTAGGAAGCACCTAAAAAACGAAGCTAAACTGTCCTGTGTTTGCCCTTCAAAATAATACAGGTACTGGGCAAATGCTTCTAAATGTATGAACACTTTAATTAGATATTAAAATTGCAATAATATTCTTTAGTACAAATGGTACTAAGAGCTCTGACTCAAGTACATGAAACTGCTGTGTTAAGCTAAACTGTGCATCTCATGTATTTTTATTAAATATTATTTCCCTTTCCACATATTAGCTTATGTACAACTAAGAAATTCTGAAGAAAACCTGGCTTCTTTGTGCAGGTACTCAAACAGGGGCTGTTTTGGAAACTCAGTCCCAGGTTTGAGGATTAAATATTCTCCAAAAAATTGGTGCTTGCCTACCTAATATCACAGATTTAGTCACAAATGATTAGTGTTTCTGTTTACCTACAGATGCCTACTGAGAAAATCCATTTAAATTGTGTGTCAAAAAACCCAAGGAACTCAAATCACTGGTCCCATGTAAGTTCAGATAAGTTTCTGCTTGATTGTATTTTATATGATGAGTTTATCAGAATCATATTAGCTGTGCTTTTATAACTGATCCAACTATATATCTTTGCATATTTTTATTAGCACACAAATATCTAGGTTTTATTAGAAGGCATTAGCCTCACTAAATGTTAGATATATAACAAATCCAACTTCGATGCTGTTGATCATCGTACCAGTAGTTTACATCTGACATAAAACTGTCAAGGCATAGGAGTGACTCAACTCACTATAAACCAGAAAGCAACAGTTCTGTTCACATAAATTACATCCCCTCATGGAGCTGGGAAATTTCCCTTGCCACTTTTTGCATATATTTTAGAGAACTGCCTAGCCAATATTACTCTTCCTTTGAAAGGAGTGAGAGCATGAGGATACTTCCATTTACAAACAGCAGATACTATACCTTTTTTATGTATGTAATTCTAACTTTGAAATAATTGCTGCTCTTTTTTGTTGTCTGATATATGATTAAAAAAAAGGTGAAAGTATCTTCTGTGGAGAAGAGAATTCATTCTGAGTTTTGATGACAGCACAGAGGATATCTGGGTTGCATTCTTCATTTGAGCAACATCAATTTTTTTGCATTACAATGGCTGAAACAACTATTTTAAAGTAGAGAAAATAATTACATTTTGTTAATAACTTGAAAGTTTAGTTTCATGTTTATTTGGATTGGAAACAACATTTTAAGTCCCCCAATATTATTATAATTATTGCCCACCATACAAATTATTTGGGAAGCCAGGACCTTAATGTTGTTGCCTTTATAAAATAGGCTAAATCTTGGAAGCTCCTCTCACAGAGGGAGGAGAAGTTTATACTCCCAGGGATCCCTGCTTCTTGCATCTTTCCACATCAGATGATCAAGCAGCAGGCAAAAGAAATATTTAAAATGTTTTCAAGTTGAATTTTGTCTAACCTGCTGTGCCTACTTTTTGCTTTGTTTTGTTGCTTTGTTTAAGCAGAATACTGTCATCACGTACAAAATCTATGCTCTTCTGACAAACTCTATTTAAACTTATAGCATCACCTAAAATCCCTTCTTTAATGTAAATGATACTGAAACTCCTGATACATTCAGTTCTACAATACTATTGCTAACTTTCTTAATATAAGGGTAAGGAAGAACTCACACAACTCCTTACAGGCATCTTCTAAAATATGTTACTTTCTATATCCCTAACAACTCTTAAATATTTTACTGGCTGGGCCCATTGTCTGCCAGCAGAAACGTACAAAACCAGTTTCTTGAAAAAATGTGTTTGCAAAAAACAAGTGTCCGTGTGGTTTGCCTAGAGCAGATTAAACTCTTCAAAAGGTGATCACTATTCACAATTATTTAACAAATAATTAATAAGCAGTTATATTGGCCAGGTCGAGACAGAAAAAATAATTAAATCCATAGACATTTTTTCACCTGTCCCAAGCCACTTTATGCACTAGTTATTTGTAATTTTCTACACATGCTTTCTGATTTATACCACTCATAGGGATGCTTAAAGAAAGCTAATAAATTATACAAGTCAGAAAAATTCTTGGATTTTTGAAACAAATAGTTTCATGTGTTTTCCAGTTATTCCTACAATTGTAAATAGATTTTGTTCATTTCTTTTCTATAAAAAAAGGCATAAACAATTTACTGTGTTATGACTCTCACTATTCTCAACTGAAATTCTCTTTCCCAGTATCAGAGATGTACTGTGATTCCAGTAATAAGCTGTACTTGGATTTATGAGTAAAACGCAGTGTAAATCATGACATGAAGACATGTAATTCTGTTTTCTATGACTCATCAGCTTTCTTCCAGTTCCCACCTTTGCATCAAAAAAAAATTAATTTGTGGGATAAATTCTGTGATCCAGACACTGCAAAAGAGAATACTCAACTTTTCCTCCCATTGCACAGCTGTTCTCTTATGAGTTTTCATTCTTTCTTTCTCCTACCTCTTCTCTGAGAGTTCAAATATCAGTGAACATTTTCATCAACATCCCTGCTAGAATGCTTCTGGTAGAAAGAAAATCTGTAAACCAGAAGATAAAAAGAAATCTGTTGGATTTCTCTCAAATTCTTGAAAATTTATAAAAATCATGATTTCCAGAATGTTTTGCCCACTTATTAGGATTAATTGTCTTTTTATTGTCTCTTCTTAATCAAAAAATAGTACCAATAAGCATTATCTAGTTGCTAGAATCCAAAAGAAAGCAAGAGGTGCAAGACTATGCACAAATTCTGTTTAAGTTGATGCACAACATAAAGCATAAAATCCCTCCATGAATTTCTATGTTATTTTACATCCCCAGAAACCAGCATCACCAAAATACATAAAGAATTTGCTTTCGGCTTCAATGAGTATGGAATCAGACTCTATATTTTGGGTGGGATTTTTACTATTTAAAATTTTCAGCAAGACAGGAATGAGATGTAACCTTCTCCTAAAGACAGGCTCTCATTCTCCAGCTACTTTCATTTTGCTAGATCTTAATGTTCTTCTTGAATGCCTGAGGAACTTTATCTTCCTGTTTGGCACAGTTCTAAATTGGCTTAAATCATATTTATCCAACAGTTACCTGCATTATATTTTCAAGGGTAATTTGTGTCCTTCTCCTAGAGCATTTATTTCTCCTGCTCTGTAGGGTTCCATTCTGGCCCTGTTCTTATTCAGCAATCCAAAGCTGCCTGTGTGCAGGGTTGTTCACTGGCATGATGCTGGATTTCATTTCTATGCCGACAAGACACAGATCTTGTCAACCAAACCAGCAATTTCAGACTATGCTATTACCATATTGACAAGCTGGTAAGCATAAAAGCCTGCACGAGCATCAATTTTTTTCAGTTAAAATCAGAAAAAAACCCAGAGCTGTTCGTGGCTGGCTCTTGCCATCAACCCAAGCCCACTTGAACTCCTAACCCATCTTTAAAATTCAACCCAGGTTCATTGGTTAAAAACCCTATTTTGATTGCAAGCTCCTCTTTCAGGGTTGCAGTCAAAAGATTAAGGCTTCCTATTATTAGTTGAACTAAATGTGCTTTGCTTATTGCTCACTCATGCTTTTATGTTCCCTAGGCTAGATTATTTTAATGCCCAGCTTGTTGATCCGCCGATGAGGCCGATTATCAAATTTCATCTTGTAGCAAGTTCTGTTTCCAGAGCAAATATTGTACACACTAATGCATGTTTCGTACCTGCTGGTCTCTCCCAGTGGCTACTAATACACCACAAAATCTATTTAAGCTATTACTGCTCTTGCACTACCAAGTTTTTCATGAACTCTGACTTACTACTAAGAGATGTTTGTCAGGGGGCTGATTCTGCCAAGTTAAGGTAATGGAAGCTTTATCACTGAGTTCAGGAAAAAAAAAGAGAAGTAAAACCATATATTCTCTACTCATGTTCTTAAAGCGATTGCATGAACACTGGGTTTCTGCTTGTGTATTTCAGAAAGAGTTGGTGTATCCCAACTGACAGATTCAGAAGCACTTTTCAGCTCCTGAATCCAGATGTTTGTGCACTATGGCTATATCCTTCATATTGAAATAAAACTATTTCTTTGCAAACTCTGATTTTCTTCTGAAGGAAGCGCTCATGTGCCACCGCCCTCCCGTCAGGTTGATCGGAGGATTAGGACTGACAGAGGCAGTCTGGGCTGCTGTGCCTGGCGACAGTCTGAGTATGCCACAAGCTGCACAAGATTTGCATTGTTTTCTGAGGGATTCTGGCCTGTGAAGGTGCTATGTCCGTCAGCTGCCATAGAATAAAGAGCTGTTTGACTTTATTTTGGACCCTGTAGTCATTTGTAAGAATTTGAACTAAGCACTCTTTACTATTAACTAATAACTAAATAAATAATTCAAAAGCCTGCCCTGGCAAACAAACAAGAGAACAGCCTGTTTTTTTTCAGGCAACCTTGTTCAGACAAGTACCATTTTGGGTGATGCTACTGAAATTAGTGAAAATTCTCCATAACAGAACATACTATAGCCTAAACCAGAAGCAGTCATGTGACAGAGTCACTGGCCCACTTTACTGGCTTTCCTGATGGCATCCCTTTCTGCTGGAGAGCTGATTACTGATTCTCGTGGTCCCTCATCTTTGTGCACCCAGGTGTGGTCACACATATCTGAGGAGGGATCTAGTTTTAGGACTAACGTGTTTCATTATTTATGTCAAATGTGTTCTTATCAGTAATAGAAAAAAAAAAGAAAATATTAAGAGTTATGTCCCCAGAACTTGGCTTTTAAATGATCAGAAATTAAAACTAGCAGAATAATGTTATTAGAACCCTTCCTAAGAACACAGAACTTCAAAGCCAAGTAGTGGGGAGAGGGAGGATTTATGACTCTCTAGCACTGACAATGAAGGTAATTTCACAATAGACTGCAGAATTTACTTGTTTCTAGAAAGTCCTTACAAGAGCAAGAGTTGCTGCATAAAGGAGTACCACTGTTTAAAAGGAAAAGAGCAGTTGTAGAACCCCTAAAGTTGTAGCTAAGAATATGGGCCTACAGGGATTATACTGAAGATTAAAATATTTTGGCTGTAGTGATGGTTGTAATGAGAATACATCCAGAGATAAACCGAGAGAGCTGAAAAGTATTTAATTTAGATGGCAGCCTACAAAAATTAAAGTGAAAATAAGACTTGCTTAGAGGTAATAGATGGAGGATACAAGATTCATTTGTTAAGTGTTAACCTTTTATATGACAGTGTGATGCTGTAATTAAGATGACAGGATTCTTTGTTTGGGGAATTTATTTTGCATTTCTAATTGTTTTATAATTCCTAGGTTAGGAATTTTCTCCAGAAGTTTCTGACTGACAGAAGTCAAGGATTTTTCACAGCAATACAATGGAATGAGTGAGCTTCATTGTACTGAGCAAAAGATTAAGCAGCAATTTGTCTTAATTATTATGATTAAATTAAAATATTCTTGAATATTAATATTTTTTCTGGTCTATGTTGAATATGAACATGGAAATTCAATTGATTTCTTTCTAGTAACCCAATCCTTAAGAACTTGCCCCAAACTTTGAGCCACTTTGATGTTCAAAGGCTTTGGCTGAGATCAGAGATGAGAAGAAAAAGAATGGGGACCTCTTCACAATATTTTTACCTTTGAAGTGTCAGGTTAAAAGTACTATTTCTGTTTGCTTAAACAAGCAAGAGAATGAATGATAAGATCATGAATTATGATAACAGACAAATGACAAATGTTTTGCATGAAGTACATTTCCTTGTCAGGAGCGAGAATGTTCTTCTAATAGATTTCCAAAGAGATTGACAATTTGTAGAGTCAATTATTGGGAAGGAAAAGATATATCATTGTATTTTGGTTTTAACCATTTAAGTGGGAATAAAGGATTCATTTGGAACTTTTCCCTCTGTTTTCCTCTACATTTCATACTAGTGGTACCAAACATGCACATTATCCAACTGTCAACAAATCCCCTAGACTCAAGCCTGGAACAGTACATCCCAAATCTTCCCCATGAAAGTACTTCATGAAAGCTCCTCTGTCATTCAAGATCATACTATTCCCTCCTCTATTTATTTCTAAGTGTCACTCAGCTCCATTCCACCAGCTTGGAAAAACGTCAAGAACTTTTATCTTCAGAGTCAGTTGCCAGTTCTGTTTAGTGAACAAGCCAGCAGGGACCTCTGGTGCCATCAATGCAGCTCAGTCAATGCCCCTCTCTTCAGGGATGGAGTATATCATTATCCCGATGGCTGGACAGAAAAAAGCTGCATTTTTAGAATAGTTCTCAGGGAGCAGTTACTGGAAATCTCCTCCCTTGAGACAGACTATTGGCAACAAGTTTTGCTGCTGTGACATGAGGTATTGCATCAAGGCCCAATCCTGCCACTAATAAAGTTAGTGGGAAACGTGCCATTCTTTTCAAGCGAAGTCAACAGGATTAGTGTAGCAAATCAGAGCTAAAAAACGTACCTTGCATCTTCAAATGCAAACAGAAAGTCATCTCACAAAGTGAGAATGTCATTTTACGTCTGGTTTTAGAATCTGGCTTTGTTTCAAATCAGAATAGGCCCCTTCCCCAAATTTAAAATTGACAATAAAGAAAATGGAAATTTTATTTTCATATTACAACATTTCCATTTTTGGGGTTGGGGGTGTTTATTTAAGTTTGCATCTAAAAAAAGTCAAGAACAGACTGTTTCAGTGTTGGATTTCTTTTTCCTCTTAAAAAAAACCCAAAAACCAAACACCCTTTTCTTAGTTTCTTCTAAAGTAAAGCATAGACATTGCAGAGATTTTATTTTTAAATAAAACTATTTTCTGATAGAAAACAGTTCACATTTTTCCTTAATAAGCTCTAGCAGACTCTTTTAATCACCAACAGACACGTTACACAGCTGTGCTAGGAAACATTACTTAACCTGCTCAGCCTGAATGGAGAATTTCTTTTGATGTCAGCTGTCAGACCCAAAGGCTCTTGACTGCACAAACAGGTAACAGTCCCACTGTCTCGGCAAGTGCAATCTTCCTATAGAAAAATAATATGGTGCTGGGTTATTTTATTTTTTTTAATATATATATATAAATGTTGGTTCACTTTTTTCATAAGATATTATCATACTTGGCAATACTGGCTTTAATTCTACTTAAAATGACAGAACTGAATTGTCATCATTTTTAATGGGTGAAATCTATGCAGTTCATCAGAGGTGCTGTAAAATCTAATCAGAAATTAGACTGTAAAATTAATAGGCCTATATTCTCTATAATGCTGTTTTATAAATCTGGAACTGTAGCAGATCTGGAGTTTCACATACAGTGCAATTAAGCAGTGTTGGGATTTTCAGTTTAAACAAATAACCTGTGAAATAACTAGTACACCACACTAAAGAGCTAGTGGCTGTGTTTTACTTTGCATAGTAGGGTGCCAAATGCATTAATTCCATGCCTGGGCTTTCATTTGAGTGTATTTCCATACCACAGTTACAAGCCATGGGATAACTTCCCCCAGTTTATTTTTTCACAGCTATTTCACAGAATCTTCTGAGTTGGAAGGGACCTGCATGAATTATGAAGTCCAACTTGTGAGTGGCCCATACTTTTTATGCAGCAAAGGTTAAGAATGGCTGTAAGACACTGATTTTGACCACACAGCCCTTGTCTGTGAGTATCCAGGTGACAGGATTGCAGTGCTAACTTGTCCTTGTTAGTCGGAGAGGAATAAGAGGGAAAAATGGATGGGAGAGGCATGAGACAAGCTAAGAAAGGAGCTGGTGTGCAGCCTTTCCTTACCAGCAGCTCTGGGAAAAAGGGGAGCACGGCCCCTCAGCACCACCTTGCTCCGGGGGGCTGTGAGAGCCCAGCCGTGGGAAGGGAGGCGGGTGGCGGCTCTCAGCATCTCCTCCCTCCCTGCGCTTTGCAGGAGTACGCGCGAGGAGGCAAAGTCTCCCATGCCCCAAAAGCCCTATAGGCAAATCCCAAGCGGGATTTTCCTCCCCAATGACGGCAGAAGGAGGGTGAGGGGGTGCCGTTCGCGGTGCCTCCCCTGCCCCCAGCAGGACCGGGCAATCTGGCCGAACATATGTGACATTATGTAATGCCACGGGAGCGGCTGCTGGGGAGGGCGAGCGATGGCAAGGAGGCAGTAGGCAGACAGCAAACCTTCCTTCCCTGGGCTGAAATGATTCACTCCTAATGATAATTTGCACCATTTTAGCGCCGAGTACCTCCCGTGTAATGATTATACAGTGTTACTATAAAACCTCAGGGTTCATCTGCAGAAACATTTCTTACGCTGGAGTTCTCTGTGGAGACATACTTATAAAAATTGGTATGAGGAGAAGATTAAATAGATAAGAGCATAAAAACAGATTATAGAATAAATACAGTCTTGTAGATCAGTCCAACAGGGAGACAGGAGCTTACACTCTTGATTCTCCTGCCGAATTCTGTCATACTGGACAGATTGCTTCTTCTCTGTTCCCACCTCAGTTTACCAGATCTGAAAGAATGGTAATGCCTTTTTCAACTCTTTCTCTGCCTTATCTAACCATGCCATAATGCAGCAGGAATACCTTCACTGGAGACATTAGCGCTCTGTCTAGCCTGTGGAATCTGGATCCCAGTTTGGTCTTCAAACTTGAAACAAATAATTATCAACATATAAATATGCTTACTTCTGGTTTTGGATTGTGTTCTCTTTTCCTGTAGATCCTGCTATTCATTCCATCTCTATCTCCATCCCAAGAGGAAAAGAAATATTTGCCAAGAACAAAAGAGCCAAATCAGTAAAGAAGTAATTTTTATCTTTTTTTTTAACAACCTGATAGAGAATACAGCACAGCGTAAAAGATATTTAAATCCAGTTTAAAAAAAAAAACTTTAGTAATATTTCTTTATATTAATAAAGCCATTCACCGAAGTAATCTTGTCTCATACCATTAGTGCACAGCAATACAAAACAAGGTGAAAACCTTTGGAAAAGTACTTAAAGCAATAAATCTGAAAAGGAATACGCTTTCTCTCTATCATAATTGCACATTTAAGAGGCCTCTGCTTTACCAGTGGCAATTCAGAGTGACAATGCCCGGCTTAATGCTGTCGCCTTTTAGCTACTATTATAGAAAGTGTAGTTATACAGTTTTCAAAGTGAGCAATTTTATGTAGTTAATTGTGTAACGTTGTTTATGATTTTAAACCACACAATTAATATATTATTCACAGACATGCATAATGGACTCTTTGTATTGAATGATGGTTTAAGAAAAAATGTAACTGATTTTGCAGCTACGATGATTGATTTATGAGGTAAAATTAAAAGTGCTAAGTATGTATTACTTGGCTACTCACCAGCTAAGTGGATGGGGGTGGTATGAAAAATATCTATATATAACTAACTGCAATGTATGGATATCAAGGAATCAGAGAAATTATTTAAAGCAAAGCAAAAGGATTAACCAAGAAGTAAATGGTGAAGATTTAGGAAAGGCAATTGGCTATCAAGGGAAACTAGACAAGAATTAGGTGTTCCTGCCTATAAAAATCTTCTCTAATATAAGGTGATGGAAGCTTTATTCTTAGAAATTTTAAAACAGCTGGGTTGAACAATATCAAATTAAAAGACAGCACTCCAGTAACATCTCTCATTAATATCTTGCTTTTTAAGTAATGGTGGGACTTTAAATGAAATGGTACCCAGCATGAATAATGGAAACTACCTGCCTGTAATGAAGAAAGGACTTCCGTGGTACCAAGGGATCTGACTACGTGGTACCTACCAAGAGGTACTGGAAGTACTTTCCATTTTTAATTCATTTGGAGGGCGGAAAAAAAGATGTCATTACGCACAGTGAATGTCACATGAAATTATGGGCAGTTCCATTGAAGAGCTTTACACTAAGTAAAAATTCTCAGTTTAGGCAAAAGCTATGCCCTGCTGTTCTGCTGTAGCTTTTTATACTGACAAATTTTAACTGGACAACAAATTGAAGAAGGCACTTGTTTTATTTCACCAGATTTCCTTCTCTGAACTGATAGTTTAACAAAAGTATGGAAAATCTTATTAAGGTACGTGACCAATTTGGAAGAAACACACCAAAGCAATACACTAAACTTGCTGCTTACACCATCCTCTTCACTTACACAAAGCAAAGGAGAGTCTCATCTTAGCTAAATTCCACAAACAACTTGTTATCCCTCATCTGAGCTAGCCTGCTTCAGAGGAAAAAAAAAGTATTTAGAGGAAAACTACTCTAGTAAAGGACAGTTCCTCTTGTCATAAGGAGATGGGTTTAGCAAGGAAGTTTGTGTAATTTAATAAAAAAGTTAATCTAAATGTTTCCATATTGATGTGCCTTGATTTAAGCTCTAAAATTAAGCAAGCTTCACATTTCTATGAAACAGCCATGAACAACAGACTATAATGTAACTTGCCTTTAAGCTACAGCAAAGTAACAGGCACGCTTTTCCTAGATTGGCAACTGTCACATATTTTGACACAGGAACAGGACAGATGGATCATTTATCACTGTGATTTTGTGTACCTAGCACCATCAAAATATTACAAAGCAAAAACATTGCATCAACATGGAACTTTTTATTCCTGAACTTCTGGTGGGCAAAATGAAATAAAATTCACCCAGATTTTGTGACTTTTATTTTCTGTTGAGCATGAAATAAAATTCACCCAGATTTTGTAACTTTTATTTTCTGTCGAGCATGTGTATATAAATGTCTATGCAATACCATCTTTGTGTATGAGCAAAGTAACATATATAGGATATCTAAAAGCAGTTTTCTTTTCACTCAGCTTCACATTATTGCCTATTCTATATTACTTGTAACTGATTAAGTTCATTTTACAACTCAGCTTTGTACTCCTTCTCCATTTATTCTCCTGCCAAAGCAATCTGACCCTTCTTCCACCTGAACATTTAACACACATTATAAGTTTCAGTTCTTCCTCTTTCTGGAAATTTATCTTCATACTTTGTGAACTTCATAACTCATATTTTCATCAAGTTTCAGTCATGACACTCTTACAGGTCTGACCATGTTTGAGTGTCTGTTTACACTCTTATGTCATGTGTGTTGGAATGACATTATGAACTCCCATAAGAAAAAGTAGATCATGCATACAGTATATCAGTAATATTTATAACATTTGATACAGAAATGAAATAGAAGTTCTGACACTATTGCCTTTTCTGATGTAATTTATTCAACTTATAGCCACCAATTTGAAATTTTTGTAAATGCTAACAGTTCTGCTCACCTGCTCCACTGGCTGAGATATGATGATATTCTCCCCAAAGAAAAGATGGCCATTAGAACAATCTCATAACTAATGGAAAGTAGAAGTTCACATTTAGCAATCTAGTAAAATACAGATAAAAGACCAGTTTGCAAATAAATAGCTGCACATGTCATAATTAAAAAAAAAAACCAAAACCAACACCCAAACTTATCTCTTAGAGTTCATTTGTTATTGAATAAATTAGAGTACAGTCTACTACAGATGACCTGGTGGCCATCTAGGATTACAGACTGGAGCCCAGGCTATTCAGCCCAAAGGTTAGGGCCCGTGTCCAGAGCTGGGAAAGGAGCCGAATGTTCATGGCCAAAATTCAGGAACCAGAAAGTCAAACCAAGGGTCAGCAGCCAGAGATAGGAATAAGCATCTGCCCAGGAATCATGACCTGAAATCAGAAACCCACAAAAAGAAACTGCAATCACAGGGCACAATTCAGGGTGGTTCTGAATATGTATATTACGAGGTGCGAAAGGATGTGCTGGAGTTCTGCCTCAGAGACCTGCTCCTGAGCCACTGGCTGATGTGCTCTGGCTAACAGGTCCAAACTGCAGGAAACCCAATTTACTACTACAAAAAAAAAAGGTCTTATCACAGATTAGTAAGTTTGCCCTGAAAAATATAGCAAGTAAACCAGCCTTCTACCCTTCCAAACTCTGTGGATGTAGAGAAGGATGGAATCTCTTTTCTCGGTATCATACTTGTTAGGTAGATTAATAGAAGGCTTCCATTTCTTCTGCTGCTGAACCAGAAAGTTCCAGAGGCATGACATCCACATAACACTTCTAAATTTTGTACTAACATGGAACTTCCAAGTCTGTTAAAGGCAGGAATTAATTAAAACAAACAGATCAAAGTTGCGCCAGTATGGATCTTTAGAGTTTTAACAATTCTTTGACCCTTCTAAGGCTTTTCCTTAGTATCACTGCAGAGAGCAGTGCCAAATGGTCAGACTGGACTTTCACCTGCAATTTTGTACACATGAAGTAGCAGTGGAGGGAGGTTGTAAGGAATAGGGCATGGTGTGAAAAATCAGATCAAAAGATAAGTAGAATGGTTTGGATTGCAAGGGACTTTTAAAGGTCACCTAGTCCAACCCCCATGCAGTGAGCAGGAACATCTTCCACTCTACCAGGTTGCTCAGAGCCCCATCCAACATGAACTTGCATGTTTCCAGGGATGGACATCCAGCACATCTCCAGGCAATCTGTGACAGTGTTTTGCCATCCTCAATATAAAAAATTTCTTTCTTATATCTAATCTGGATCTACCCTCTTTTATTTTAAAACCATTGCATCTTGTCCTGTTGCAACAGGCTCTGCTAGAAGTTTGTCTCCATCTTTCTTATAGGCCCCCTTCAAGTACTGAAAGGCCACTATAAGGTCTCCCCAGACCCTTCTCTTATCCAGGCTGAGCAACTCCAACTCTCTCAGTCTTCACAGGAGAGGTGCTCCAGCCCTCTGACCATCTTCAGGACCCTCCTCTGGACTCGCTCCAACAGGTCCATGTCCTTCCTGTGCTGGGGACCCCAGAGCTGGAGGCAGCACTGCAGGCGGGGTCTCACCAGAGCAGAGCAGAAGGGAAGAATCCCCTCCCTCCCCTGCTGCCCACACTGCTTTGGATGCAGCCCAGGACACGGGGGGTTTCTGGGCTCCCAGTGCACATGGCTGAGTCATGTCCAGCCTCTCACCCACCAGCACCTCCAAGTCCTTCTCAGCAGGGCTGCTCTGGATCTATTCATCCCCCAGCCTGGATTGATACCAGAAACCCTACTCTTGGTCTTGTTGAATCTCATGAGGTTCAAATGGGCCCAGTTCTGGATTTTGTCCAGGTCCCTCTGGATGGCATCCCTTCCCTCAGGCATGTCAACAGCACCACACAGCTTGGCTTTGTCTGCCAATTTGCTGAGGGTGCACTTGATCCCACTGTCTATGTCGTTGATGAAGATATTCAACAGTACCTGTCCCAACACAGTCATAGGCCCAAGCTCAAATTCCTTCCTGCCGTGGTTCCTCAGGACAGGTGCCCTTTAGACAGCACATCTGTTTTTTGCATGGCTGTGAACCAAGAGTTCTTGTCTGCACTGCGTTAGCACGAGAGGTTGGAGAGTTTGTGACATAGAAGGGCATGGCTTGGTTTGTGTGTGAGGGAATAGTGATGTTCAGATGTTACTGTCCCTTCTTCTTGGGCATGCAGTTGAAAGTGGCAGCTATGAGGTTCATCTCTGAGAAGAAAGGTGGAATGGGCCATGAACTTTGCCCTATCCACATGTGCAGCTTGGGTCAAGCAAGTTTTGGAGCCACTGCTTCAGAAGTTCTGCACATCCCTGGTCTGGAGTGTTCTCCGCTACGGCACTGCGGCTCCTTACCATAGAAGTTCTCATTAAACTCTTTCAAGGTATATAAGGATCTCTTAGGCATGTAAGAATTTAAATATGCAAATATTGTACAGTGTATCAGACCACCCACATCTTACTTAGAAAAAAAAATCATGTTGAGGATTTTGCTATGACCTCACCCCATTTTTCTGTGTGAAAGAAAAATATTGTCTAACTTCCTTCATAGCATATTCTACATCTTATTGACAAATCACTTATGACACTAATTTATTAGCATAGAAATATTACTAAACTCAAGACAGCCTGCTTTGATTTACTACATCATAGTTTTTCATATGCCAAGGTCCTATCATCTCTGCTTGATCATTTAAAGTCCCTTGGCTTTTTGTTTGCTTTTTTTTTTTGTGCAACAGAAGAGTTTTGCCTTGTGGCCCTGGCTGAAATCCTGAGTATTGAATGGATTTGAAGCTCAAAGGAAGATTCACTGAGCTGATGCTTAAGAAATACAGGATGTGTTTTTCAAAACCACTGTCTTACATTAGCCCCTTGCCACAAAATCAATGGCAAAGTAGGGAAAAAATGGGACATAAACACAGAAAAGTAAAATCTAACAACAATTAGAGACAAGAATTCCATAGAGACATGAAGAATTGCAGGATTTAAAGTCTTTTTGCCAGCATCATTGTATTACAAGAAAGATGGGTGGCCAATTTCATAGTGGCAGGGAGGTTGGAACTAGAAGATCTTTAAGGTCCCTTCCAGTCCAAGCTTTTCTATGATTCTATGATAAGTTGCCATTCCAGGCTTTTTCCTCTCTTCCATGGGTGTGTCCTCCTCTTCACCAGCTTCATTTCACTACGTGCACAACCAGTGACTGGCCACTGGTAATACTCAAAGTAAGCAAGCTCTGCATCACTAATATTCCAGATTACAAGAGTCCATTCAGAAAACATATTAAAGATAGAAAACTGAGACTAAAGTTAAAACTTGTGCTCTGTCCCTCACATAAATTGATTTGGTATTTCAAAAAAGAAATCAAGGCCTCACTGGCCTAGAACTTGTGGCTCAAATGAAATCCATGGAAAATCAGTTGGCTTATGTTTAATTCAAGGATCTTTCCTGGAAAAATTAAAAAAAACATCTTAACACATAACTGAAGATAACCAATTATTCTATCTTGTCTCCACTTCTTCTGAAACCAAGTAAGCCAAAACAATTTCATTACTATGTGAAATGAGCTATCGAAATGCAATATAAATAAAAAACTTGGACACATTTTCAAATCTTTCATGCATTCTCAGAGATTTTTATTTATATTTCAGCAAATGCTGTTTTAGCCACAGCAATAAATTTGAACACCTGTTGTTTGTGTAAGGTGTACCCACCAGTCTCTCAGCCAGACCAGATCATGCTATAATATAATTCCAAAGAGTATGTTCTTATTTTGTCTGAAAAGTAAACAATTCATGTGCTTACAAGGACTCGAGTTTGCTTGTCAACACAGAAAATAAAAGCATGGTGATGTTACATATCCAGCATAAAAAGTAGCGAAAGGTTTGAAATAAGAATAAATATATCAAAATAGTGTATATTATATATCAATTCAGGTAAATAAGTAAGAGCAAATTAGTGCACATTTACGTTGCATTACTGAACACAGCCTTCCTACGCAGAAACACACCTTAAAGGCTGTGAGAAGTACACTTGCTCCTTTTTCATCTTCACACCACCCACCAGCATGGCTGATAATGCACCGAAATACCCCAATGTTTTCCCCTCCCTGTCCCTCTCCGACACATATGAGAGCCCAGTGTTGATACCCAGCTGCGGCAAATTCTCATTCGGAAACAAAATCTCCAACAGGAACTTTGTACCCGAATATATCAAAAAGTCAACACAGCTCATTGTCGCATTAGGAAGCTTATTCTGTCCTAGGATTGCTGAGATACTTGGCAAGACAGACGGCCAGTCTCTCTGTCTCCCTGATGGCGTCTGCAGTGCTAGAGATTTGTCATGCAATTCATCGAGCTGAACTGAGCACATAAATTTTCAGTTATGACTAAAAAGTTAGAAAATTCTCCACGGATGAAAATTACACGTCCATACTGATAGGCAGGCAGGGAGCACTTTGGGGAACAAGAGCAGGAACAAAGGATCAATCCCAGAGTGTGAGAGTGACTTAGAGAAATGAAGAACAAGCTAAAAGTAACGCGGGCAAGATATAATTTCTATGTTAACTCTTGAAGAGCCTTCTACATTCGTTCATTTTCCAACCACAACATCATTAAATATTTAAATCACTCCCACTGTAGGTGGCAGTTTATTGAGATTTGTTTTCTGAGAATTGAGATCTCAGTAAACCAAAAACTTCTACCACAATCTCAATTCTGAATTTAAAACCAGCATCTCCACAATAAACCACTGATCTCCACCCTTAACTATGGCAAACCAGCGCCCAGATCCAGAGAGATGGCTCAGAACCTTCCACTTAACACAGAATCAATACAAATCTGTGTTTTCATATGAAATCAGACAGAAAGACCAAAAGGAAGAACGTCCTTTCATAATAAAGACTTGAACCTTTCTTGAATATATCATAATTAACGGATTGTAGGTAAAGTTGATGATTTTACTATTTTTTTTTCCCTTAGGAAGGTGTATTTTCAATCAGTATTTTACATAGTGCAGGCCATGCTCTAGGACTGAAGTGCTAAAACCTGAGAATCTTGCCAGATTTAACCTGAATAGGAGGAAAAAAACATTGTTTTTTGGACAACTCTTTTGAAGAATTTTGTCAGGTCTTACATAGCAAATATATGTAGACGTATAAAAATAACTTCATTTTTAATTCATTCTTTCGTTCTAATTTTGTAACAATGTGTGTCACTAGTGCAAGGTGTACTAGTTTCATTATTATCAAAATATAAAGTAGTGAGGTACTGAAAGATCTCTTCTGCTTTTAACATTCACCCAGAATACCTTTGTATTTTATTTTAAATACTATTTTTAAAAAATTAGGTAAAGTCTTAATTCGCAGACTGTTTTAATGCATAAATAGGATATCAAAGGATAGATGTCAATTGGCTTTACAGAGCATTTTGATTATCTGTACAAGCACATTCTAGCTGATATAACATGACCTGCATTGGGAAGAAGCAAGTGGTGATGGAAAGTTTGCCATTTACTACCCCGGGAGAATAAAGCAATAAAACTCTAGCTACAGACAAGCCCTCTTGCTCTACCACTCCATTGTGGACAAGACTAAATGCAGAAGACATGCAGAAAAGAAAATTCTGGAGAGGAGAGCAAAACAAAACAAAACGAAAAAATAATAAAAATCAGAAACAAACAAAAATGCCAGCCCAAGGGCAGCTATGCCAATCCTATCTTGAACTGTTCTGGTTTGTTTTCTCCCAGTATTGCAGCCAAAGGAAATCCCCCTGTATTTTCTTAAGACATCTGAGCTTGCATGAGAAATGGGAAGCTAGATGGAAGGAAGGCTTTTCTGATAGCCTTACCTGAAGGGCTTCGAAAAAGGGACTGGGGAGCGTGTAAACTAAGAAGAAAACAATTCACAGGCACATACCCTCAGTGGAAAGATACTAGTTTCAGGATTAAAAAAATCCTGCAAGGCATATTTGCATGCATATGCCTTTTTCCAGCCATTGTTTTTCCAGAGAAGGGCACATAGCAATAGGACTTGTCTCTTCTAAGGGTCTCAGCACCTTGAATAAACTGACTTTTACTTACTTGTTAGGTCTCTCCCAATACTAGGATCCCAGTAGATCTCCAACCAAGTGGTTCAGCACAGTCCTACTCTAGGATTTGATTCTTGGTTCAGGTAGGCAACAGATGGGATGACTCTCAAACAGTCTGCTGAGAAAGAAAATAATAAATTTGAAACAATAGCAAACACACACAGGCAAAAGTTTAAATTAAAAGAAAAATAAAAGAGAGAGTAAAAGAAAAGAAATTAAACAAGGAAAAAAAGAATTGACCTATGAGTAATTTTCCTGTTTATTCCTGTATTTTAACTGAAGCCAGGTGACACAGACAGAGAAGACTGTCATGAAAATGGGGGGAGGTGAAGGCAAGAGGGAGATACAAACAGTCACCTATCTAGTTTAGCAAAGCCAGCAACCAGAAGAGTTGCTACCTTGCAAACCTGGTCCTGTTTTGCTTCATTTGGACTATGTACCTGAACTTCAGCCTGCTGCCCTAGCCCATGCAACCTTACTAACCATGGGTTTATAGGGAGTCTCCCCCTTCCTGCCATTATACCTCCCCCTGCAAACATATTATTATTAATATGTGTCAATGCCAAGAGGAAAGAAGGAAAGAAACCCACTGCACACACTAGGTAATAGCCTGACAGGGCTCATCTTTTTGAATGAGGCAACCCAAGGATCAAATCTGTAGTTACCACCCAGTAGAGCTGTACCACCTGAAGGACTTTTGTCAGTGCTGTAAGCAATGTACACATTTTACACCTGTTAATTTATCATCTTCTCCCCACCTTTTGTATGTTTGCAGCAGCCTGAAGTGCTGGGGAGGGTAGTGGCTCTAGTCAGAGTTTCTTAGGAAACAAAGATTCCAAGGCCAGGTATAATCAGCCTAGCAAAGAGAGGCCAGAGACTCGGGCAGAACTTCAGCAGTGGGAGCAACAGAAAATGTTACTCACCATCACTGCTATGTCAGAGATTTGCATCAGTGCAGACCAAATGAACTGATTATGGGTATGCTCTGCCAGTGTCACTACTTAATACTAGTCTCAGTGACTTATCTGTTCACTGCAGTGGTTGCACAGAGCCAGCAAAGAGTAACAGAAAAAAAGCCCAATGCTGGAGTTTCCGCAGTCCAGGACAGGAATGGAACATCACAGGTGCAGTTCCTGTTATTTCTACTTCTCAGCATTCTGTCAGGAAGGTCTCAGACATTATAGCACATTATTTTGGATCTTTGGACCTTGGCTGCCCTTTTTTCCCCCCTTTTTGAGGACTAAGTAGTTCATGCACCCATCTGAGCCCTTACGAGCTGTGGTCTGGAGTGTTCACTGTAGGGTCTCTCTCAGTTTCTTAAATACATTGCTCAGAAGTGGGAGGTTAGACCTGAAATAATAGCCAAAGCACAGGACTAACTCATCAGAGGAAAGCTCCTCTGGTGTTTGACAGACTCATGAATGTTTGCAGAGAAGAAAAAAATCATAATTTCTAAACACACAAATCTTTAAGTCCAAACCTCATGCTTTGGGCTACTACAGTCCTTCCTTGAGTCCTGATTTTAATTGTGGCCCTCAATAATTACATTTATTGAACGCAGACATATAGAAACTGTGATACAAAGGGGGCAGACCTCTGATGTCTGAGAAAGTTTTCAGAACATCCATGTTCTTTTCAATGAAGTGAGATGACGGCAGTCTGCTCAGACCTGCAGCATGCTGTGGGCACTGAGCACTGATGACTTGGTTTACCACCCATGGTTTACCATCCTTTCCTTGATAAAGGATGTGGCAACCGATAGGAAACTTTTCACTGTCTGTAATACTGCTACAGCATTGCCTGAGATATAAATTCCTCCAAGGGTGTTTGTACCAGCCTTTGCTCTCAGCCATCAGCCTCCATTCTCACTCAGGGTCTGTGCTTGGATACAGCAGCCTTTGATATGACCACAGCTAATCAAAAAAGCTGCACAGGTGGGGTTTGCAGCCCTTATGAATAAGAAAGTTGGGGTTAGCTTCGAAAAAGCCTCTGAAGGAGAAGAAAAAAGAGGATTTGAAAGCAGGATATCCAGACATATTAAGTTCTCTTCACCCCCATGGTGTGGAACACCGTTATCGTGACACAAAGGAAACACGTGGACTGGCTTTTTTCTTTTCTGTTTCTTTTTTAAAGAGTTCGGGTTCATCTCTTTGGATATAGATAATTAGATCTTTTACTTCATTTTGCCTCATTTAAGTAAATCTCAGGAGGAAGGAGAAGGCGAACGGGCGCTACTTCCCACGTGCATCCTTTCACTGGCCTGCTCCTTCTGTGGGGTTTGGTGAGGTCGCTCTGTTACACAGCACATTACTTTTAAACAGTCCAGTGGCTCCATCCAGAACGTCCCTTCTTTAATGAAATCTGACACATCAGAAAAGAGGACGGGAAGTTTTTGTTGTCTGTACTTATAATCTTAAGCCAGATCCTGCTTGTCCCGACCGTGTCAGGGAGCGCGTCCGGCAAAGCCAGCGGGCCCTCAGACACTGAACTCTGAACTTGGGCCGGACCTTGCCCCGGTCAGCTCTATGACAGGAAAGCAGGCAGACTTTGAACCCAGGGCTTTGGGGCTGTGAGCAGAGAAACAGCTGCACTTTGCAACACGAACTTTGTACTTAGACACATGTATGTTTAATCTCTATAAAAGAGCCTTTGTTTCATTACTTATTAACATCTCCTCCTTGAGTAAAGTTCTTTGTTAATGTGGCTTTAAACATGGTGTGTGGGTTTTTTTCCCACGCTCCTATCCCCCCAAAAAATAAAACCCACCCCCCAACTTGATAGGATTACGTTAACTATTAGAAAGTACCGAAACCAAAATCAACGTAGGCTTTATGTACCTTCTGAATACTGTGGATATTTGCTGTGTGCTCTCTTCTGAGTGACTTAATTGTAATAACCAGAGCTAAATACAGAAATTAGGCAATGTTTGAGGCCTGTCTTTGCGGAGACCACTTCTTGAGATGATACCTACAGTATTTCAGCCTGCAGTGACATTCAACCTTACTGAATAAATCAGATAAAAAATGAGATAGTAAGAAAGTGTCAGCCCATCCATACTAAAATGCCATACTTTATGGAAGTGTCATTAGTTTTATAGTTGTACAGCTTTTTGCTTCTGATTTTACTTTGGAGCATTGTCAGTGCTTGGCTTCTGTGTGTTTCATCATAACATATGCTAACATGTACAGCCCAGCAAATCCATAAAGATATTTGTGTCCTTTCCTTCATTAATAAAAGCTTTGATCAAGAACAGAAACCTACCTAAACAAGGACCAAATGAAAACCCCATAAGAGGCCACACAGTGCTTTAACCATTTCTGTACCAAAAGTAAAAGCTTAAGATGCATGTATGCATTTACTGTAACAAAACTGAGTGATAGAAAATTACTGGAAGATCCTGAAAATGCCCTATTGTGTCTGTGTTGTTAGAGTGGCAAAAGAAGATTGAGAAAATAAAGATTTTCTGAACAATTCTTCATCTGCAACTAGAATAAAACAGATAGTTAGAAGTATATTTTCCATGTCTTCAGATACCACAAATATTTGTTACCGCCTGTTTGATGAAAAAAATTAGCCACAGACAGAGGGATCACAGTCACACTTTTTTTCCATCACTACCCTCTTTTCAACATAAATTTCCTTCCAAGCCTCTCTGGTGAGCTTTTTTCTCTTCTTTTTTTTTTTCTTTTTCCTTCTATATGAAGACACACCCCCACACACCTGACCCAGTTTTCCTTCATTTTCATTAACAGAATGATACAAAAAAGGAAATTTTCAACTAGTCTAGCAAGTCAGGTGGGTAAAGAATAAATCAAGGAAAGCAATTTCAAAGCACTCCCTTGCATGAAGCCGGGCTGGCAGGACTCGGAAGCAATGGGGTGAGGATGGTCAGCTCCTGCGGTTCCCTGTGAGAAGCCCATGACGTTTCTTATTTGGATCTATTTTTTTACCCCCCACCTTCAGGGCACTGCTTTGACAGCATCAGTGTTCATCTAATCCTAGAGTCTGATTTGCATTCCTTGCAGAGAGCGGGCTGGCAGAAAACGACAGAATTACTTGTGTTGCTCCCATTTTGGGTACGAGTGCTGTTGCCCTTCTATGACTGCAAAGCAGCTGGCACACCTGCAAGAGTGTTACACCTTATTATTTTCCTTTGTAGATCCAGAAAGCTGTGCCTTCTTCTCCTTGAGGTGCCCCCCCCATGACAAAGCATGCATTATGCATTCCTCATCACCTCTGCCCTGGAACACGGCTCTCCCGTCACACGGGCCTACCATGATGATCATAAGATTTAGCTGTTGCTAAGAATAGGCACGATCATTTGGAAGAGATCCTGCTTTATTTCTGGGCGCAGCTTCTGAATGGTGTTAAACAACAAAACCCTTAGGTTGGGTTCTGGATGACACCTGCCTGCTCTTTCCATCAGTTCAAGGGTGTCAGACCTCCCTCCACGAGGGCAGGCGTGAGGATCTGCACCATTTGCCTGGCTGGGGACAGCTGCAGACATGCACATGAATGAAGCCAAGCAAACCATAACATCTCTGTGAACAAAGCAGGCGAGCCTCTGGGAAACTACAGTGCCTTTAATTAAAATAAATAAATAAAAATAAATAAGCTTGGAAAGAGTGCCGAGAAGAGCAACAAGAATGATTTAGGTCTGGAAAAAAAGACTCCTTGCAGTGAGACATTGAACTAAATGTATTTTGCTTCAAAGAGAAGATTATAATCTTTAAGGGACTAGACAAGAAGAAGATATTTCATAAGACTCTAAATTAGTGGGCAGACACACAACAGAATCCAATATTTGCAAGTTCAATCTGGAGATAAAAAGCATGTTTTAAGTATAATTAGCTACTGAGATGAATTGTCAAAAGATGCAGTAAATTCTCCATCACTAAGAAACTATTTTAATTATCGCATGCTTAGCTTAAACTAGATCCCCGAAGTCTCAGACAACACAAGTTAAATAATCTCTAAGTTTATCAAGCTTCTAGCACAAGACAGCCCTCAGTCTGGAAATTGTTCCTGTTACTAATTCCAAATAAGATTATTTTTTCCACAAGAAATTCAAGGTGGGAGAATAATGACAAGTGAATAGTTAGTGCATACAATACCAAGTCACG
The DNA here is from genome assembly GCF_003984885.1 of Neopelma chrysocephalum. NCBI lineage: Eukaryota > Metazoa > Chordata > Aves > Passeriformes > Pipridae > Neopelma > Neopelma chrysocephalum. Next base: position 325,048 of record NW_020897715.1, read on the forward strand.
TAGACATTATTTATATAATAGTAGCATTCCTCAGTCCAGTGCTTCCAGGGAAAAAAATAAAAAAGATATTCCCTAGTGTCTAATTCAGGTTAGAAAGCCAAAACAACAACAACAAAAAAACCCAACTAAAGAAAAAGGAGTATCACTTTATATATGAACTTTAAAATATACAATATTGTGTATAGTATTGTGATGTGCTTTTATCATATCCAGAATCCACCACAGAGAATCATAGAATGGCCTGGGTTGGAAGGGACCTTAAAGCTCATTTAGTTCCAAGCCCCTGCCATGGACAGGAACACCTTTCACTAGACCAGGTTGCTCAGAGCCCCGTCCTACCTGGCCTCAAACATTTCCAGGCATGGAGCATCCCCAGCTTCTCTGGGAAACCTATTCCAGTGCCTCACCACCCTCACAGTAAATTTTTTCCTATTATCTAATCCAAACCTGCTCTCTTTCAGTTTGAAGCCATTCCCCCTTGTCCTGTCACTACATGCTCTTGTAAATAGGAATATTTACAATATTTATGTAAGTAGAGGAAAGGTTTCAGACTGGCACTATCAAGCACTCTACCAATTCCCTCCTGGAACACCTCAGCACTGTTGTGTACCCTAAACAAAAAAACACAGCTAGCAGAACACTATTTCTCTTTTGGTCCTCTAGGAGTTTACATGGATATCTCCTATTAACACTAATCAGAGTTAAGGGCAGAAATCCCCCGTGGACAGCCATGTTGTCTGGGGATATGTCCATAATTAATATGTTCTAAGAGTCTAATTTTGAAACAAAGTAATCAGGCTTAAGATGAGTTATATTAAGACTAATAAACCTCTGACTGCATATTTGCCTATATATATATATATATATACACACACACACTGGATCCAATGTCAGACCAATGTATAATTTACAAGAAAATTTCTGATGAAACAAGCTCTATCTTAGCTGCGTTTGGGAGCATGAAACACAAATACACAAGAAGAGAGAAAACACAGTGGGGTTTGTTTTCTTTTCGTTTTTTACTCTTCTTTACAGCACATTGCTATTATAAATGTTAATGCTCATCATTGTTCTTTTTCACATCATAGTGCCCAGGCTCAGCAAAGCTAACATAATCCTAACACTTCTGATGTTACAAACTAAAATTAACCATGCAGCACCATGGGAATATTTGTAATATGAAAGATGTGGAACAGGGACTTTGTGACAAGTACATAGAGGAGAGAAGAGGAAGCTAGATGGCTTGAACATGAGTGGTTTTGCAAGTAAGAGATGCTGTAATGGGACAAGAAATACAAAATAAAATTATGCCAACAGAATTTGGTTTCAGTATTATTTAGGATTTCTGTCACTGAAAGAGACATTTTCAGTCTGTGGCTGCTGATGCTCCAGCACAATTGATGCCCAAGTCATACATAATGTATTATACAACACAGTATATTAACTCAGCTTCAAAGTGTTAATATGTCAGGAAACTTAATTCAGATATCACAGATTATGCAAAGGAGATAGAGATGTGGAGACACACTCTTGTTTCTCAGAGGTGTCAAGCCAGACAGCTTTGTGTCCCCCAGCCCAGGAGGACATAGCAGCAGCTCACTCTAAACCTCTTTCACAGAATGAAGGCTGGATGTCTTTTCACTCTGGTATTTTTTGGCAAAGAAATCCCCTACTGAGGGCAAAACTGCACTTAAAAAAAGCAGAAGCCTTTGAATACAAAACAATAGCCCAGGTTTTGCAGTGCCACAACTACAGATGCATACTGCAGATGTGAAAATTATGTAATACAAGCACAGAAGACTTTTTAATTTTCTTTATCTACAATAAAACAAAGTCCTAGCTTTCGTGCTGTGTGGGTGAACAATCCAGCTATATTCTCTGAATGTCTGTGAATAGATGGCAGCAATGGAGACCAACTGTTTCCTTGATCAGCAGCTGGAATAAAGATAGCAAACCTTTGGCCCCATAAGCTCAGTTGGGAATGGAGTTGCATGGAGACTTATCTAGTGTCTCTGTCAGCTGGGAATGAAGCCCAAAACAATCCACAGTACTTAAAATGGAGGTAGAGACCTTCTCCCATTTCCATACACGCTGTTTTTGCAAGTCTCTCACTCACTACTCTCTCCCTAAGCAATTCCATGCTTCATATAAGCTGCAACTAAAGGAGACCATAAACAACATCTACCAAAATTACATTGGAAGCAACAGAGGGAATGCATCCACAGGAGCTTTTGCTCATTGTATGAAGTTTTCTAAATACTCTGACACAGGTAGATTCTGACACTACCATATCATTCTTTTATGAAATCGGTCCCTGATGCTTTTAAAACCAGGTTGGAAGAGATATGTCTTATTGTCTCGGCATGTAAATACATCTGGAGAAAAGGGAAAACAGAGAACAATTTTCTGCCTATAGAGATAAAATTGGTAGATAATATTAAGCATTGAAATAGTAAAATACTATGGATTCACATTAAATATTTAATATAAAGTGCCCACTAGCATTGGTAATTTTATTGGGTGTTTAACCTCAGGTAAATCAGCCAAGGCTTTTATAGAATGTAATTAGAAAATGCTCTTATGAAAACAAAAAACTACAAAAAAACCCCTTAAACAACAACAACAAAAGAAAAAAACAAACCAACCAAACAAAAACAAAACCCCACCAAACAAACCGAAACAAAACAAAAAAAACCCAACCAAACAAACACAAAACCATCCTAACTCCTGCAACTTTGAGGAATCTACTTTTAGTAAATGAACTTGGTGGGTTTAAGCCTTCATGATTATCTAGGTTATGGCTTTCTTTGTATTGTTTGTACTAAACCGAGAGGAAAAAGAGATGCTTTCATTATTCAGACTTAATGAACACACTCACAAGAACAGACTCAATTTAAACTAGCTAGACAATCTAGTGTATTTGGAGACAAAGAAAAACAAACTAGTAAAACAGATGAAGTCCAAGATCCCCTGGAAGAAAAACCAGCTAGCAGGACTGATCACAGCCCCATACACTAATTGAGGCTGGACATGTCCCTTCTCAGTGATCACTTTGGGAGGATGGGAAGAAACAAAACAATGCAAGAAGGTGCTGTCTACACGAGAGAGTCCCCACACATAGCAGAGAAATCTTGCTATCATCGAAAGACTGAGAAGTAACAAGGAGTTGTATTCTGTATCCTTTCACAATCTACTAAAAAAGTTCCTTCTGCAAGATCAACATGTGATGCTACCAATCCTCCAAAAGAACATTTCCTTGAACAAACTCTCAAGAAAACACCATTCATGGCAGCTGTCAGACAATTTGGGAGCCTGTTAAGCCATCCTGGGACAAATACACACCACCAATGTAGAGCTAAACATTTTTTTAAATGACAAAACACTAAAATACACCACCAGATTTCACCCTCACCTTCTCGCTCAGCTACTTCCAGGGCCATCCACATCCAGCCTACACTCACCAACTTGACTTTTGTCCTGTCACTTGGTGGCAGGAGCTCCAGGTTCTGCTCGTGTCCCCGTGGCCAAGTTAGAGCATCCTGATCTCTCTGAGGTGCTCCTCACGAGGGCTCACATCCTACTTTCTCCTCTATTAGCAATCTTGCTCCAGAGCTTCTGCCAAATATGGCTGTGAAGGCTTAGTTTTCCCATCCCCTGTTTTCTGCAATTAAACTTAGGATATAATAGAAGACTTAGGATATATAATTAAGGCTTAGGTTGTATGTAATAAAAGGGACGCTCTTTTGTATAAATTCTCTGCCTTACTGTGGCTGCTTTAAATTTGTATTTCTATCATTCTCTAATTAGTATCTCTTCTGTCTTTGGGCTGGCTTTTCCTGTTTATAAGGCTGTGGTAAAACATGATAAATCATTTAACCTAGAAAAAGTGATCATACCAACAGCTAACAAATGCTACATTTATCAGTTTGCTCTCAATATTACCTAGAGAATAAACATGACAACAATTCTAACAGAAAATAGGTATGACAAAGGGGTTACAGGAATGATTTAAACTCATCTTCCCACACAGACAGCACAACTTCTGGGGACTTACAGTAAATAAAACTATCTCTGTGAAGCTAATTAGTTCAGGTGTGGCAGCAAGCTGAGGAGTCTAGAAGGTGGTTCACCTGGAATCACTTCAGGGATTCACCCACTACCAAACAATATGAACATATTTTCCCCATTTCTCATCCTTGTTTCAGCAAGCATTTCTAACATCCAGGGAAAGCAAAAGCACGGGAGCCAACACAGCAGGCTCACCAGGACCAAGAGCACTATCTTAAAATATATACAAAAGGCAGAAGAGTGTGGTAATGAGGAAAACATAGGAGTCATTTCCATCCAGTTCCTCTAGCCCATCCATTTCTCCACATCCCTCCCCTCATTGCTTCGTGACAGCTCTTCAGGTTCTGCAGTCTCTGTTCTGGTTTACCCTATGGAGTGCTTGGTTACATCTGCCTGTCAACATGTTGCTATATCCTTGCACTCGGAACACAAAGCCAGGGAAAACCTCAGTTTGTTCCTCCAGGATCAGAAACTGCAAAAGGAAGCAATGTTGCAAAACAAATCACCCATCAACTTTAAAACAGGGCACTATAAAACACTAATTCCTTCTTCACCCTTTGTTTCAGTCCCACAACACTGTCGTGCTCAGCACACTCTTCAAAGTAAAGAGAATTACTGCCAAACACATACAGACTCTCTTTTTCCATCTAAAAAGCACACTTTTTTCAAAATCTGCCCTCTTCTGCACTAAGGTGTGTGAAGCTAACTACATCCTAAAATGGGCTTTAGCTTCCAAATAACCCAAACACAGCATATATACCTCCCACTTTATGATAAGTCAAACTGTGCATAAGGCACTGCTCAGTAAAACCAGTCATGATAGAGCTCTGACAGCTGTTCAAAATAGATTACTCAACAAATCACCATTGACTTCATCTTCAGGAGATGGCTCTCAGTTCTTTGAGGCTGGTCCATGCCGTAAAGAACTATTACACATCTTTGATCCTGCACCCCAGCTTCTGCCAGCAAATCCGGTTCGAAGTTATTCCTAACATTCCAAGTCCTGAGCAGCTTTAGTCTGTATTAATTACTAAGAAAGAAAAAAAAAAAGGAAGGGAAAAAAAAAGGTACCTATGTGCCTTAGGGTTACATTCACCCTGATCCCACTAACAGCTTTCCTTATGGCTTTGAAATCTATTACCTTCTGCAAGAATAGGATCTTCATGGCGACCTTCAAAAGGAAGCTTCTACCTTCAACACAGGACCTGCAGTTGCTTTAGTGGCAGATCAAGGTCTCCACGTGGTACAGAACAGCAATTACCCCGTGAATATAACAAATATGCCAGAAAGCATGTAGGAAGAAAAGTATATGCAAAGTCAGAAACAGCTAGTCAAAACTCATCCCAGAAACTCTTTTCTGAGCAACAGTTCCTGGGAGACGGGAGGAGGGAATGAAAACAAGTCTGGCTGCACATCTTGCAGCTGCTGAAGTCTGAAGACACTTATACCAAACACAGTAATTTACTCAAAGGGGCTGAGTTCTTCACTTTGTACAATGACTGGATGCACGAGGAATGGAAAATTCCTGCTAAGAATTCCTTCTCCTGGGTCAACTGGACCTAAAAGTGTTTAAGAGAAATTGGATACCTGCTCTAAGGAAAGCCATTAGTGCAAAAGCACTGCCAAAATGTAGACTTAGGAGAGCTTTGACTCCATTTACAGTTGCTAGACCAGAGCGCTGGACACGGACTGCTTTGCAAACCTGCTAGAGGAAGAATCGCCCCTTTAGCTATGAACAGACCCTAAACCACCACAAAGTCAACAAAACAGATGCCAAAAATTTCCCAGAACTTCTCATTTTTTAGAAGAGGGGATGATTGAGACCAGGTTAAACCTAAGCATGTCTTTCATCCATTCATTCAATGTAAACTCACTTACCTGTCAGACTTTCTTTCACTCTGAGCTACAGTACCAGTCGTGGGTTTACACCTCACAGTTCATGTCTGTGCAGTAAGGACGGGTGGATCACTATGGCAGCCTTCTCCCTCTGCCCATCATCCTTTCCAAAACACAGGAAATGGCTGTCAGGTCAGTTCTGAAAGTTGGTTAATAATTACGCAGACTAATTATTAGCCTTTCATCTTAATAATTAGCATTTCAAAAGTATTTTATTAATCAGTCGTGTTACAGGTAGGGACCATCGTAAGCTTTGGATTTTTTTTTTTTTAATACTTTTACAGTCTTTTTCATTATTAAATCACCATTGAGGTTTCCAGAGCTGCTGTTATATTGCTTGTAATAGCTTGACACCCTCCACCCCTCTTTCAATTTCAATTCACTATCTAGGTGAATCACTATCTAAAATTATCAGTATACTCTCCAGATATCACTATCTAGAATAATCAGGCTTTTAATGCTTAGCAGATACAGTAATAACATACCTAATTTTTAACTTTCATGATTGGGTTCCTCTGGGACAGAGTAGAAGGAAGATTGATGTATTATTAATATTATAAATAATTAAAATTAATGAAATGCACCAAAAGTGGAAAGTGTGAACCAAAGGAAGAACTAGCACGCCAGTCTTAATGTAAACTATTGGCTCTGTGTCTACACGATACCAGTCTGTATTCCTTTACATCCCTGCAAAGCATGCATAAAACCTTGTTAGAACAAAATGATATAATTTCCCACTCATTTTCCACACATGGAAGTATCTACAGAAGGTGCAAGGCAGGGGAGAGAGTGGTCAGTCAGTCGTGTTTTAATTTATAGCTATTTTTGCCTAAGCCCTGAATGGCCTGCCAATTATGAATAGTACCAGCTGGGCTGTCAGAAGAGCAGGCTAAGAAGGACACACAGAAAAAGAAAATTATCATAATGTAAAAATAAAGAACAGGAGAAAGGTTTGGAGCAGGCGAGACCTGATGAGGAGCCCGGCTCTGGTTTTAAAAGTCCTATCTTCCCCAACCACCCCAAATAAAAGAATTGCTATGATCATCATCATTATCTGGACACAGGCCTATAACACATCCTTGACTTCTCAGGGCATAATCCAGATACCTATTATGTATAAAAATTGGGACTTTTCTGTGCTTAAATAAGCAGCAAAAATAAGAACTGCATATGATGATGAGGAGGAGAATCTTCTGAAGGGTCTTCCTTTCATTGTTCAAACAACTAATAAAAACTCACTAGTTTCTTTTTTTAACACAATCCTTTTACATGAGTTTTGCATGAAATGTAAAAAAAAAAAAATTAAGATTTTCAGTAACATGACAGCTCTTTCCCCAGCCTCTGCCACAGGAAGAATATAAAAAACAATTCCTCTAAACAAAACCTGATGAATGCCTATCAACAGAGTCATGTCTTGAGCATCTATTGAGGGAACAAGGAATAAACACAGGCATTAAAAGACAAAGATTTTATTCCTTTGCTACTAGGATATCAGTGCTGGAGCATGCTGGTGTATATATAGAAATGTGTCATTTGGCAAAGCAGTAGTTTTGGAAGCTGATTTGCTTTTCATGACCGCTCTTCTCTGTGAAAAAATTAAGAGATTTACTCCATACTTTATTGTAATCTGCTTATTTGTGGATGCAGATCAGTTTAAAAAGAAGAAGTATATTTATACTCATGCACTTCACTGTATATCAGCATCATACAGACAAATTCTACAATATCCTCCCCTCTGCTCTTTTCCATAGCCTTGTAGGAGAGACAAGGCAGACAAGTCAGTATGAAAAGCCAGCAGGCCATAACTCCTCTCCTACAGACAAGCGACAATTAATCACATTCACCAGCTAGGCAGGTAGCTCTTGTCCTTTAACACTGAGGGAAACATAAAGCTCCTTTCTCTGAGCACTGATTGTCCAGTTGATATTGGAGCTCTCAGAAGCAGCTACTGAGCTGCCGAGATACTTAAAAACAAGGTAAACCAAAACCTAAATGTGTCAGTCTTCTGCTATTTTATTATTCCTTGTTTTTCAAGAGAGCAATGAAAGAACAACCAGCTGCTGGAGTGGAATATTTATCACCATTTTTCCCCGCAAGTTTGTAAGTTGCTCCTCCAGTGCCAGGGGTTTGAGGTCCTTGGGGCTCATTCAGGCTCTGACCACAGCACCTCTGCTCGAGGGGGACCCACTCATGTCTGTGGGAATGCAGCACCAGGGATGAAGAGGCATCACCCTCCCTTGGAATAAGAAGGAAGAGAACAAGCCACAGCCCTATCGAATATGTCTACTGTGGGACTAAGAAGGAAAGGATTATTGCTTTTTTTTTTGGTTTTGCTCTCAAGCAACTAACCTTTCTGTTTTTGCTTCCTGCATGTAAGCGTAACTCATTGATTAATTCTGACAATTACATAATGCTTTTGAAGTGCAAAGAGAGACCAAAGAGCATATCCAAAATCTGGGACAGCCATAGCTCATCTGTTTCTTACGGTTCCCTAGCATAGGTTTTATTTCCAAGTGAGTCAGTCACATTTCAGTGAGGGTAACGGAGTTATTTTTGTAACCCTTCCAAAACCCCCTCGACTAAGACCTGATGATATACTGACCCCTTGGAGGGGGAAGGGATGACAGATATAATTTCATGAGGCCACACAGAAATGTTAAGATTATCTGTGGAATCTCTCCTTCAGTCAGCTAGCAGAAATCAAGCACTCAGAAACCCACCTCTTTGGGAAAAAAAAAAAGGGTCTTATTTTATCTGCTGAAGGTTATTTAACCCAAAATTGCTAAATAAAAAACTTTTCGTGTTGCAACTTGATCCCTAAGTTGAGGGAGTCCCTTGTTGGCTTCACTAACTCAAGTGTAATCTCAGTGAAACAAGAAAACTGCAAGTAAGGACACGTGAAATGAGAAGTCTTGTTTGTTGTAGAAGTACCCTCATCTCACTTTCACACAGGCTCCAAGCTCCTGTTGACCCAAAAGCTGACGAAATGAACATTTCAAGCATGTAAGCCAAAGTGTAGGCAGAAATTGGTGATGATCAGGGCATGTCAATAATGTCACACAGCTGGAACTCTGCCCAGTACATGGTGAACAGCTGTTCTCCCAATGACTAATCACACAGGAGGAGGTAGATCATAAAATTCTCTGTTTTCAGAGGGGAGGACACTGCTTCTCCCGATGCCACCTCTTGTAATTAGTTTCTCCTCTCCTTTCCAGTTTCATGTTGTAACAGTCCAGCCACCATGTGTGCAGCAACATCTCAAACGTGTAAGTGTGAACTTCAAGCGTGCCAGTGTTTCACCTTCAACAAATTGTCTGACAGCAGTGCTGCACCCCAGATGTGGAGGGATTCAGTGATCAGTGAATTAACTTCAGAAGTTTTGGGAAAGAAAAGCAATTTTTAAGAGTAAAATATTCTTCCTGTTACTGTTCACTTACAGATAGAATATAGAGATGTTGCTGAGTTCTAATAAATCCAACTCAAAGTTCAGTGCTTTGTCTATTGAAATAGTCACTTCAGAAAAGGACTCAAAAAAGCCTAGAGTGAAAGAAGTGGTAGATACATTAGAAACCAAGCCACAAGGTACATCAGTTTGGATGTACCTCACCTGTGTACCACAAGTACTGTGAGGGAAAAAAAAGGGAAAAATTTCAGAATAAAATGCAGGAAATTGTTTTCATGTCATTAAAAAAAACTGAGTTTGTCCATCTAAACGCAGTATTATTTGCCAGATGCTTAAAGATAATAGCAGGCAGGATAACATCCAGAAAGCAAAAGAGAATATAACTTTCATCATCTCAAAAGTGTTTGAAAGCACAGCCCATGCCAGGACAAAATGGTTGGTGTTCGCCTCTAACCATTACAGTCATCCTATTTTTGAGGATCACAGTGATAAACAATTCCCTGAAGTATACTGTAATTCTGCAGCACTGATGAGCCCAATATCAATGCCTGTGTTAAGGGCAAGTTCAAAGACTCTTCAGTGTTTGCTTGATAAGCTTCTCAGAGAGGTCATTAACTAGGACAGTTCGTGTACTGCACTCTTCATGAAAATTTTCTGTATTTTTGTTTTTCTCATCACGATCCTCATTTTAAGGAACCTTCCCCGGCTACCTTGGAACATGTAAAGGGAAAGGCACACATGCAGCAGTAGTCAGTACTCACATACTGTAGCCTGTATGTCTAAAGCATGTTTCTGGCTAAGGACTGTCAGCACACATGAGACCAGGAAGAGTTTTAACTGGCTGAAGACAGGAATGCAGTGGAAAACATTTGCGAGGCTTAGGTCCAGTAAGAATCTTATTCCAGGAAATGCTTAGGGTAGCTCCTGGTCATACTCATCTCCAGTATTCAAGCACTAGGAGTAAACAAAACAAACGAGATGAGAACCTGGGTGGTACCTCATCCTCCAGAGTTAAATGCTGCTGTTTAAATCTCTAAAATTAAAATCATGGCTGTTTTGGTGGTGTTGTATTGGCCCTGCACATGGCAGGGTAGTGAAGGTGACCAGTCTCAGAGCCACGGATGCAATGCTGCACAGAACACTCATCAGGACAGCTCTAATTGTCACAATCAGCTGGAGTTAACTGTTCTTCAGCCAACTCCTTCCAGCAAACAATCCAGAGTCTGAAAGAGTTCCAGAGGAGCCACTCACTGATACAGGAATGCTGCTCTACCACACTGGCATTTTTCACTTAATGGAGAAGCAAGACAGGAGAAGCTTTTCTGTTGTGACCTCCACCCTCTCAGTTGCCACCATCAATGAACTATTACCAAAAACCTACTCCAGCAAAAAGTTTCCACTGCATTCGTGCGTGTATCTGCTGGTTAGACAACACTTGTCCCTCTAGCCCTGAGCAAGACAGGCCTGCCCAAGTCCATCATGCAGACATAGCTCCACAGGCCTGAATTAATGGCAGCTTTGCAGTGGATCAGCTGCTGTCTAATGCAAGGCCCAAAGGCTCCAGCAAACGTCTTTAAGCAGCTCTGAGACCCGGAAGCAACCAGAGTTGCCCGAGGCCATCACAAGCATTGGACACAGGCTATTCATCGTGACACATCTCAGAGAGTACCCGGGTGTCTCTGAAGGGTTGTTGGCTGTTCCCCAGCCCTGTAGAGCAGAGACAGCAGCGTGATCCAGAGGTGCCATGAATCAGAACCACCAGGAGAAGCAGCAACCTTTAGAGCGTGTGCTCTAAACAGAGAAGACAAAAATTAAACCCTGAAAATTCTCAGTGCCAGCTTTTCAGTTTTATAGCAGAAATTAATTCAGGCAGGATTAATTCAGGCTGACAAAACCAGCAGGATAGCATTAAGGAGATATGAAGAAAAAGAAGGAGAAACCCCAGCCCTTCCAGCCACAGCTGGCAGGCAGCTCCCTTCCCCCCCAGCAGTGGAGGGGTGAGAGAGGGGCTGTGGAGGTGGGAGATGCCATGTCAGCTCTGAAGGGCCTCCTGCCACTGCCTGTGCCTTGATGTCGAAATTTCAGCTTTAGGAGTCCTCAGGACACACACATAGAGCTTCAGTCCCAGAGGAAGGACCTGATATAACTCTCTTTCTTTTGTTCTTCAACAGCTGCTTTTAGGCTGTGTGCTCCTTCCCCAAGTCTAACTTCTGAGCAACCACAGGGAGCAAATATAGGAGATCTCACATACAGATGTTTTTCATCTCAGAAGATCTCGCGTGGGTAATGTCATCAAGTGGCTTACATTTTGGCATGAAAGCTTTACCCTCCTAGCACTTGAGCACAGATGTATAGGTAGGTGCCCAACTGCAGTTGGGGAGATATGTGGGGGGAAGAAATACACAGACATGTACATATGGGGGAAAAAATTATTTACTGTGAGGGTGGTGAGGCACTGGAACAGGTTTCCCAGAGAAGCTGTCCATGCCCCGTCCCTGGAAGTGTTTAAGGCCAGGCTGGATGGGGCCCTGAGCAACCTGGGCTAGTGGAAGGTGTCCCTGCCCATGGGACTCAGCTTCTGAAAAGGGTCATCATCTTCTGCATGCATAGGCTTTTTGTTTTTTGTTCTGTTTTAAACTGATCTTTGCAGTGCCATCTCCACTTTGAAAAACCTGCTCAAGCGTATAAACAACGTACAGGTACTCTGGGCAATCTGTTTAGCTTAGCTGATCATTAGGTACTCTGGGAGTTTAGGTTACATGTAAATAGTCATTGTTGATATGTCAGTCTCTCTCATTTATTCAAATATCCCCAGTTCTGTGAACCTCAGATGTTCCCTTACAGAAAGAGAAATGAAAACAAGTGTATATACACTTCTCTTTAGGCTTCCCAACAGATGCTCCTCAGAGAGGGGCTAACCAAGCCTGAATACTGGAACAGCCAAGCATTTATACATATGTATTTACTTATAATTATAGATCTCTACAAGTCATTAGAAAATATTGATCCAAAGGAACCAGACATCTGCCCAGGAAGGCAGCATTTTGGCCACATTTTCAGCTGTGGAATATTATTTAATTCACAAAATTTCAACTGCATGTGTATTTTGAGGTTTCAAATGGAATACTACATTTCCCATTTCTAGAGTGATATCGACAAAATTTTAACGTTTTGAAAAAAAAATGTAGTCAAAACTGAAACACAGCAAATCAACTTCCCTGAATTTTACTGATGGGTGGAAGAGAAGGATCAAGATGGGACACAGCATTGATTTTTACTTTTTCCCTAGCCTTTCAGCTAATGCTGTAAAAGAAACATTTTTTGAAATCTCCACAACTCTTACACAATAGGGAAGAAAAAAAGCACAACAAAATCAATCACTCTCCAGCTGATACTATTGCAGAATAAAATCCATTCTGAGATATCCTAGAAGCAGGACAACACTTCTGAGTTGCAGCAAATCAAATCTGGCGATAAAAGGGCTGCTCTTGCTTTTTCCCTCCGTGATAAACAGAGGCACAGGTTATCTACTCCAGCATACAGTTGAAGCAGCTTGAATTAAGCAAGTCAGTTTTTATTATCAGTCCACCTTCCTGAGGAGGCCACTTTACACAACTGCCTGTACAGGGGCTTCTACCCATTTGTCTTTCTCGCAAAATAACTTCCAAGTTTTCCAGGGCGATTTCAATGAGGTTTTGACAGAACAGTGACAGTCATAAAAATACTGTGTCTGATCCAGTTTTGGACATGGATGGAGCGCAGGACAGAAGACAGGTAGTGCTTCTGCCAAGCAAAACTTGCTAGACACAAGACAATTCACATATTTAGCACAAACCTATAGGAAATCAGACTTCATAACTTTTACTTTTTTCCTACACTCATGAGGTAACGAAAGATTACAAAACCCCAGGCAAACAGAAAGATGCATTTTGCAATGTATCAGCAGTGTATTTTAATATAAAATACCAACTTTGGAATATAAAAGTAACTGGGCTGATACAATAATTTAACAACTCTGCAATGAAAACACATACTCCTGATGAAATCAGAGAAGGGTCCAACAACAAAATCTCTACTTGGATCTTATGCCTCCCAGGGACTCTAGGTATGTTTTTATCAGGGATTTGATAAAGAATAATCTTTGGTATACATATAGGATGTCAGAGGGAATGATTGTGGAATGTATGTCAAAATGATGACAGTAGTCACATCTCTGGCAGGTGTCACTTGTCATTTACCAACACCTTTGCTTAAGACTGTCCAAATTTTTATCCTGAGTGAAGATTTTGGTGCGTAAAATGGAAACCGTGTCTCTTGTTAGGTCTTTAGCCTCCAAGTTAATGCCATTCTACTAGGTTTCTGAATATATTGTAAATAGGAAAAAAAATAGCAGAAGTAAATGCATTTTTAGTTTGCATTTCAACAAAAGAATCCCATTTCTCAACAAGACTGTGAATACTGGGCTACGAATTGTTACAGAAGGTCAGATTTCATTTTATTCACGCTGCAGGTTACCGGGTAAAGAAAAATATTTGATTTTTGTATTCTAACAATAATTGTATTTTGTCTGCTGAAAAAAAACCCAAGCTATTTTAGCTAAAGACGAGGTTATCTAACCATCCTTTATTTAGGGCAATCAGCCATCACAAAACAATTCCTGGGAGTAAACACCATAGTTAGAGACATGCAAACAAATGCTAGAATTATAAATGATAGTACCACACATGAAAGAAAAAGAAATCAAAGGGATTACTACATGAAGCAAATCTGTATTATGCCTCCCACTGAGTCATAATATTTTCCAGGTACTCTGCTTTGGGGGGTTGATGTTTGTTTGTATGTTTTTGTTGTTTGGGTTTGTTTTTTTTTCTTAAGCAAAACCACATGTTCCAACAGGGTAAATCAGGTAAAACCATTTTTTTGTTTCATTTTGGAAAGGGCATACATTTATGTGTCTACATCTCTTCCAGTGTATCAGTGTAATAATTCTCTCAACACAGAGCTCAGGAAGACTTAATAGATTTTAATATTGACTAAAAACAACCAACAAAAACAAGTGCCACACTCATTTTAAGATTTTGCCCAATGGTTTAAATTCAGAAAATTTAAGCAAACAAGCAAACACCAGTCACATAAAATCAAGTATAACTTTCCTATTAATTTGTGACAAAGTTGCCTTTATGGAAATAGTCAATCAAAGCCTTGGGCTTTGGGAATGGGCATTAATCTACTCTGGGCAGTGAAGCTATGCTGATCTGCACCAGTATTTGATTTGGCCAAACATTCAGAAGAGACAATTACTACTTCAAAACAGGAGGTCTCTTTGCTGAAAGGAAGGGACTCTGTTGAAAAGTTACTACCTGGGCAGCATGTCAGTTGTAAGTTTTATGGTGAGTCAGCCTCAGGGAAGATTCACAAATATACCCTTCATTAAATACTTTATTCTACCAGCCTAAAAACATAAAGAGAGGAATTAATTACATAGGGACAGATCTTGAACCCATCAGCTGTTAGGGATGTCCTGTGTATTAAAGATTAGACCTCAATATATAAAATATCTTTAATATCATTAAAGCTTAGAGTCATTTCAGCTACTGGTAAAAGTTTGGTTTTTTGTTTGTTTTTTTTTTAAAGATTCTCTGAGAAATGTAAATGGATTTGCTTTCTGAAAGACTGGTGTAAACCTACACATAATCAGTCAGCTCAGTTGCTACAAGTGCACTGTCAGAAATGTAAGAGTAGATTTACTATGGAAAGGTGCTGAGAAAAAGCCATGACAATGATACGCAGAAACATCACAAGTTCTTTTCTCCTCGTTCGGCCTCCATCAATTAAAACCACAATTGACTAACAACATCAATAACAAAGTAACACTCCTGAAAATTCAGCAGTAAAGTGGAACACAAAGTGGATGCTGTAAAATGAAAGGCAGCAGAGTACAGAATCCCCCTGCAGCCAGGCATAGCAGCCCCATAAAAGCTACAGAACACCAGAGACTGCACTGCTGTAATTCACTTGTCCCTCCCTTTCTTTTTATACTGCCCCAGACAAAGTGACACTGTAAGTTATAGAACAGACAGAGCAGAGCCACAGAGTGGTTGAGGTGTGGTAGCAGGTTCTTTGCTAAGGTGATCCTGCTTTGCCTGATTTAACATTGCAGGGCCTCAGAGATGGGACCAGCTTCAAAGCAGTATTTATGTAAAAATAAAGGTATCCTAGATGAGATCAGACCATCCCTCAGTGTACCCAAACTTGCTTCCATCCACCTGGAAGATGAAGAATTGTATTCTAAATTGGTGTAAGCTGTGCATCAGGCATACATGTGAGACATGTGTGTTTCTGGACATGGGATAATCTATTTTATTATATGTTCTTATGTTCTCCAGTTTCTTCTTCCCACATCTGTTCTTCTTGGCTCTGTGTGTACAACAGCTGCATATGTGGGGAGACTGATTTCAAACAAAGGAAAAGTATTCCTTGCTTTTCTCATAAATCACTCTTCAGATGGTATATAAGTCCAGAAAGTCAGATAATCAGGCCAAAACATCAGCTATTCTTTTCATAACAAAACAAAACAGCATTATTTCCCTAGTGATATCCCCCCTATTATTTCCCTAGTGATATCCCCCCTCTACCTAGAAAAGCAACTAGATAAGTGTGTTTAGAAATCCAATTGTTTAGATCTACTTCTGTCTCAGGAATTAGTGTTTATACATCTCATACACGTTTATCATGCCCTGCCATTACACCTTTATGGACTGGAAAGAAGCCACATGAACAATAGAAATTATGGCCTTTAAAGAAAAGGAATGGAAATATGTTGTGGTCCATAGAGAGGATGGCAGGATCCAAGTTCCTTCCCTGAAGAAGGATAAAGATATTGACCCCAGAGCAATTTCATCCAGCAGGATGCTGTTGCTTCTCAAAAGGCAATTCTCAAGCACAGAGAGTGAACATGACAGGAGCATGTCACCATCAACACAGAAGAGCTGATGGAGCATCAGCTCCTCTGAATCCCAAGCCTATGTACTCGTCATTTCTAAACTCTAAAGTCTTCATTCAAGCCATGTTACTGCTCAGCTTAAAAGGAGTTACCTTTAAGGAATTATGCAGCAAGGTTTCAATGATAAAGCATAGTATGCAAACACTACCTCTACCATATCATTAATAATTCTGTAATAGAAACTGTATAGCTCATATTGTCTTGCTTAACCTTTTCAAATTTATACAACAAAGTGAAGATACTGCGAAAGTCTTGCACGAGAAGTTTCTCCTGTTCATTACACATACATGAGATAGTTAAGAATGAACGACGAATGCGAAATTAAAACCAGTAAACCCTGTGCCAAATGTTACGGATTCCATAAGTTTAACACCCTTTTCATAATCTTGCATAAAAATCACAGTGCAGCTTCACACCCAATTAATTAATTGCCCCTCTTTCGTTAAACGTCAGGCAGACTACAGGCCTTTTGTTTGTTTGTTTGTTTTTAATTCAAAGGCTGATGGGGCATCTGAAGTGGTTTAATAACAGCCCTGTGCACTATCTAATTTTTCTACTCGATACAGTTTAACTATTTTTTTTGAGAGGATGAGTGGTGTTCTTTGAGTTTACATGTAATAAAACATGGCCAGTACTCATTAGACAAGTAAAGCCAAGTATTTGTTTTTAAAAGACAGTACTGACCAGAGTATTTTCTGCATAAAGTGACTCCTGCATATGGTAACAGCAAAGCGACAGCACAGTGTGGCTGTACATGTCTGACATGCAGATTTTCAAGCTGAGTGCATTGTTACAAGTGCATACATTAGAAAGCCATGTACAATGAGCATCAGCATGAGTATGACAGTCTCTCTGAAGAGTACAATTTTAGGCAGCCCCTATAAGTGTATGCTCAGTGTAGTGCTTTTCTAATCCTGCAGTAACTTAGAAGAGACTACACTTTACTACAAAACCCTGCATTGGTGGTCTCTAATTTCCCAAGATGCTAAAAACTGTTTGCAAACAGGTCTGCTGGCTCCATTTAAACAAATAAACAAACAAAATAAAATGCCAAATAGTTCACATCTTCTGGTAACTTCAAGACACACCCACAGAAGGTCTTAATTAATGCTGAATACCAATGGCCTTTACACAGCACAAATTTCCAAAGGCAAGCACAAAAGCAACCCAATCACATTAAAATTAAAAAAAAAAAATAGAAGCCAAACCCAAAACTTTCTTGGCAATGGCACTGCAAATGGGCTGGGTAGGAGAAAAGGAAAGAGGTTTCTGCTCTGCCATTTGCCTAACTTTCATTCCCTCTTGCCAGCCTATGCCTTTCAGTATGCCTACTGCAACATTTTTCAGCTGCTCAAGGAGAAACTTCCCTCCCCAAATAGCACACACCAACAGTAGCTGGGAAATTCTGGGAACCAGCAGCTGGGGAGATCAGCGTTGGCGGGCTGAGCTGAAATGCTGAGGCATCTCTCATCACAACTGCACAGAGCCAGATTCCAGGGCTGTTAATCAAGCACAACTCAATGGGAGCTTTGCCCAATTAAGTAACAGAGTTTGGCTCATTCTAGAGAAGGATTATACCACAACAGCAGAAGCCCTTCAGTAGGTAAGACTGAGGTTAACGCCCTCCTTTATTGTACTGGTAAACTCCTTTCCTATATCTTCTCCTCAGAGTCCCTCTGAAGTGAGGGCTTTAAAGGCAAACTCTTAAGTGATGCCGAGAAAAGCAGGGATGCAGGCAAAAGGAACATGAGGCATCTGGGTTTTAGCTCTCCTTATCTCAGTTTTATCACTTGCCCCACTTGCACCATGGAAATCCCTCTTCTCCCCAGATAATTAGAGAACAACAGCATTTATGTCCACGCTGAAGCATAACCCTGGTGTACTCAGGTATATTCCTCCAAACCCCTGTGTAGCCTCCCAATCACATGCAGCTTGGATCAGTTTGTGTTTCCCCTGCTGAGATCAGCTGATCTGCTGAAGGCTGATGTGTCTGATTTTGCTAAAATCCAGTCTCTAACTCTTTGTAGGATACAGAAACTTAGTTAAGGGAGGGAAGAATTTGCTTACTGAAGAAATGAAAATATTTAAAAAAAATTAAAAAATAGTAATGTATCCAGCTAAGTGGCTGAGGTGTTCAGACAGCATCCCAAACTCCACAGAACATCATGAGAAAGTATCCTAGTTGGGAAAGCACATACTTCAAAAAGAAGTGCTATCTATGCCATGCTAGCTCTAATCCCACATTACCCTCTTGGATATTTGATTATTGAAAAGATTATTTTCTCTCAAAAACATAAAGATCTGATCCTGCAAGACAAGACAGAAGGAGGTATAAGAATTAGGCCAGGCTCAGCCTCATGGTTTAGGAATGGTATTCACCAAGTGATTAGCCTCAGGGTCCTGGCCATGCCTTCCTGGCTACTGCAAAAATTAACCCTGTTCTGGTCAGAACCAGGACACTCAATGAGAAGGAAGGTCAGTAATTCTCACCAAAATATAATTCTTCTTGAGTTGTCTACCACTAGTCAATGAGGAGTTAAGACCTACAAACCTTTATGGTGAACTTCACTTTGCAGTAAAATTTATTTAAAATGGGCTTCCAATACCAGTTTTGTAATAATGTCTGATTGCAGAAGGATTTTCAAGCTCCTTATTATTGAGAGAAAATGTTTCTTCTCCCCTCTCCCCTTAACTAAGAAAGCTGAACAGCTAGATATACATTTAAATCCCTTTTCTATTTACACTGATTTTCAGAAATGAGTGCTGTGATGATTTACATGTACACATTGCTAGTGGTCCCACTGAAACCAGTGAGATTAGTCTCGGAGTACAGAATTAAGCATGTGCATAAATCTTTGCGGGATCTCGGCCAAAGAGACTGTTTTATATTGGGAAACAATAAAGAGACGCAGGCTCGTGGTGTCTCCGTGAGCCAAACGCTGTCCTCAGAAACACAAGTTCATTTCTCTTTGGGGATGTGGGGTGGAAACACCACCCCCCTGCAGCAGCACACCCAGCCATGGGAAGAGAGGCAGAGATGGGGAGAAGCCCCGTGCCCCTCCACCTGCAGAGAGGAGAGTTCCAGCTCAGGAAGCAGCTCATCAGTGGGAAGACATGGAGGCCCGCTGGTGTAATTTAGATGCATTTTTGGCTTAACTCTCCAAAACATAACCCCCTCTGGTCTCTCCTTCCTGGTCTCCCATGGTTCTCATTGCTATGGGGGTCACATAACAGGAATGTATCTAGATAGGTTTGAGAAGCACGTGCAACTTTTTATAAAGAATAATGGATAGCCTACATTATTCATAACATAACTGATTTCATTTGCATTATGCTTTACTTTCCAGATTTTTAAACAAGGACATCCTAATAGGACTGTACAGGTATATTTCTTCAGCAATTCATGCTCTACACTAGAATTAGATGTCTTCCACCAAAACCATTATTAAAATTAGCACTACACATTGTTAGACTGTAACCTAAAATGTCACAGTTAAAATATTGTCTACAACACTTACATCTTCTATTTCTCTAACACAGAGAATAGATATAAAATTTTAAATTAATGACAAGGACAATAAGATTTCTCAGAAAAACAAAAAGCAACACAGATTTAAAGGCTCTTTTTAATGCAATGTTTGATGGCTGCTAAATGAAATAAAACAAAATAAATAAAATTAAAAGATGCCTTTAAATTACCTCAAACCATCTGTGAAACAGTAAAATGGAAGTGAAAAAAGCCCAAACAAACTAAACAACAGAATAGACAGGACAATAGAGAATGTCTTGGAGTGAATAAGAGTTGATTCTCTCCCTTCAAATTCATAACCATGTTTTTCTTCTCCAGAGATATTCTTCATGTGCATTCCCTTCACAACATTTCCTTTAGAAAAAAAACCTTGCACATAAACGCACTTGTATTTGTCACTGTCTACATTTGGACACAACTAATTCAGGTGACTAAATCTATTTTAGAGACTATCATTGATAATCTACAGAGAAGAAAACGCGGATTTTAATCTTGAACCAAAATCTGGCATGATCTTTTGTCCTTTTTATTGAAAAAAAACCACCACAAACCCCCCCAAAACCCAAATCAAACAACCCACCATGGTAATTGCAGATCCCCACATGAAGAGAAAGCAGAGCTGACTAGATTCTTCATTCTGAATACTTGAAAATTCTTTCTCTTCCCAGTATTAATGTAGAATTTTTCTTGAAAAACAAAGCAGAAGGGAGTGTTCATTCTCGCTCGCCCTTGTTGTCTTTCAAGAACTGCTGCTTTAAGACTGCCAAGTTGGTTCTTTTGTGGGTTTTGGTTGGAATTATTTCTTTCATTTCCTTGCATTCACAAGACAATATTAGACATTGATTAAACCCAGTTTAGTCAACTGTAATTGGCCCATCAAAGTTTCCATCACAGAATCAAGCCCCGAGACCCCGTTTTGCAGTGCTAAAGAAGGAAGAGAGGCTCCCTTAAAATCATCCAAGTAAAAAAAAAAAAAAGAGTAAAAACAGGCATTCATGAAATGTTATTGTCCGAGATAGAATAGTAGAGGCCGAGGAGAACAAACAATATAAATAGAGAACACGTTTTTC
Source organism: Neopelma chrysocephalum (assembly GCF_003984885.1). Lineage (NCBI taxonomy): Eukaryota > Metazoa > Chordata > Aves > Passeriformes > Pipridae > Neopelma > Neopelma chrysocephalum. The sequence continues at coordinate 346,017 of NW_020897715.1, forward strand.
CTTGCCTGCTTCACAATAGCTGAGATTCTTTAAAAAAAGAATAGGTAGAAAGATAAGACATGCATGCCTGATACTGAAGAAAAGACTGTTTGTACCCAGCACACTGGATAAATTGTTCTAGAACAGTTCAGCCATGTCAAAAAATGACCCTTTAATGCTGCCAAGGTCAGTCGGACCTGTAGCCTGTGTTAGTCAAAAAGGTCATCACCACTTGCATATTTAAAATATATTCACCTCTTTTCTCCTAGGACTTCACAAACAGTACAGACCAGTCGAGTAGGGGATTTTAGGTGTGGAATGGTATGGTCAGCACATGTTTTATTGATGGATCACGAGCTGTAGGCAATATTTAGTCCAGTGCTGAAGACTATCAGAAAGCCTCTATGCTGCTCCTGCAGGCCCAGATTACAGGCAGAAGGGGGAGGGTTATAGATACACCAATAAAAGGAAAGGCTTGACCTCTAAACTCTTAATTCTTGGTTAAAATTTCACTTCGTTCCTAGTGTTCAAGACAACATTTGTTTTAATTTCAACCTGATCTCTGGAAGACCCCCTAATGTATAACAGAGCATGGAAAAATTCATATAAGCCTATTCCCGTGGATATTCATTATACAGGTGCATCCTGAGAAGTAGTTTACTCGAACAGGAAAAACAACAACAATGCATTAAGATGTAAATTAAATGCATGATTGTAGTTAGTCTTCCACTCAAGCAATTCCCATTGTTATTTTGACTTACTGATCATCAGAGGAATGCTGGAAAGCAGCAGCTTTTAAACATCTGCTAATCAATTGCATTATTTCTCTTACTCCGTATTTTTGTTTAAAAATAACGATTTCAGGGGAAATTTTAGGGGAAATTTATTGTTAAAATTATCTGATCCTTGCATTGAAATAGTGATGGAGCTCGTTGTGGCAGAAATTAGATAAATTGTTTCGTGGTCCTTATCTGTGTGTATAAAGAGTTAATACATAAATAAATAAACGAGGAAAGTTGAAATATCCAGTGGGAGTTACTTCATGGATTCACCTTCTTTCCAAATTTATAAGCTGCTCTTTTGAGACAGTTGCCTTGCAGAGTATATAATGAAGAGAAGGCTCAACTGGAATGCCTCCCACACAGCGTGAAAGAAATACCATTCAGCTATACCATGATCTCCAAAATTATTTCATAACAACTCTGGCAAAGAGTCCCAATTCTTATAGAAACGTTGCCTGCAGACAGTAAGGTTTCTGTTCCTGAGGTGCCTTATTTTTCTAAAGGAGACCTACATGTAACTGTGCCCACACTTCCACTGCATACACTAACTGAGCAGGATCCCTGTCCAGAACAGAGGAAAACTCAGGGCAGGCAGTGGAATTATGTTATTTTAAACTAGCAGTAGCTTTGTCCCATGATGTCTGGTCAACAGATATGCATCATTGCTAATGGGCTGTCCGGCCTCATCTGTCCACGGTTGAAAGATGAAAGTGTAAAACAAACTCCTCTAGGTTTTAGGGCCAGAAAAGACTAAAGTTCAATTCATTTTCACCTGGGTTTTTCCAGTGTTTTCAGAACCTGAATACTGAGCAGGTTTCCCCAGTATCCTTTTTAGAAACTTCCTGTGGAAACTTTTTTCCCCACCAAATGAATTCACTGTCCACCCCTACATGCTTTAAAAAACCCCAAACAAGTAAGTAAATCAAGCACCCTGGAAATCACAGATCTCTTTTTCGTTCCACAGTTTGTCAGCAGTTAATGACATTGCAGTGGCTTAAGTAAGAAGGTAACAGCAAATCCAGTACTCAATAGAGAAGCAAAGGGATGGAGAGGGAGGGAAAAGAGTCTTTTCTTCAGTGAACAACAACGATGGCAGAAATCAAAGTGACATTAAATCAAAATGTACTGGGAAACTGTAATATTTGCAAAAATTGCAGAACCCAAGTACTCCTCTGCTAAATCCAGGTTTTCCAGATTTTCTATTAACTGCACCTGCTAATGATTACTCATTGAGAAAGTTTTGTGTATGTACTAGAACTAAGGGGATTGTTCTGTGCACTTACTGTCCTACCTCAACAGTGGTCTGGTAGAGTTGCAGACTTGAACACGTGGTGCTGAGACTCACTCTACCTTTCCCAGGGCCCTTTCATCAGATACATGCTGAAAGCACCTTCCTGTGCTGCTGGAGCACAATGATGCAGAGGGTGCTGAACATCCCGCACTTGTATTCCTGTGCTCTGTGCACACAGTTCCTGGTAGTTTGCACAATGATTTCCACCTTAAAGCTTTAGACCCAGCCCGTGCCACTTTCTGCTTCCAAGCCAGGACACCCAGTTCTCTGCATCACTGAGCTGCAGGAGCCATCTCAGCTAGCAGAGGTAGTATCCCATTTCCGAGATCATTTCAGTGCCACCCTTCCCACCTCCTCTCCTCCCAACATCTGTGGGCACACAGCCGTGAGCAGCCCTCACTGAACACGCACTAAGGCAGAGAAAGCAAAAGAGATCTGTTTTAGCTGACAAATAACTGGAGGCACTGAGAGGAGGCTGAGGGGCTGGGGCTTGCACAGTCTGGGGAAGACAAGGCTCCCAGAGGATCCAAAGTCCACCTGCCTGTATGAACAGAGCAGTGATTGAGGAGATGGAGCCACACTCTCACATCATTGTAAGGCAGGATGAGACACCATGGCTGAAAGCTGAAAAAAGAGAGCTTCAGGCTGGATATAAGGAGCAACTGGTTGTCCACGAGGGTGAGCAAGCAGGTGGTGGAGAAAGGCATCTGGAGAGGCTGTGAAGGCTCCATTGCTGGAAGCTTTCAAGTGCTTCCTGGACAAACACTTAAGCAACATGGTCTGGTCTCACAGGTGACCCTACTTTGAGGTGGAGGTTGCACTACAGACCTCTTGACATCCATTCCAACCTAAATCCCTGTATGGGCCTTTTGAAAGGAGTGAGCAAATTCAAGAATTTGGTTTATACAAAGACCTGCCTTCTCTCTGGTGCATGAGAGATGTGATTTCAGGACAAAGCAGATACTTTCTTCTTCAAAGTACTCCCACTCTTGTACTTTGTAAAGGTGAGGGCTTAGGTGCCCCTGGGCTCTCTGCGTGGGAGGAGACTGGGAGCTTTCAGAAGATCAGGTCATGCCATTTTGAAACATGGGGAAGCTCAGGCTGCTGTCAGATGCATGGTGACCTCACTGTAGCTCAATGCAAGATCTTCTTGTAATTGCCAGGCAGTTATGTCATTTGTTGCTGACAAAACAGAACCTATACCTGCAGCCTTAGAGGCTTAATTTTTTAATGGCGAGTTTCTCAGCAAACACTTACCTTGTAATGCAATAAAAATGCATTTTAAGACACCTTTGAAATACCAGTATTTAATAACGGCCTTCATACTAAAGGTACTTGCAGATGCCTACATACCATTTCAATTAAGATATAAACAGACATAAAACTATTTAAGCAGAAAATACAATGTATTTTTGAACAGCTCGTAATTTAACATCATAAAACTGAGAGTGACTGTAAGGCTCACAGCCTGTCACTGGTTTGAATTCAAATAACTGTTAACAAAGTTGACTGTCTCAATTCAGTAAGTCTCATGCTACTTCTCAGCTACCTTGTGGATCTCACCATTGCACTTCATCTCCTCGCCATGATTCTCCACAGATTCACAGAATGGTTTGGGTTGGAAGAGGACCCTGAAGATCATCTAGTTCCAACCCACCTTGCTGTGGGCAGGAACACCTTCAAACTAGAAACAGAAAAGCCAGAGGCTCTAAAAGGCAAAGTGGTTTCAGGACCACATCAAGGCTGAAGCAAAACCAAAATATTGTCAAGGGAGAACTTGAATTAATTTTCTGTCCACTTTATTTATTCAGTAGATGAGCACAGGTCTCCATTTTCCTGAGAGATGGATTCTGAATACAAACATGTTCTTTGGTAAACCCCAAAATAAGAGAAGGGGCTTTCCATAACTCTGGTCAGAAAACTATAATCTTTTATATTTAAGACTTTGAAAGCTTTCTTTACAAACAGTCTTCTTTTAAAGCCTCACATCAATGTCATTAGTGGTCAATAATGACTATTACCATTCATGATTCTTCACTCCTACATATATGATAGAATATGCTGAGTTGGATGGGACCTACCAGGACCATCGAGTCCAACTCTTGGCCCTGCACTGGACACCTGAAGAATCACACCATGAGCCTAAGAGCATTGTTGAAACACTTCTCAAACTCTGTCAGGCTTGGTCCTGTGACCACTTTCCTGTGGAACCTGTTCCAGTGCCCAACCACTCCCTGGGTGAAGAACCTTTTCCTGATATCTAACCTAAGCCTTCCCTGACACAACTTCAGGTCATTTCCTTGGGTCCTGTCACTGACCAACACAGAGAAGTGATTAGTGCCTGCCCTTCCTCTTCCCCTCACAAGGAAGTTGTAGACTACAATGAGGTCTCCCTTCAGTCTTCTCTTCTCCAGGCTGAACACACCAAGTGTCCTCAGCCCCTCCTCATATGGCTTCCCCTCAAGGCCCTTCGTCACCCTGGTGGCCCTCCTTTGGATGCTTTCTAAGACCTTAATGTCTTTTTTGTATTGTGATGCCCAAAACTGCATGAACGTACTTTGAAGAGGACAAGGGTGAAGCTATCCCAAACAAGCACATAGTATGACCACCACTTCCCCTTAGGGGATGTATCAACCATTTCTCAAAACCCAAACGAAGCCCCCCAGCGCACCCATCGCATGCAGGATGGTTGCAGGTGGGGGTGCTGCCTATCCACACCCACTGGATGGTCACAGCACTTGCCATCTGACCTTCCCCAGCAGTGAAGGGGGCACTCTGGGCTGCAGCTGGATTTGCCTCCCTGGCTGGAGGTGGTGGGTGCTGGAGGTGGTGGGTGCTGCCTGTCTGGTACCCACAGGCTGCTGCTGGGCTCTGCACCAGCTCTGTAAAACTCAATCAGATAAACCCCAAATATGCACCTGGGGATCACAGAGAGCAGCACAACTATGCAACTGAGTAAGGTATAACACGTAAGGGAGCCCAATACCTTTGAGGATGAGAAAATTACCGCTCATTATGCTAAGTAATGCCTTATATCAGCATGTAAATAACTTTTCTTTGTAAGCAATCACCAAAGCATTCTCAACAGAAAATTAATATATCTGATTTGTTTATGTATTCATCTAATTTAGGGCAGAAAGATTTTAAACTGAAACTAGATATGAAAGTGCGTCACTGAAATTTTTCTATGTGTTTAGATCCATATATATTTATACTTATAAAGATGCACACGCACACACACAATTACATGTTCTGTCTCTGATTCAGATAAGATGTTAAATATATACTCCTGTGCTTGCTGCATGTTACAAGAGATTTCACTCATATCTCTGTTTCTGACAGCCATAGTTTTGGTGGAAAATTAAAAGTTAATTTTGGGTTTTTGTCCTTTTGTCTTTTTCCTTATCAGCAGTGCCTTCAAGGCATGCTAAAGTATGCTGAAAGTGACCTTCAGTTTACTCATATCATCCTGACACAAGTGATTTAGCCTCCATACTTGTAGGAGTAAACATAAGGAACACCCACTGACTGACAAATATTTCATCAGAATTCAGCCACACATTTGTTCCCGGGTGTAGAGGGGAGGGTGTGTTAGATGATGACCTCATTTAGTAAGGCGTCATTATTTAAGTTCAGCACCAGTATATGTACACCACTATTACCTTCTGCACTCCTAACCTACATCTTCTTGTCTTCCTTTAAAGGTTGCTGTATTTTGTGGCCTATTCCACGTGCAGCTGCCACGCACTAATGTTGCAGTGCTGTCATTTCCAAGATGGACACAGATCTTTAGCCAAAGCTGATTAGGACAAGAATTTTCCCATTTCTCAAAACTACTCCCAGAGCAAGCAGACAAGCAAATTTTGAATGCTTAAACATATCGAAGTTAAACAAATGGTGTAGGGAAGAGCACAACTATGCATCTGGCTCTGCTGGGGCTTGTATTTTTCAGGACAGTAGTGGTACCACTGCTCACAATGGCCAAAACCTCTGGGCTGTGAAATCCATGTGGAATAATCTGTGCACTCACAGCTACTCTCACATAGAAGTCTTGTGCTGGACTGGAGCCTGAAGCACAGCTGAAACAATTGTTAATATATTAATTACTTGTGACTTGCAGATTTCAAGGTCTGTACAGTGAGGCAATGGTGGTAGCTTAATAGATACAATAAAAAGGTGAAAGGTAACAGAGATGAAAAAACAATGATGGAGATTAGGGCTTTAGACATTGGCTGAGGGGAAAAAAATCTTAAGAAAGGGAAACAAAAATCTGGGATATAGCAGTAAGCTGAATCAAACAGGCTCTTGAAGACATAGGACAACTTTTTCTGAAAGAGAGTATATTCTGGGTTTTACAAGACAGAAGTCACAGGAGTATCAAGAAAGGTGATTTCAGTAATCCCATATCACACAGATATGGGCTAGAAAACCACGTGAAAAACTGGAAGACTGTTGTAACAGGCACAGTAAAGGCCATGAGGTTACATATACAGAAGGAAGAACATATGCACTGGAGGTGCTTTTAGTATAGTATGGAAAAATAAAGTGTATGTAAAAAATAATGAAAAAAACCACCTGAGAGCCACCACATTCAAGAGGAGCTTAAGACAGCTCTCAGACAGCTACCAAATGGAAATTCAGCTTTGACTGCAGATGACACCCCCACAAACATCTATCCAGAATGGCCATTTAACATGAGTGCACACACAGACGGGTACTCTCGTGCACAGTGCTGCTGCAGCACTGACCTGGATGGCACCAAAATTACTGGGTTTTTGAAAGAACTTTATTGTGCCCACAAGGGAATGGGCAATACCTAATTCTTCCATTTGGTTTGGTGATTTAGTATGCTGGTACAGCTGCTCTCCATGTTTCAGTGTTGTGCTGTAGTTTCATGCATTACCTCCTCTGCTGACTCCACAGCAGACCAGCTGGAACTGCCTGTTCACTCCTGGCTTAGCAAGAGTGCCCCAGGTGACTCCCTGGACGCAGAGTCAAATCAAGAAGTTTACAGACTTGACCCACTGTTTGTTTAAGTCCGTCTCCTCTTTGCTAAGAGGAGCTATCTCCCATCTTCTGGCGAAAGCTTTGATGGAGGGTGCAGAATTTATGCCTCTTTCAAAAACACCTTGTCATGTAGCACCTTTTTATCACACACAATGGAAAAGAAAAATCACCTAAGTTCATGTGAACCTCTCTTTCTGACTCATATTTACCCACTCCCAAGCCTTTGCATGCTGTTGTGAATCTCGACAAGCTATTCTCATTTTCATATCAGATCTATGTTTTGACTCAACACCAACAGAAGAAAAGGTTAAAGAAAATTGACCTGGATACTCAGTCATTTAAAGGAGATTTCTCATTGAATTTTAGGGGGGAGGGATTAGGCATCGGCCATTTAAAATAAAATGAAAATTAAAAAATATTCTCCAAACAGCAGGAGCTATTGATGACCAGTTAAAACAAAACTGATACAAGAAGAATCAGGCAACTTGGATTAACATCTAGTTTAGCACACTTTGAATGAGGATGTACCATACAAGGAAGAACTTTTCATTGCAATATGCAATGACAATTTTACCATTCAACAATATTACATGTGGGTTCCCCCTCCTTATTATCAAGGAAAAAAGACCACTTTCTGAAAAACATATTTTGATGAAGTCATATGTACCAGAGCCATCTCATCTAGCATGGTGAGAACAGGATTCAAAACCTGGCCATGCAAATACAGCAATTAGGAACAGGAGGCAAATTCATGAACTTAAATGAGATTGCACAACAGCTTAAAGTATTTGAAGGACCCAAGGCTAAATCAGCTGATCCCTAGAAAACCTGAACTCATTGGTTGCAAAACTCTCTGTTACTATTTTAACATCAATATTTAGAAAGAAAGAAGAAGTTTTAACAACAAAATCAGCAGTTATGTAGATGCCACGTCAGAGACTATAAACATATACTTCAAACCTGCTGCAAGTGTTTTAGGTCAACCAAAGTATCAGACAGTGAGGAGGACTTCAGCCCATGAACTTTCCCAAATCAGGGCACAGAGTGTGCACACAAAGAGCCACACTTCGATACACAGCTGATCTGGGAACACCTCTGTCCTTGTGTCAGCTCCCCATCAACACAGAGAGGTCTCCTACTGTAACAGGGCCTTTCAGGAGAAGGAATGAAGTTGGAGTTTGGGGATTTGTTTGTTTGTTTTTAAAACTCAAGCCTAGTCTAGGCTTGTGTACTTGAACCAGAATCCATTTTCTGTTAATCCAGTCAGGGATCAAAACCAGAAGCTGTAACTAATCTGTGTAATTTAACTTGCAGCTTTAGTTTTGAATATTATATTCCTACAACAAATACTTGTTTGCAGAAATTGTTTAGCAAATCATGATATGTAGCACATAAATCAAACCGAAGTGGAAGCAAAACTAATGAAGGACTAATAGCCAGCAAATTAGTCACTGAGCTCTATCCAAAGCCTTCTCTCCAACACAACAACGTGTTACATCTGAATAATGGTGATACTTTTTTCCCCTCCTCTTGTTTTTTTTTCTAATTTTAAGGGAGAGGTTTGCTTGATAAATCATCATCTCTCTAATTAAAACATCTTTAATTGCATTTTATACACACTTCATGGATACACATATAGAAAATATCAGCACATACAAACACACACTCTATTTTCATCTCCATTTTGAAGACATCATCCACAAATTCTTATTCTGTAAGTACTTTAATTTCTGAACGATTTCTTCTCCTTTCTATGACACCTGCCACACTCCTGCAGGGTTTATGTTATGTAAAAGGCCAATACAACAGCAAAAGCTATAATTTGGAACATTTTGACAGATATATAACAGTCAAATCCAACTTAATTGGATGCAAAAAATCGTATCGACTCCCTTAGGAATTACTTTGAAAAATTTAGATTCAAATGTGAAAGAGCAGAATAAATTATATTTAAGAGTTCATCTAATACATTAAAAAATAATAGCTAACTTTATTGAAAAGTCGTATTTACAGCTCATGTAATAGATTAAAAATTTTAACCATCCTTATTAATGCTTTTAGTCCTTCTATGCAGTTTTTTCTCTTTCTTTCATATTTCCTCCATTTGCTTTACTCACTGTGTCCATGCTTCTTTTCCTTCTTGCCGAACCAACTCTACATACCACCATACATTAAATATTGTCCTTCTTAAAAGCCTTCTCTTCCTGCTTCCCTCTATCTTTTGAACTATTTTTGGCCCATTTTCCTGGGCTCCATCTTCTCTTGTCTCTCTCAGGTTAGGGACCACCCTGCATGGGATGGTTCTCAGACTCCTCTCCCAGCCCTGTGGCACCACAGGGCAGGTGGTGTCTGCAGGGTGCCCTGGCCATGCTCCTGCTAGCACATCAGACTGGCTTTTGGGACAGGAGCACCACCTGTACACACTGATTTCCTTCGGCACATGGGCAGGGAAGGAGTCCTTCTACTTGACCCGAACAAGCGGAGGAGCACCATGAGTGATGATGCTATGGAATCCCCCAGCCCTGCAGACACGAGTTGAGTCTCAGGCTCACACAGTAAGACTTATTCTTCTAGTCCTTGCCCCGTCCTAGCTCTGGCTTAATTTTGTCTTCACAGAGCTGTTCTGCACCTCATGAGTTGTCTCACAAAAAGGCACAAGCTCTAGCAGCGGCTTTAAGCTGCAAGCCCTCTGTTATTACATGACCCTACAGGAACACAAGAAGCATCCTTCCCTGGCCTCTTGGACTTGTTTCTCCCATAACCCGGCACACACCTCGTACATGGGAATTTCAGAAACTTGTGGGACATGCTCAGAAAGAGGGACTGGGTGGTTGTGCCCACACCTGAGCTCCAAGATGACAAACACGACCGGCGCTAACACACCATCTCCACTTTGGAGGGATACAGAACACCAGCAGTGGCACTTTCCCACTGAGCTGAATCCTTGTGGAGCCTTGCTAGTTTGCAAAAGGTTGCCTGGAACTGGGCTGAGGAGTTAAAACCCTCTGCTTCAGGTCGAGCAGAATTCAGTATGCCGTTCCTTATCTCTGGCCCTCCCAGTAAAAGCTCTCGTACGCTCACAGCTGGGAACACGGTGCTATTTGCCAGACTGGCTTTGTAGGCAAGAGCCTCCAGTGGCAGTTTCCACACACATATGAACAAACTGGAGTGCACTAAGCCAGAGGACCATCTTCATGCTTAGGCTCAGTAAAAGCCCTGCTAGTTTGTCTATTTATGGTATGTCCAAGTCACCTATCACCATGGCAGCTAAGCAGAGAGGAGAAAATGCTGCAGACCAGAGCAGATCACACAGCAGTGCTTGTAAGACATAACCACAAGACTGTATGTCACATCCTCCCCTGGCTGCTGCCATGACCCATTTATGATTTCTACCTGAAAGCTGTACAGTATGGAAAAGTTTTATTAACATACCCTAACAACACTCTTCAAAGATCCTACACTAGCAATACAGGAAACCAGAACATAAAAGCAGGCCACAAAATGGCAAAAAAATATTTAAACTGAAATAGAAAAACAAATCTCATTGAAATTAACATTGTAAAATACACTGCAGTGAGCCAGTCTAAGAGGAATGCATCCAGCTGACAGAGTGCCTCAAGCAACTTCAAAGAGGGAAAAATAACATATTTAAAGTATATACAGAAGCAGCTCAGGTTTGTCATCAGCACGGAAGACTGAAGAGTGGGAAACCCCAGGATGGATGGCAGCAGAGCTGGGTCTGTCCTGGGCAGGTGCAGGTCACCACGGCGTTTTGTGACCTGGGGCTGTGGCTCTCAGCCTTCTCACTCCCTCCTGTGCCTTGCTAAGCCTCATAAACGCTCTCCCCACAGCCAGTGTGCTCCCCTCACACTTCTGGCTGCCAACTCTGCTTTTTAAAGCAGGAGGCACTGCAGCAAGTGGCTTTCTGAGGGGTGGTTGTGCTGCTGCTGCAATCTGCTGCCTTTAACAGCGTGCATCAGTTTTAGTGCTTTCATTCAGGTTAACAAATCTCCCAACCCCCCACACTTAGTGCATATTATTTCACACTGTGGGGCAATCTCAGAATAAGGGAGCTGGACTTGTTTTAGACACAGTTTAACTGGAAGATGCATTCCAGAGGCTCACCCTGGGTGTTCCAGCTAGTAGCAGCAGTTCAGGATGCTAGAGCTAATCCCAGGCAGGGAACCCTCACAGCATACACAGTGTGTCACCAGCTCCTTGGCACTCCCTTTCCTGCAGATCCATTCCTATTGCACTGCGCTGCTTGTCCCAGTCCAGAGTTTGGAGTCCCCAGCAAATATATCTGAAGTGAAATAACGTCATGGATGTTGCTTGTGCTTCATCCCTGAGGCAGTTAGAGGAGAACTCGCTCTCTTCTCACATACAACTGTGCCATTACTAGGAGAAATTCATCCAGAATCAAAACCAGAGGGCAGAGTGCAGGTCCTTCTCAGCAGGGAGAAATACCCTGATTCAGGCTCTCTCCAGCTTATTGACTGAAAGTTGCACTTCTCCCTCCTTTTATACGCATCGACATTCCCATCAACAGAATGTTAAATGTGTTACTATTATTTAATGTTTTCTTTGGCCATTTCCCACAGAGAACATGTGATCTGACATCCAGACATTTTGGTGAAGCACAGAACTTCAGTGACTCATTTCTGTAAAAATAAGCACCTGTGAGCAAAGAGGTCAATGCTCATTTGTGAACAAACATTTGTGCCAAAGATCCTGGGCAGTTCCTACAGTCTGTGGCACTCCAGTTTCCTAAGCAGATCCATCAGACTGACCCTCTCTGCCCCAAGTAACTACAGGTCTTTGGACACAAACAGAAGATATCCTAACCCTGATCAACCCCTGTTTCTGACTCTCTTACTAGGAAAAGGGATTAACTGGTGGGATAATCAGACATTGTTTACTCTTCTGTAGCCCATGCAGAAAAAGATTAAGGCTAACCCCCCATGGCAGGGGGGTTGGAACTAGATGATCTTCAAGGTCCCTTCCAAGCTAAACCATTCTATGATTCTGTGAGGGCTTTAGTAAGTGAGAACCTAAAGTTAGTAAGCCTATACCGAAACACTTAAATGTCCTGATTTCTTTTTTCTTTTTTTAAACCACTGACCTCCCAGTTGCTCCCAGAGGCTTGACCGTTGCTCTGTGAATGCACATCCTCTGATAATCCAACCTTTATGTCTTGAGCCAAGATTAAAAGTGTTATTGGAGTAAGAAAATTATCCTAAGCAAGAATTAAAAGTTTGGAAAGAGTTAAGAACAGACAATAGCATTCCTGTATTATCAACTGAGTCAAAACTCCAAGCGAAGCAAAAGAGCAAGGAGAAGGAACAGTGAAATATTAAATGCAGTTGCTTCTTCTATTTGCAGTTTAATAATTCAAGACCTATATTTATTTATTCATACTAATTGACCGATGAAGTTATGCTGTGGAATAGCTGAAGAGAAACTAATTGCTGTCTCATTTTATTTTAATAGTATATTAAAACGCAGGCTAGACAGGAGACCTCTTCTCAACTTGTGCTGATGTTATCTGCCCTGAGACACTGGCAACTGTCCAGGGACTTGCCAACACTGATATTTAGGGCTAACCTTAGGAGGCAGATTAGGTGATTGTGCCTTTGGCTATAATGGACCACAAATGTGAAGCTCATTTCTTTTCGAGATCAATCTTTCCTCCTTTCCATTTTTTTTCCCCACTTAGTTTCTGTTATCATTTGCTCAGCCTGTGCAAAGGGGCCTTAAAGTAGATGTAAATGAATTTTGCAAAACCCACACAGGACCCCTTAATACTATTGGAGTAATTGGGGCTTAACTGCAGTGAATCCTGAAGCACACTATCTAAATAAAGGCATTCCCAAGCATTTCTACAGCCTCATAATTAACACTCCCACAAGCGAAATGACACAAAAAATGTTCGATATGCATTCTGCCATAGAGTCCTCTGTCAGTTCCTGATCCTTCAGTGTTTTCCCTACACAGTTTCCATGCTCTCCTGGTAACTATATTGATGGCACTATCCTTGGTGTGGAGAGACCTTTTTCCTCTCCCTCCCTGCCCTCAGGTCTGGGACCCCACAACACACCCCTCCTCTTTCCCACCTCTGCCCAGTTCCCACACACTCCCAACCTCCTCCATTGGCAGGAAGGCTGCTGCTATGGATAATGATGGAGACCACAAGCACAGCAGCTCTCCTGCTTGGCTGCCCACCCGGGGTGGGGAGCTGCCCTCCCCATGGACATCACCCCTGCTGCTGCAGCATGATGGGGAGCAGGGTGGCAGGCAAGAGGACAGAGCCACTTCGCTGCACCACAGACCTTGGCAGAGGAACCAACAAACCAAACCAAAAATTTATCAGTGTTCCAGTCTCTCGTCTCAGTTACATTTTGTAGTTGCACTGTTATGGATAGTCCATCCAAAATGCTAAAGAACAGCACACACAGGGCACCATCAGCAGCACGTGGCAGGACACGAGAGTCCCCATGTATTCAGAGCCCAGTATATAGGCTGGTTCATCCTACACAGCCAGACAACAAGGCACAGAACTGCAGCCCTGGCAATTTACATACCCTTTGCATAGATACAAATAAGCTCAGAAGGTGAAAGGTAACAGAAGAGCAGGTCCTTTGACTGCAGATCCTTTCATCTTGGAGTTTGCTAAGGACAGATATAAAGGCAGCTTACAATCCTAGTTGTGCACATTCCTCCTTTGAAGATCTACCCCTCTCCCAGCCCAGACTTTGCCATTTAGCACCCTCATTACCTCGTAAGGTCTGCTCCTCCCTTCAGCATTTCGTCCCTCTGCAGAGCAACAAGCCCTTTCCCTCCCTTCCCAGGAATCTTAATTAACTTTTTTTCTGTGTGCTTGTTTCCCCCCACACACTCCTTCAGACATACCAACACCTTCACTTAGGTTTGTTTCCATCCTTTCAAAGTTATATTTAATTGCATTTTTATTTTGTACAGGTCACAAGCTGACCTTCCTACCAAACATAGCACATACCAGAATTTGAGAGTTCGTATGGTCTGTGCAGCGCAATGTGCAGAGCTACACCTGTACTGCTATTTTGGACAGAGATGGCACTGGCACTTTTGAACTATGTTGATTCCATACTTACAATAATCTGGCAACGACTTTCATTCCTCTGTATGTATTCGCATGGTGCCAAATCTTCCTATCATCTTTCCAGCCCTAATACTTCGCTGTCTGGGCCAGAAAGGTTTCCCTGATTCTTCATCATCGTTTGATTTCCTTCAAGCCAATTGATCCACATCAGTCCAAAAGATTACTTCACTAGGACTGCATCTCATAAAGTAAAGACGTGAGGACCTCTTGCTGTTTGAGGTCCAGATAGGACCTGAGGGAGGGTGGATGGGATGTACGTGGGTTAAGCATGTTCCATGGCTCTGAATCTGAGCTTGCCCCCTCAGCAGCAAACAGGCAGAACAAGTGCAGGACACCCTGTACTCCTGCATGTAAACTTGCTTTTACACATATCTTATCATTCTTTTTTTTTTTTTTTTACGCATGTCTTGTTGCTTTTCTGCTTTGACCTCGAGGAACCTCATCAACCCTCCCCAGGGACTGGCTCTGATGAAAGCAGAGAGTTGCCACCTCTGCCTCCAGGGTCCTGTGGTATCACCTCCTCTAATACCAGCAGTCGGGTGAAGAGTCTGGAAATTCATCCAGGAGACAAATATTAACCTAAAATCCCTCTTACCTTCACCTTCTGCTTGAAATCTTAACAACAGCTCTCCCCCAGAGCCCCAAATGGCCACTGAGTTGGGCTGTGGAACAGCTCTGTGCCCTCCCCCTGGGTCGTGCCCGGTTGTCCCACACTGCAGCTGACAAATGAGACCTTGACTCCCAAGCCCCTGTAAAATCAGCCAACAAAAAGAAGTTATTAGGGGTATATTTGCTCACAGAAAGCAGATTACAAATTACCCACATTCAGCTCTTGGAAACAAGATTATTTGTGACATAACAGATTGTCACCATTGTAATCCAGAGCCTGTAAACATTTGTTAGTTGTCCACAGGCAAATGCAAATCTGTGCCAGTGTAGATGTTTTTAGGTAGAGGTGATCACGAAATACCAGATGCTAACATATGGACCCTTTTCTGTGCCACTAATACTGTTCCCTGAATGCTTTCCCTGCTAACCTTAACCTAAATGTTGTCTGCACCTTCAATGGCCCTAGGACTTCATCTTTGGGGAATTCTTTTATAAAGCAAAATCATGCACTGTAAGTGGAAATTTTAGAGGGAAAAATTAATTCTAAAATAATATTAAGTAGAAGAGCTGATTAACCCAGCCTTAGTTCCAAGAACTTGTTGACCATATTGTTAAATTGTTTTTAAAAAATAATAGTTAAAGTCAGAAATTGATATTTTATGACCCCAGCACATCAGGCATCTTCAGGAACATGGTGGGATTCTTGGAGCTGTCCTGTGCAGGGCCAGTAGTTGGACTCGATAGTCCTGGTGGGTCCCTTCCAACTTAGAATATTCCATGATTCAATGATTCCAGGGTGGCATCTCAGGATTGTGATAAATTGCAAAACCTCACATCAAGAGCAAATCTCTGCAGATCACCCAACTTTCCAAGTCATCATGTGAAGTTGAACATGAAGCCAGAAGCCCCTGCAGGGGAAGTCTGGATGCAAGGACACCATGCCACTAGGACCTAAGCAACAGTTTTGCTGTCAGGGTTTTGGATTGGCAGCTGTGCAAACACAGACATTTTCCCTTAAAGACTAGCAAGAGCCAAGGCAATGAGGGATTCTGCAAGGCAACACAACAAAAACGTGAAGGGGATAATCATATTTTTTCAGCAAAACAGACATTACTAGTTTATGAAAATGGTGAGGTAGGAATCAAAGGCTGCTTAGCCAAGGCTTTGGTACTCATTATGAAAACAGCACAGCAGCAATGCTGTTGAAGGCATTTTCTACCAATCACTCTGTGCCCTCACCCACGCACTGCCCGTCTCTTGAGAGCAGAATATTTCAACAAGCTGATAAATGAAGAGCTGCTCATTTCACAGAACCACACTTGGGCCCACTGCTCTAAGAGAGAGTGGTAATGCTCTCTTACGTTTTCATTATTTAGGCTTTGTGGAAACTTTTCCATGACACCTGGAGGATGTAGGAACATGAGAATTATGTTTTTAAGTCATGATTTAGTCACAGTAAAACACTCATGTGGCATATGAATTTGCAGAAGTAACGGGCCATGAGTAAAAGTCTCCTGTATAAGTCCCTTAAAAGGCTGGATAAATTCCTTCAGTGTCAGAGACTGATACTGAGTCATCTTCAAAAATGGTGTGAGCAGAGTGGAGGGTCAGAGGAGGTAACTCCAAAGCAAGAGTAAATACATGATCTGCTGTAACAACTGCTAGCTAGCAAGACAATGCAATGCACTTAGCCTCTTTAAAGAAGTATCTCACTTACTTCCTTGTTTTAAAACGCTTGCGAACCTGAAGAAGCTGAAGTAACCCATTCTAGGGAACATTAAATTATGAGATTTTTGGATAATGCACGTATATATCAGTGATTACTTTGGATCTCATATCACTCCCGGCTCAAGAACAGTTCAAAACTGGTATATGCACATTTCTTATTTTTCAGAGCACACAACAAACTGATCCCACCTGAAACCACCTCAGTGATGAATACATTTTTCAGCTACCTGAAGGTTTTCCTACCCCTGAGTTCATTCTTTCTTGGCCTCATCCCTGGCATAGCAGATGCCAGGAGCCCCACAGGGCGGTGTGGTGTCAGAGGGGGGCCGTGACATGCGACTGCCCCTCTCTGCGGTGGCAGCCGGGTGGCCATATCTGTGCAGCTGAACCAGGGCAGGACCTTTCTGCTGCTGCCCAAGGATTTCCCTCTGCTGGGAGGTTTCTCCCAGGGCCAGGTTGGCTGGCAGCAGCAGGAAACAGTCCCAACGTGCTGTGAAACCAGGGCTGTAATATGTTAATGTGAAGACTTTTTCCAAGTAATCTTTACCATCTGTTGTCTCACACTGATGTTAGTATTAATAATTTATAGGCCTTCTCTTAAGGCTGAGGAGGAAGCAGGATGCTAAGCTCTAAGACAGAGACAGTATCAACTTTTTTTTTTTTTAATGAGATTGATGTTGCTCTGTACAATGGCCTCGCCCAGGGAATATATGGTGCTGTTCAGCTTTCTGCTGCTGTTGCTTTTGCAAGCCTTTTACTGAAAATAGCAGTGGCAAGATATTATTTTAGTCCAGTTCCTCTGTTGCTTCTTTCCTTCTAAAATAAGGCATGCAGCCTATCTGGTACATAAGCAAAGTGCACGTAAAGGTCAGAGGCAAAGCATAAGCTGACAATATAAGTCGTATTATAGGATGCACTTATTGCCAGGCAAGAGCAGGCAGGGTTTCTTCTGCTGCTATCCGAGGCACTGTTAGGCTGAAGGAGCACAGTTGTGCTACCAGTTTAAGCCAGCAGAATCTCCTTGCTATATTTAACCTTGATTTCCTCAGAGACCAAATATGCAAATGACAAAATGTGATGCACGGCAAACACTGCTTTCATGAGGGAGGGCTAAGTTATAGTCCCAAACAATCAAATCAGCCTTTCCTACTCAGAAGGCTTCACTTTAATCCCTTATTAACAGGATTAATAGCAGACTTACAGTTCATACCATCTTACTCCCCTTTTACACAAACCAATCTAGCTGCTCTCACAGAGGGACAGGTGGATTAATAGTCTTAGTCAAAAACTGTGGTGATAATGCAGAAAATCAGCCAAAGAGAGGGATTCCAGGGCGAAAATGGACAGCTGGAAGATTGCTATCAAAGCCATGCAGTGACTTCACCCGCAGATAGAAATGTGAAATGCGTGGGAGACCCTTCTGCTTCTAAATTGAAAAACAAAACAAAACCCCTGAAAGATAAACAACTACAGTAAAGGAATAAGTCTCTCTATTAATAAATGCTTACCAGAGGATAAACAAGTAAAGGAATAAAGAACCTGTGAAGCTCAGAAATGTGGAGGCATTCACCGAAACATAACTCCGCTAAGAAATGCAAAGCTCTGACAGACTGTTATACAATCTTTGATTTCTTTTAATAACAGTTGAAGGTCAGATGCCGCAGCTCTTCCTGGAAATCCTAAAAAGACTGGGTGGCTCCCCAAGTTAGAAAGGAACTGCCACATCGTATGTTGTGCAACACTGAGCTATTGACTAAGGTATATTATATTACCTCCAACAGCTGACTCAGACCCAGTTGTTATAAAAGGCTTTCGCACTCGGGCGAGCAGCACGTAGCAGTCACACGCCAACAGGCGCGGGGCCGCCGGACCCCGAGCGGGATAAGGATGGCGATGGGGATGGGAAGGTCGGGGGGGTCAAGCTGATTACCTCCGCCAGTCCCCCCAGCCCTCCCCAGCGCAGGGCTCAGCTGGGTTACCCGAGTTCACACCGAGCTATTGACATTCAGCTGCATTGCTTACTCATTACCGGATCAGCAGGGGACTGTCTGGGGCGGAAAAGTTAACCCTTCCTCTGCCCGGGATATCACTGGGGGCATAAAAAAGTGCTTAATAAAGGAGTAGGAACCCCAAGCTGGTGGGGAGCCCTGGGGTGGGACTGCTGCTGAGGCAGCCTTGCTCCCCAGAAAGGGGGTGATGGAGATAAGAGGAAAGAAGGGGCTCTGCCCCAGGTGAGAATTCACTCTAAAAAGGCAGGAGAAATGATACCTGCATCCAGTTTTCACACCACCAATTACTCACTGACTCCTGTGTGCGGGGTGCACATTGTGAGGTAAAGCACATTTCTCACCATGACCCAACCCAGGTGCCACTCCATTAAGATGCCCCTGCCCATGATCTGACTCTCAGTTTTACAGATGTTCATGAAATTATTGAAGATCTTATAATGGCACTTTTTTCTTAGTGACTCAGACCTTCACTGTTCAGACCCCACCTGGAGTATTGTGTCCAGCTCTGGGCTCCCAACATAAGCAGGATGTGGACCTGTGGGAGCAAGTCCCAAGGAGGCCAAAAGACAATCAGAGAGCTGGAGCTTCTCTCCTATGAATACAGGCTGAGACAGCTGGGCTTGTTCATCCTGGAGAAGAAAAGGCATCAGAGAGACCTTAAAGCCCCTTCCAGTACCTAAAGGGGACTACAAGAGAGCTGGAGAGGGACTTCTTACAAGGGCATGTAGTGACAAGGGTTAATAGCTTTAAACTGGAAGAGGGCAGGTTTGGATTCAGTATCAGTAAGAAATTCTTTACTGTGAGGGTGGTGAGGCACTGGCACAGGTTGCCCAGAGAAGTTGTGGATGTCCCATCCCTGGAGGGGTTCAAGGCCAGGCTGGATGGGGCTTTGAGCGACCTGGTCTAGTGGAAGGTGTCCCTGTCCATGGCAGGGGGGTTGAAACTAGATGATCTGTAAGGTCCCTTCCAACCCAAAACCATTCTGTGATTATATCTGAAAACCTTACTACATTTTTAGGATAAGTTCCAGTGCTTGCGTCTTCACATTTTAGAGCCCATAATCAAGATTAAGTATAAAAACTCTCCAAAAAGGTGAGGGAGGAAATTATTGTTGGTGCCTCATGGTCCTGTTAGGCAGTACTATGATTTCCTGGTAATGGCATACTAATTTATGTCTTCTGAAGTTAAAAGTCATCTAATATATCATCACAGTCCATTGAGAGATATTAAGTTTGTTTTATTTGGTACTTAAAAATAAAATCAAAATATTTCTGCAGTATAATAAAAAGTGCAATTCTCCCTTTTCCATCAAGTCAAACACTCCTCTGTAAAGAGAACTGTATCATTCTATCACAGGGAAGAACAGATGGCGAATAGCAGGTACGCGAAATGTTCATACTACTCTTCTTTATTTCACCTTCCACTGTAATTATATTGCATGCCAGGCTCCAAATGAAGCATTGAATTCAGACACCAGAATTCGGTGGAGACGAATTTTGCAAAGCTTTAAACATCAGTTCAATTTTGTGACATTCTGAGTGTAATTTATACACATCTCAAAACATGCCAGATACTTAGAGGTATATCAGAAGAGGCAAAGGTCTTATCATAGCTTATAATCATAAATGACATTTTCAAATAAACAATGAAATATAAGTTAAAAGGCAGCAAGGTTTGCTTGCATCTGGCTAATGCCTCCATTAATCTTTATTAGTAATTTCTAATACTGAGAGCAAGGAAGGTAGAATTTATAGCTCTTTTCAAAGAAGAGCCAACAAAAATTAGTTGGATTGGGCCAGTGGATTAGTACCAAGAATAGGGAAAGAAAAGACAGGACAGGATCTTGAAAATGGCAAATGAAAGTGGCAAATGAAGTGATTCTGCAGATGAAGCGTACTAGGAGATATAAAAAGACATGGAGATGTGCATGTCCATAAAGGCAAGAGGAAAAAACTTAAATTTAATAGGAAGGTCAGCTAAGGAACTTGAAGAAGAATGGGATTTGATCCAAGTGAAAGGTAAGATAGAAATCAGCTTAGGTAAAATATCAGGAGCCAAAAGAAAATGTATCACTTATCTATAACTACAGAAGTGCTGGCATATTTGTTTGTTGGAGATAGTGGGGAAAATATAATTGTGTAAATTTTAAGACTGAATGACAGTGTGAAAAGTTGGATGAGAAACAGTAAGTCAAAGAAAGAGTATACACTTACAAGCTTAACAAGCATCAAGGAAGAGAAGGAACTTTAATTAAAGTGCTTGAGTTTCACAGTTTGTTGGCATGTGGTTTTCCTTCTGCAGAGGGATATTGAGGAAGTTCAGCTGGCGAGGTAAAGGCAAGCTGTGAGCAAAGCAGGGCGGAAATGAAGAAGTTAAATTGCTGAGTTTGTAAAGAGTAGTTGAAGATGTGGAAGTGTGTCATGACATGGGAATGGAGGAAAACAAGAAGCATATGGCATTTCTGAAAGCTGGAGAACAGGTGGCTTTCAGGAAGGGAGGGTGTGCAGTCACACTAAAACGGAAGGGAGGATGAGCTTGCTGGTGACTTTCCTGGTAATGCTGTAAGCCATTTCTATGGGCAAGAGGGAACAGAAAGCAGAATTTACAGTGGGAAAGAGAATTATTAGGGCCAGAAGAAGTGGGATTGTGGTTTTCTTTATTTTTTTTATTTTTTTTTTAATGTTTAAGACATATGGAGGCAAAGAAAGGAAACATATGGAGTGGCACTTGAAAATGGGGCTGGGGTCAAGGGAGATGGTAGGGGAAACAATAACATGTTTCAGAAGCAGAGAAGAGTGGTTGAAGATGTCTCATTGTTTCTTCATGCTCCTCCATCTGCCAATATCCATCTGTTGGCTTTTTGTTGTATGCTCAAATGTCAACTCCAGTAACTGTTTAATGTAAAATGGATAATCATGTCTGTCTCTCTTTCTCACTGATTTTTGGAAGGATATAAAGACCATATCTTCCACACAGCATTGGAAGGGTGGAGAGGACACACTCTTTCTCTGCAGCCTAGAGCTTGGTGATTAGAGGATGCTGTTCTGGGAAGCAGAAAAGGTCAGAGGTGAATCCATAAACCTGAGAAGGCCCCTGAACTTGTGAAGGGGTGACCCTGAAGCCCACTGAATGCTTAACTACTGCCTCGTTCTATAAAAGGCACTGATATCATCACCAAATCCTAAACGAAAGGTGTAACAGGAGAATGTGCACTGGGGAAGATATTCCCTACCTTCCTGCAGCCTGGTGCTTGGTGCCAAGGACATCCAGGAGGTGAGATGTTGAAGACACCTGCTCTGGGTGTCTCTCTGAATCTCCTCTCTCCTTGGTGCCCTGATTGCTTTGAACCAAACCCTGAGGCATCAAAGTACTCTTGTCGATGGCGGCTTATGAACCCAGCTGGGAAAACACCACTGGCTGTTTATCTTGTGCCTTGGCTGTAGGTCACCTTTTGCATTGCAGAGGTGGCTGATGAACGTGTGTACTGGCTAGTTGAGGAAAAGGTGCACGTTTTTGTGCTGCCAGAGAGACAAGCAGGGGACCAGAGCGTGCGAAGGATGGCAATGTGTAACATAACCCCAGTGTGATCCACTGGAACTGTCTGCCTCTCCCTCATGTTGCAGGAGCAAGGAAGGTTGCTGGTGCCTTGGGTTTTCTCTGGGAGACAGGCACTTGCACACCTTCAGGGGTCATTACATTATGACAAAGTAAGAGATGTGCCCCTGCGTAACTATCTGCTGGCAATGACCCACTGGGCATACCCACCCCACCAAGCGTTTTCCCTCTTGGCAAAATGCAGCGGTCATAGCCCGGCCGCTTCCCTGTGCAGCAGCACAGAGCTGAGTCAGTCTTTCCCAGGTCACTAGGAATCAGTCCATGCCTGCTGCATCCCCGATTCGCAGCGGCCTATCTGTAATTATGATTTTCACTGTTCTGTTCATGATATTAGTATTTCTCTTGCTCTAGCCAAGACTCCTACTCTTGGTTCATGCATGAGCCTGACATGCTATACAATTACAGTGGAGTCGGGGCCTGATCTGTACTATAATTATAACTGAGTCAGTTACAACAGGCTTGTCTCCTGACCTGCTTCCAAAATAGTCCTATATTTTTTAAAGAAAAGGGGATTTTAGGTGTATTCTTTAACCATGCTAATGCACTACTCTTGTCTTGGATTTAAACTGGGTTCATTTCTGATAAAGCAACCCTTTTTTTAGCATAAGCAGGAATTGGTCCAAACTGGCTGTTCATTTGCATTCACTGTCAGCTTCAAGCACCCTCTCTGAATGTCAGATATTTCCCGCTTGCATTCCCTCCCCACTTTGTGTGTTTGCTACTTCCTGGCATCCTTATCATATAGTAATGAATCACGCTGGAGTGAAGATGTCGAATTGAGATACAGACTGGGACTAGTTTGGCCAGTCCTTGGTAATCAGGCCTCTTAACAGGGAGATGCATTTAAATAGGTCAATGAATCTTACATGTCTGTGCATCAGGAATTATCAGCACCACAGACCTTGCAGTCAGGGGAGGAATTCTCTTTCAAGCAAAAGTTCCTTGATGCACTAGAGCAGCAAACATTTAATTTACATTTACATTTAAAATGATGGTTTACATTCGTGGGTTGTTGGGGGTCTTTCAAACTGTAATAAAAGATTCTTATTTTCTACTTTTTTTCTTAATATGAAAAATAACATATTTTAAATCAACTCTACCATCCTGTTAGAGCTAGAAAGGTGCTTATGTAACCTCCCATCTCCTAAAATGCAGTTGTAATTCTTAGTCTTTATTTTTGCCTTGTGCCTTTTTTGGGTGATGGCAATACTGTGAAATGCTGCATTACAAAGCTGATCAAATTACGAACGGAAAGCTTTTCCCTCACTCCATTCTTTTGGGTCTACTAGAGGTTATGCCTGCTAAGGCACTTTCTGGAAGCCCCCAAAGAAACCAGGAACATCCGTAGGAGTGTCTCAACCTGGGAGATTATCATATTGTATCTATCAATACAGTATATACCCAGGAGTCAAGGGAAGGGACAATTTGAAGTGGGAGGGGTAGAGAGGTGTGGTGAGGTGTGATGACAGAGGACCTGCCTGGGATAGGAGTGTTCCTCTGTGCTGCTGGGATGGATGCTTTGGCAGCACCTTCCGTGGGGATGCATCCCATGCTGGTGAAAGGAGATGTCCTGGTGGCACAGCCACACCACTTCCCTCAGTGACCCATCTCCCTCAGGGATATTATTGACAGGGACCAAAACACACTTTTGTTGTCACCACCGTGCCCATGCCGTGGGGTTTGTGACCCAAGCTGGGTGAATAGTTTCTGGTTTCTTGTCACTCTCAGCTGATGGGGCCATGGCAGAGTTTTGCAGCCAATGCCTGCATTTGCTCTGGAGTTTAGAAAATGCACCAGTGGCTGCAGGAGGATCCTGCACCAGGATCTATTTCTGACTTTCAGCCCAGTTACCCAACTGTTAGTCCAGGATGGCATTATATGAGAGCATTTAAAATATTATACTCTGTTTGGGATTTCTAGGCATCTAAGTATCATAATGAATGCACAAGTGTGGTGCACTTACATCAGTTCAAATTTTTGTCAACTCCGCTTCTTCTATGTTTCTTTTTGGGCAAGAGCTCTGGAATTACCAACATTTGAAAGATAAAGTCAGGCTTTTTGTCCTTACTTTGCATTCAGTCAAATACAACTCTTGCAGAAGAGATGCAGGGTAAACCTTCAGACTAAGTCTACATAAAGTCAGGTCCTGTATTCAAATTCTAAAGGTCAAAGTTTGCTGCAAAGCATGTGCCACTTAACATACCTCTCTGACATTACTTAACTGTACCTGTCTTGCATAGCACCTGTCTGAGGCTGTGTATATCTAAAAAAAGAAAAAAAATTATTTTCCTGGAACAAGTATTTAAAAACTGGACTAAGATAAGACTATTTTTATGAGTTCACCAGTAAAAACAGAAGAGCTACAACCTGCCCATGAAACTAGGTTTATAATATACAAATTATCAGAATATGGCACTATTTCCCATGGTGTTGTATTCCATTCTTAAGCATGCAGGAGTGTATAAAACAGTATTTTTTACCTTGTGCTCCATTAAGTGCTCTTAAATGGTGTGTGAAAATGAACTTGAAAACCAAACCTATTGTCATTAGACTCAGATCTGTTACATGATGTTTGCCCCTCTCTCAGGAAATATTTAAACCAAGAAACTGAAAGGACTGAAAATCTTCAGTTCAGAATGGTACTGCTGCTGAACCAAAAATAAGGTGATGGACACTGATCTTAGCAAGATTATTGCTGTCTTCTGGCCAGTCCTACCACCCTTCATTTACAGGATGCTCAAGTTCCATATAAGTGTGGTACAGCTTTGCACCCTGGGGCCCCTCACACGTGACATCCCAGGGTGCAGCTGCAGTGCTCTCCTCCAACCCGCCTTTAGCAGCTCCGGGGAAAGCTGGCTGTGTGTACACAGAGGTGTCTGCTCATCCTCCTGATCTGTGCTGTTGTTTTCTTGTAGTCACCCTCTACCTGCCCAGGCTTCTCGTGTCTCTGCTCCATAATTGGATAGGATTCACTTGTCCTTCCTGTGTGTACAACATTTTGCATAATGGGATCCTGATCCATAAAAGGAACTGCAGTAAAGCAAATAACAACACCACCACCAAAAAAAAATACAATCCTTTAATGGTGAGAGGCTCGTTGAAATTGATATATAAGGGAAATACATGTATTGGTGTCTGCAGACCACCTTGCACAGTGTGGAGCTATAAGAGGCCATAGGCTGAGTCCAGGAGCTTGTCATCTCTGCAACAGAGATCTCTTCCTGTGTAGCTCTGGTTCAGTGTATTTCAAAACAATGCAGCCCCAAAACTAAGCTAGATAAATACTTCACTCTCCCTGGATGCTGTGGTTCACACAAGGGGCTTCCTGCAGCAGCTCTTTGGAAAACCTGTCGTTGCTGCTGACGTGGTTCCTCATCCCAGCCAGTCATGTCAGGACCACAGTAATGTCTCTTAGGCTTGCCCAGGGTACCTATTTAAATTATAGATCTAGAATACTGCTGGCTCCCCTCCAAATCTCTGATCTAGTAGCTGTTTTTAATGATAAATTACATATGTTTAATAGCTCAGCTATTTTGTTTGGTTCCTTCAGAACTTTGAGATGAATAGGCTCCAGTCTCAGTGATTTATTGCAATTTAATTTGTCAAGTTGTTTCAGCACTTTTTCTTACGCTCCTCTGACAGCAGTTCACCTTCACAAACCAAAGATAGGTATTTTCCTTTTCTCCTCGGAGTGAAGACCCACACAGAAACTACTTGGCAACCTCTATGAGTTCTTTCTCCTCTTTGACCTCTTTTTCTCTTGCTCAGCTGATTAAATTTAGGGATTTTCCTGTGAACATCCAATGCTCAAATCCTTTATCATCACAATTGCATCGTCCAATCCTTTCATAAGCTGATTGATCACTAGTTTAATAGTAGGTACAATTTTTGCTGG
Source organism: Neopelma chrysocephalum (assembly GCF_003984885.1). Classification (NCBI taxonomy): domain Eukaryota; kingdom Metazoa; phylum Chordata; class Aves; order Passeriformes; family Pipridae; genus Neopelma; species Neopelma chrysocephalum. The sequence goes on from NW_020897715.1 coordinate 372,070, forward strand.
AATTCTTCTGGAAACTCTCTGCTCTACATTTTCTTTTGATTTCCCATCTACTTGTGACTGTTCTCTTTCCTCAATCATTGTCCATATCTGTTGCATTTTAAATAATCTTTCCTGAACATGGATGCTCAGATGCCCAGAATTCTAAGTGTGTCTGCCTACTCCCATCTAGGATTGGGTGCATTCCTGTCTTTCATGATTGTGTTATATAAGGGCTTTGTATTTATGCAGAAAGAATAGCTGTATCAAAGTCTCCAGGGTATTCAGCTGGTTTCCACTTGAAAGTTCCCAATTTATAAGAGATTTCTGCTCCTTGTCCCTGAGCATGTCACCTTGCAGTTGGCATAATTGAATTCAATCCAATTTATATTGCTCCATTTGTCATTTATTTCTTTCCATGTGATATCCTAATAGTCCTCTGTATTAACAGTGCCTCAACATTAACATTGTGATCAGCAAATTTCATTTGTGCATTCCTACCTGTGTGCCAAGATCCTTAGAGAATGATTGGTAGGTTTCAAGACCTTTCCTTGCACCATTCTCCTGCATCCTCATAGTTTCCATTTTTACACCCTTTAGGAAGGTCCTTAACTATACCTACAGTATAGCCACTAACATGTGCTTTATTTAACTTAACTTCTTCTGTGGCAACATATGGAATTCATTGTTAAAATCTAGATATATTAATTCTATCATAATCTCCCTTAAATATATGTAAGTATATGTATATTTTTACACTTACGCCTATCTACTACCTGAAAAAAACCCCTTACAGATTATTGAGGCGATAATAAATGCGTCTATTTCTTCAGTACCATCAGGAACTCATTAGATTTCTTTTTAATAAGTCTCAAATGGTGGGTTGCTCCCTGTGCTTAATTTTTCTTCAGCATGTGGGTTTTTTCCAAACTATATGTGTTTTTAAGGTAAAGACTCGGTCTCTGCAGAGCTGTTCTGGCCAAAAGATCCCTGTGAGAGCTTTATGTTGGTGTGCAAAGAGAAAATGTGTGCCCTGTTGGTTTAGGCTGTCACTGTTTTCTCCTCCATTTCCTAATTCTTCTGTTTTATGCGTCTGGGACAAGGTGGCTTTGGTGTGATTATAACTGAGTTTTCTTAAGCATCCTCCAGGTTTAATTCCATTGCACATTGATTCCTACCCTTTCGTGAAGAAAAAAATCATGGTTTAACCCCACGCCCCAAGCATACCATAATTTTGGGGAACACTTTTCCCCAGAAGGACACTAGGCTTGCAGACCACCATCACAAGAGAGTCTCTGGGGCCCTGCAGGAGAGACTGCACATAAACAAAAAACAGTCCCAACCCCTTGCAAGGTTGGCAGACTTCTAATTGCAACATAGTAGAGATGAATCAGTTGGGTGTCAATGGCCTTGGGGGAACCTTCTGGGTGACAACAGGTAATAGCTGTGAAATACCCTGGCAGCTGGGAGCCAATTCCCAAAGGACTAGATGGACTAAATGGGTCACTGAATGAAGGGTGGTGGGCTGAAGGGGAAACAGAGAGCAAGGGATGGTCTGCAGACCTTTTTCTGAGAATCAGATGAACCATGACAACTACATCCCTGGTGCCTCGAAGAGTGACACTCACTTCCTGAATAAACTTCCTGTATAACTTGTTTGCTTTTAACTGGAGACTGTGGAGATCTCTTGGCAAATGATTGTCAAAAAATTTTTTTAGGTAGCCACCCCCATCTCTTTCATAATAAAGATTCTATTCTTTGCAACCTTTTTTGAAAATGTATCTTCAAATCTTAGTGTTCATTCAAAGATTGTGGTTTGGTTTGCAATCTTTTTTTTTTTTAATTTTTATTTTTTATTTTATTGAACAGAACCGTAAGTTGGGTAACAAGAATTGGGAAACTTGAGGAGAAATTCAAAATATTGGTCTGTTGTTAAAAAGCATTCATTAGAACAGTATAGAAAACTAGCAATTGGGTCAACTCTGAACACTATGTTGTGCAAATAACACTCTGAGGTCAGAGTATTTTGCAGAATCACTCCCCTCCCTTCATGTAATGATCATGGTCACAGTGCAAATGCCTGTCTTAGGGCTAGAAAACCATCATTCTTCGAGACAAGCATCACTGCATGTCCTGCCTGTGTGATGTGGGACTGGAAGTATGTTTTGATGGTCACATGCCTGAAGCCTTCAAGGGAAACTTCAGAAGGTTACAAAGGTACCTTCTGAGAGGAGGTGCACACTGTGTTTTTCCCATCTATCAGGAAGCAGAAGGCATTGCAGAACAACGGGCATGAGATCCGTGACAAGGCAGGAGGCCCTTGTCCTTTCTTTTCCAGTTCTCTCCTACTTGTGACACCTCAGAGCAGCCTGTCAGGGCTCAGACTTCTTTATTTCTTTCCCATGCTATGGCCTTTGGGTGCATGCATAGCCAACCCTGGCCTGAGATGCAGATTTTTCCTATTGCCATGCTGGATGCTGAACCAAAACAGTAATGAGTGAGAAACTGATGAGAAAACATTTTGTTTGCCTGCCCATAATGGATAGGTATGCCACAATATAGCAGAGATGCCACAGAATGTCACTTTTCTGGTCTCTCCACTGTGCCATAACCTCTGCCCGCTCCCAGACTGTCAGGCATGCGAATAGATCTGGTCAGAAACTCCAAACATTTGAAGAACAACCCCTGGCTCGTGAGGACCTGAAGCAGTAAAGGTGCTGTGGTGATGTGCCGTGGGAATGCATCAAATACCCCTGGCTCACAGGAGGCTGGAGGCAGCTGTATGTGTGCTGTCTACAGCCCAGGACGGGGGAGAAGATCATCTGCTCCGAGGGTTGGTGTGCAGATAACTTGGGGTGGCTGCAGTGGCTGCTCTGGAATGGGCAAGGGGGATCACAGCTCCTCATTTTATCTCCTTAGGGCACCAAGCTGGCCAGGAAAGGGACGGGCAGACTGTTGGGTGTGCTTTGCAACGTGGGAGCTGCTTCCCTGACTCCTGTTGGGGAATGTATATTTTGGGTATTGCAGTGCTGTGCTCTCCCTGACCTCCAAACAGGGGACGTCTTACTTCAAACAGAGAGCTGCTATTCCTTGCATCCAGGCAGAATTTGGGAAGGGAAAAGCTCTTTGTCTCGCAGGTTGTTGTCCAAACACCACAGGGGAGCTTTTCTAACTGGGAAAGGCAGACAGAATAAATGAGCCACCACCAGCACCACTGTATAGACACCCCTGGTCACCTCTTACATAAACCTCTCCATGACAAACCCTTTCTTATGACTTTGCCAGGCAGTGTTTATATTCCAGCCTTGGAAAATAAATCTTGTGTCATGAAATAGGAAATAGTTTAACACTTTACCAGTGCTATCATAATGAATTAATTTGATATTCATGGGAATACCACATGTGCTTTCCTAGGTGTCCTACTACCATTTCACTTTCACTAATGGGCACTTGAGTCGTACTGATTTTTCCCCAAAGCCACATAATGATCTATAATATTCCTGAATAATTGCACTTTAAGTGGAAGCTAACAGGGTTGACTACTCCCAGAAATATGTCAAAATATTTTTACTGTTTTAAGTAGGAATTTGAATATTAACAGGACCTGTCAATACGTTTAAATATGTGAAAAAGTTTTACAAAATAATGTTTGGGAATGTTTTTTGAAGGTTAAAAAGTCCTCAAATGTTTTTTCCTGAATAATTTTTATAGCCATCTGGAGAGTAGCAGAATTGTTAAATTGTATTAAAGAGTAAAAATGAAAAAGAAAAGCAAGTATAAGCTCATGTGGTACAAAAATTTAATTAGTTAACAGTAGCTAAAACAACTTCAGAGCCTCATTTATGCTATTGCTTGAAAATAAATGTTGGTTGCAGGTATTCTAAAACCAGGGTGTGAAATGGAATTTGTGAGAAAAAAAAATTGAAAAATCAGTCTCCTTTCTAAATAGACAAACTTTGCTGCCTTTCTCATTAATTTGAAATTCGAGGTATTACTAGAGAGCTTATATCTCCAGAGTAGTTCTATTTCGAGGCTTGAGTGAGATGTTATTGCCCCGGATAGGCCCCAGCACAGTGGGGGCAGATCCCGTCCCCAGAGCACCCAGCAGGGGCTTCAGCATCACCTCCGGACCATGCGTGAAGCACCAGCCCTGCAAACATCCACTGCACCAGCTCTGCCCAGGATCTCCTTAAAAACCCTCTTTGCTTGCACCTTTGGCTTGGCTGCACGTGGAAGTGGGTATCCCTGGTGCATGCAGGGTGGGCTCCACAGGGCACGTCTGCTGTGTTACCCCTGCTTTTGGCTGCAGTAAAAACAGGGAGCAGAGGGGAGAGGTGGATGGGAATGATCTGCTGTGAGGCAAATCGCAGCAGGCACGAGGAGCCCTGAGGGGCAGGAGCTCTGCTTCATCTGTGCAGCTTTTGCATACTGGCCACCACGGAGTCACCGGGGAGAGCACGGAGAAGTTGCTGCAGCTGTGTCCTTGAGTGACCCCCAATTGTCAGGTCAGACCTTGAATGCGAATGAGCCAAGAGCCACCCTGTCATGCTCACGTTAATGAAAAGGAGGAGGTCCAGGAATAGGACTGGGTAGGAGAAGTGGAGCAGGACATCTGTGTCCTCAGGAGGATCCTGTGGTTCCAGAAGGAACCACTGAAGTACGTAAGACTTCTTTAATTAAAGGATTTACCTGTAGTCTCAGAATGGAAATGACGTGCTTTGTTGTGCCTAATTGGGAGGCTGCTCTCCAGAGCCACGGCACCTACTCTTGAATGCGCAGCGAGATTTCTACGAGCAAAGCTCATCACAAACCAAACTGTCCTGGCAGCCCTGTGCACAGTAGTACCTTAGAAGCATCTAATTTTTATCCGATTAAGAATTTTAAGAAATGAGGGCACAAGCCTTGCTCATGCATTATTGAAATGTCTGCAGTGATGCTGACGGGGTGGCAAAGCGTGCCTGCCGATGCCGGAGGAATGGAGGCTCCTATGGTGAGGCTCAGGAAGCCCGGGAGACTGGCGGGTGCATCAGCTGAGGGGATGAGGAGGCTCTGGGCGCTGCTGAGCTTTCTTGCAGGTGGAGGATGTGGAGCAGAAGCATCATCACAAAATGCTCTGTATCCCATGAGGTTCGGCCTGATCAAAAGGAAAATGCTGCAGGAGACTGACAGTCATTTGTGTGCTTCCCTCTGCTCTTTGTTAGTGTTGAATTTGGGCTAGCAGCAGCTCTCCTCTGCTGCAAGACTCTTGGTGATATCACCTGCCTTCTGTATCACAGCAATTAAAAATATGAGCATCCAATCCACCCCATTTGACAAATCCACATCTCCTTCCTCTCCTCCAGGCCTCCCCACCTCAAAATACATTTACTCTTCAGAAGGCTAATTAACCCTTTCCTGCTTATAGTTCTTTTTTTGAGGAATCTCCAAATTTGGGGCATCAGTAGTTATCAGTGAAAAGCATTTTCAGACAGAAATTCCCTACCGGCTCTAATTAAAAGTCAAGGCTGGTAACAAACCTTTGCAGGTGCATGCAGAGAGAGTCCCATAAATGGTGAAAGATAAGACTCTGAGTTGGAATCTGTGTTGGATTTTGCCAGGGCTTTAGATGTGTGCCCCCTTGTCCCAGCAGAGGCCATGGAGTGGGCTGGACATACCACAGCTCCTGCTGTGCAAATTAAAGTCTGGCAGATTAAGATGCCATAAGTGGTAATTTCAGTTAATATTCTGGGTTATGAACTCTGGTGGCCGAGGTACAGACAGGCTGCCTGTTCTCCTGTGCTGACTAGTGACAGTGGCAGTGGCCTCTGGGACAGGGACAGGGTGAGCAACTGGCAGTAATAACCTCTTCAGCCACCCCTGTTCTGTCTGATGGGGACTGAGAGTCCCAATCTGTTCTGCATCACTTGGTGAAGTAAAACAAAATTGTTAATGAAACAACTGCCCTTTTTCAGTATCTCTATGAAACATCCTTGAGTGATGGAGGACCTTGACAAGAAGTTCTGTTAAACCAAATAAATTCAATTCAGGGCAATTAAGAAATCCGTTCTTGCATTTTTAAGGTCTCGGAAAATTTGTTAATGATCTAGGCTGCACCTAGGCTGGTAAATTCTGTTCTTCTTTATACTGCTTGTACCTCTGAATCAAAGTGCCACTGAAGGCTCTGTTTCTGAAGCATAAGTGCAAAACAAATTTTGGCTTTACTGACTTCCTATATGAAGTGCTGTTATATTTAAGCAGCTTTTTAAAGCACTGTTTTCCCCCACGTTTACCTTTGGCACTACAAGACTGCAGTTCTATGACTGGGCAAACTAGTTTTCAGCTGTAAGCTGAGGCCTTGTATTCTTTGGTACTCTGTAGTGTTCAGTCCTTGGTGAAGCTGTTTTGGTGTGAGTTACTCTTCTTTTCCCATCTTGTGTTTTGCTGTTGTAGCATAATCACAGTGATTTGGACTAGAGTACCAATCCTGAGTGGTTTACAACTGAGCTGAGGAGCCTGTCAGCAATTCCCAATGTATCCAGTTGCATGTTCTGCTTAGGTCTAGAAACCCTGTTTTCCATGAAAAGGAAATCCAGTTGCATGGGCTGCACAGGAGCTGCTGTACCACGCAGTCTAAGCAGCTGGGGGATAGGAGCCCTCCTGCATGGAAGTCAGAGTGCCCCTGTGACCTAGTGCCTTCCATCCCAAATCTTATTTTTTTATTGTAAACTCCCCAAAGTGGCCTGAACTCAATAGGCCCAAGCAATGCACTGCAAATCTATATACCCCTATTCCTGTATGCATCACTTTAAAAACTGAGTTTAAGCTGAAGATATTAATGCTGTGTAATCAAGGTTCTTAAAACCAAAAGAGCTCAAGACTCATTGCAAATTTCAATTTTCCACCTAATCAGTGCACTTCTTTCAATATTACAAACAAGCATATTTCAGCTCTACTACTTTAAATGACCCCCCGATATTATTCTTTTATCAGCCAACTATAAACATAAGCCAAGATGCATTAATTATATAGAGAAAATATTAAGCAAATTTAAATACAAGTCCAAGGAGAACATATGTAATTTCTATTTTAAATTAATAATTATGTTATACATTTTCCTATTAAGCTATGTTTGCAAAGTTAGCTTGAAGAAATAGCATTAAGTATCTCACCAGAGCAATTCAGTGCTCAGTTGACAAAACAGACAAATGTAGTACTTCCCATTTAATAACATCCATAAAAGAAATTACTAAGTTCTTTGCCACTGTGAATCAACAGTTTTATTGAATGGAAATGTCCCAGTTGACACCAGTGCCTTGATAATAATATTTAAGATAAAAAGAAATACCTAAAGTATGTCAACAATCAGAATTAACAGTTGGGGTGGAAATGTGGGGTTGTATTTACTTGTGGGTTTTTTCAAGTCAGTAACTGAGAAATACTCTGTGTGAGTTTGGAAAGAGGCACAGCTGTCAGCACGAGCTCTGAAACCCAGCTTTTCTGGTCTCTGGTCCAGTTCCTGGCACATGTCAAAAAAACCCAGGGAGTTGCTTTTTGTTATGCTCTCTTTAAACCGAGGAAACACACCTCGGCTGCAAGCCTTTCTCTGAATCATTCCTCCCTCCTCGCCTGCAGATGTCTGAGCGGCAGCTGGGAATCCCCAAAGACAGGAGCGTTCATGGGAGTCTGCTTCTTTGACATTTAGGGGAGACGAACAGCTCCAAGGATCTGGAACAAATAGATCCAAAAGCTGGGGCTGGGCATAACACTGAAAAATTGCTTTACTATGGGCTATCCTGCCTATTTTTACATGTAGCATGGGAGTGAGAACTGGATTAGGAGGCCTGGGGGGGTTGAATGGATTACAAACAAAAAGCATTAAGCTAATCATAGGAGTGATGCTCCTTAAGGGCAAGGATGAACTAATGGCTGGATTTTCCTTTGTCCCTGTAGTACAACCATGGAACAGTAAAACAGCCAAAACAGTAGCTGCTTCCAAGCCAGGTCTGCTACATTACTCATTTCTATAAGTTTTATAAATATAGGTGTTGCTTAACACGGATTGCTTGCATGATCTTGGATGTACTCATAGAAAGGGAATTCAAGGTCAGCAGTCCCTGAAGGCTGTCAAACTATTTACAAGTTTGCTATTTATAAGGACTAGTCTGGGAGTCCTAGAAGCAATAAGTTCTTAGGCAGGCGGTTTAATTTCTGCACGACACAGAAGAGCTGCTGTTTCTGTATCGGTGCCTAGATGCCATTGCAGTCCTCTTAAATTATCTTCAAAAATCTCTTAAAAAAATCTCTTAATTTTGTTGTCTAGATTCTAGTGGTGTCAGGCTTGCTCCTGTACACTCCATATAACCCTGAAGAACAAAGATAGCAACGAATATCAGTACAGCCACTGTTCTGTGCAAGTTCCATAGTGGTTTCAGGAATGGCAAGAGTTAATCTGAAGTTTAATGATTATTAATATAGAATATTAATCGATTGACCTTGGAAGTATAGCACGCAATAAAATAGCAGGCTGGAGGATTGGTTGCATTGCTACAGAACGTTCTCTGAAGAAAAAATTCTCTTTTCTAAGGAAAGTGAAAAGTAGGGCATACTGATTTCTGCAGACCAGAAAAAGCACACTGCTTGCTCTCGTATTAGGCTTTGGAACACTCAAGTGAGGTGGAAAATGTAGAGAAAAATTTGTGACTGAACTGCAAACATCGCAGGCTCAGAGGAACTGGTGTACTGAATTCAGATAAGCCTCTCATGAAGAGAGAGACTAGTTGTTCCTTCCTCAGTAATGTTACCCACGAATATGTACATACTGTGCTTTTTGTTCTTTTTGGTAAGTAGATGGTACATCCTAGATGGGCATCACTCATTCTGGGAAGTGAATCTTTACAAGTCACCTCATCTGCTGTAGTACCCGAATGAAAGCACTGTTCAGTGCTCTTGGTCTAACACCACACAGGGTCTAGACCCAGTGCGCTCTTACCGTATTTGTAAAACAAAACCCTAAGCCCCACATTCCCTCCCTCCCCCTGAAAAAATATAAAAAAACCTTGAAGAGGCATCAGTACTTGCAGATTACTTTATCTGTTCAAAGTTTCACGAAGGGATATTTTCCTAAAGCGCTTCTGCAATGTCCTGTGCTTCTTTCAAGACGACAGTTTGCATCATACTAAGGCAGCAGGGAGAGGGTAAACAGAAAGGGGAATGTGATACAAATGCTGGCAAAAATCAGGGAAAGCAAGGTGGGTGCAATATCGCTCAAGCTGTCGGATCTGTGAGCAAGCCTCGTGAACCAGCTGAGTTATGGCAAACTCCTGCTATGAGGGAATTGCAGTAACTGAGCCTTGCTCTCAAACATTTATAAGGGTGTCCTGGGATAAATAAAGGTGCAGTCTCTGTGAACTCTGCTGCGAAAACAAACACCTTTGAACCAAACCTGTTACAAGGCTCTATAAAGCATGGGCATAGCTGATGTTAATTATAAGATTTGTGTCTTGGTTTTCTATCTTGAGAGCAACAGTCGGAGTCCTCTTGGCTGGCAAGGAGTTAAATGCACGGCCCTGGCCCAAGCTGCTGCATAAGGCAGGGCTGGCGCTACTGCAGTATCCCTGTTGGCATAGGGAGTGCTCTCAGTTCAGGGTCTCTACTGGAATATACAACAAAATAGTAAAACCTCTTTGATTCCTAAGCAAAGCCTCTGCCATCTGGGGCCAGACCTTCTTAAAACTGTGGTTATATTTTGTCAGGTAAAAGACATTCAGCTTATTTTAAGATCATACCTCATGCACTCAGACACAGCTATGTGTCACGTTGAGCTTTGTTTAGAAGCCTGGTCTGGATTATAGAGGCATTTAGGAAATCATGTGCTTATCAGAAGTTTGAATCAGACTTGCTGTCTATAGCCAAACTCAATAATCAGACTCTTGAACCATGTAATGGCTTAGCAAAAGAGCAGGGGACACACAGGGAGACAATGATTTAGCAGAATTTCACTCGGCATTCAAGCATGCTACCATGCCTGAAAATAAGGGATACATTATTAATTAGTTAATGTTTGCAAAGTATTTTGACTCTGGAACGTGCCAAGTCTTCTTCTTCATTAATTTTCAGTAAATATATGACTAAGCAGTATATGTAATAAGGACACAAAATGTAGTAAGTAGACAAAAGACCTGAAAATACACAAAACATAAAAAAGAGAGATGCTATTAAGAGGGGGGGGAAAAAAGTGTTCAAACCAGGGGAGTAAATATTGTGATGATGCAGCTGGTTATATATTAACTCAGCACTAATGTAGGGACATGCCCGATGGCAGTGACGGTCAGTTGAGACAGCCAACGTCCTACAAGACCTGTAAAGCTGACCTCAATCACCTTTTCCCTTCCAGTGCTAAATTTGGCACAGCCCATACTCAGCAGACCTTCTCTTACCTTCTGGGGCTGCCTAACGCCTGCTTTAGGAGTTGCATGTGCTCCTGCAGCTTTAATAATGTCTGGAAAACCACTTCTGGATGGCGGTCACAACCCCTGACTAGCTGCGGGGAGGTGCGCTCACACCAGGGCCCGGCAGCACAAGCTGCTGCACGCTCTTCCCCTCCCTGGTCGTTCTCACATCCCCATCTGTTCCTTTCCAGTCTCTCAAGTGGGAAATAAACTGAGTTAGAGTCAAACTGTCAAACTCATAATATTCGAGTGGGTTGAATGTCACACCAGCAGAATTCATGCAATCCATATTTCATTCAGCGCAATAAATATGCAGTCTCGCACAGATCTTAGAAATCAATTATGTTTTTTTCAGGAAGGTTTGAAGAAACTGTAGGGGCACTTCAGGAAAATGATTTCTCGCCTTGTTTTCCATGAAGTAACTTTTTAGTACTATGATTGCAAGGTCTTGCTTCCTGAAAACAAGCTCGTAAGTGCGTGCCCCGGCCATCTGCTCCTGCCCTTAAGTCAAAGTCAGGGTCCTCAGTTTACAACATCATACTTGGAAGTTTATGACGTTACAAATACAGGATTGACACTTCAGTTGACAACTAGCCAATAGGATCAAATGAATTAAGCAACAAGCCGTGTCCTTGAAATCTTTGGCTGTAAAGACGACGACCAAGTGGGAGCCTTTCTAACTGGAAGGAGCGAGCGCTGCCCTCACAGGTGGTTAGCGCATCAGAAATTTGTTATAAACTGTCTAAAAATAACTAGGAATGATCTTGTCGCTTTCAAACATACTTTTAATGTTTTTCTAAAATATATTTTCTCTTCACATGTCAACTGTTCTGCACATTTAATTATATACATGCATGATTGTTTTGACCTGGGCTAAGAGGCCAACCAATAAATCAACTTCCAGAGCCAGACACAGCTGGTGTGAGTTGACTTTACATTTATGCGGTCAAGGGACCTATGCCAAATTTCTCCCAGCTAAAGATATGGCCCACAAGATGTACTTCACATGCTGCAGGATTCTCTGTGGCTGCAACTTTTGTCATATGTGGAAGTATTGCAAATGGTGGGAAAACACCTATTGACCCCATTGTGCAAAGCATAGCCTGTGCGTATCAGTGTGGCAAGTATTTAATTAGAGTAGTTTGAGGCCCTTCAAAAATGTGCAAAAAGTCCCTCAACTCCAAGAAATCAGCAAATCCTTGTTGATTTTTTACTGGTTAAAGGTCTAGATATGGGTCTGGGTCCCAACAGCCTTACTCCATCCAAGAGAAATCATGCCCCTGCAGCTGCCCCCACTGACTTTTTAAAACTACAGAATTTTTCACTGTCTTTTAATGAACCAGCAGACAATTTGGAAAAACACAGCATTCAGCAACTCGAGGGTGTTGTACGGATGCCAGGAATCTCCCTGGACAGCATCACCTACAGAACAGGGGGGCACTGTACTCTTTGCACTGCAAGTGCAAACCCAACATCAGCTGTAGGCCAGTTTCAGGAACAGACCTTGAAAAGTTACAGGTTGGGAAGTAAGAGATTTTTCTGAGGGATTTTAAGCAAGGATGCTGGATCATTCATTGTTTGAAACTGCTTTTAAGCTACTGTCAACATGTTTTCCATTGCAGAGCTAGGTGTATTAACAAGAAGCATTATCCTAATGTGACCTACAGGTCAAAAGCAAAGGAATTGTAAGGCAGAGAACAATTTTATTTATCTCTCTAGAATGAATTACTCCACTCTGTTATTATTATTTTGAAGGGCAGAATTATTAGTTTTATAGGAGAAAAACACCTTTTTAGAATAGATTTAATTGCCAAAAAAACTTCATAGAAAAAGGAAATAACAGCCATTAGCTATGACCCCTACTCTAAAAGACAGAAGGTCTGCTTTGGTTTTGGAAAGAACTTTAATAGAATTTTTGTGTGTGTGTGTGGATAACTTAGAAATAACATTTTATTTTGATCAGAAAAAATATTAATTCAAACAAAAATTTAATGAGTCAAATGCCTATAGCTATTTCTGGCATATACAAATTTGCTTTTATAGAAAAAATGCAAACTGATACTAAATGGTAGGTCACCGGTCCCACATCATTTTGAAGTTTTATTTGATGGCTTTGGCGTGAAGTCAAACTACAATGCTACAGATAGGGACCAGAGGAGGACAGGAACTTGGTTTTAAGTTTAACTTTGGCTCCAGTAAAATTTAATTGTGAATCACTTACTGAAAAAGGGAAAAAGGTGCCACTGAAGGAGCATAAGAGAGATTTTTCTTCTCTCCGGCTCTGATGTAGCTATTGTTAGTGGGCAGGCACTGCACTGGGCTCGTCAGCACAGTTATTGCTGTTCTCTCTCTGCTCTGGAGTGTCAGTAATGGGTTTGTATGTGGGAGGGTGTTTTTTAAACAGAAAGGGTAATATTTGGAAAACTGAGATGGGAACCTAGTCCTCCTTGCAAAAATGTCCTAAGTTCTTTGTTCCTTGAAATTAAACTCCAATTCACTTCTAAAATTAGAGCTTTGAGTTCCTAAATGACTGGGGGACTTTTAAATATTTGACCTAACAAGTCCTGCTCCACTCGCATGTTCCTTCAAAGCTGAATTCACATGGGGCTCTTGTGGCAAAAGCCAGCTCTAAGCTTTTTTTATAAAATGGTTATATTTGAGTGATGTACTCAACAGCCAATAGGTCTTGCTGCAAACATCCCAATGTCTCAGCCAATGTCATTGTCTCCATGATCTGCATGCGTGGCAGATGTGTTGAATGCATCAACATTTACAGTGTTAGTCTCCTGTGGCCATGGGAGGTGCAGTGTGGGATGGGCTGTCCTCAGAGCCAGGGCTGACTTTGTTCTGTCTGCACAATGTGCAGCTCAGTGGGGGTCCTGAGCTGTGACTGGGCTCCAAAATGCTGCAAAATGGCACAGTATTAAATTAACTTGAGTGTTTCATGCACACTCTACAGAGAAGCATCTATTACAAGCCTGGGGCAGGGGGGAAAGACTAGGAAGGAGGTAAGGGAAGCAGCAGAACACTCTTTTTTCTACCTCAGAAGCCACTCAGAGAATATCTCTGTGCATTTTACTTAGTTATTTATTTTTCATTATGATATCTGACATATCAGAAAACATGAAAGGCGTTGCGAGCCTAAGACAAAGAGTAAAATGGCGCTTGAAAATGATTCTATGTGAAGGCTTATTTTTATTTTGTTGCACATGAGACTAGTCAAGCAGACAGGTTTATTTTAACTCTCTAACAAAATTTACCAACTGGAGACAAACAATTGTCTGCTATTATCATTCCTGCCGCCAAAATTCATTAGGTTGAGGAACATCAGCTAAATCGTGTGCTAAAAGGGAGCACACAGCTACCTACACTATTGCTGGAGACATGACCCCTTAGAGCCAGAGTAGCATCTGCATACATCCAAGAGACTACACGGTCTGTTAGAAAGTAAAATGTCTCAAACCTTAGTCTTACTGCAATTCATTGCAGGCAGTCCCTTTCTGTGGCTGCACGTTTTTGTCTGCAGTGAAAGACCCTGCTGTCTATCAGGAACCTTGTATCCAGCTTAGCTTTTTAAGGTCTGCACTTCATCCAAAAGTAAATGCATTCTCTAACACGCTGGTATTTGGTTGCCAGCCTGAGAGAAGCAGGAGGCTGTCTGGGGCTGCTTACTTAGAGTTAAAGGTGCCCTTTTAATGTGAGTTAAACTAATTTTTTTTCTTCTGAGATCTCAGCTGTGGAGAAAGGAAGCTACCTGGAAAAGTCAGCCTGGCCTCAGTGAAATAACCTGCTTTAGAAATTTAGGCCCAGATCCCTGGGATCTGTCTGACTCAGGAAATGAATCTGAGTAAAAGAAAAATGTTTAACACCTTTGCAGCCTTCTGTTCTCCCAAGTAGTCAGAGTCTAGTTTGGCTAATGGCAACTGAAAAATGCAGATAGCTCTGAACAGTATTGAGCCCTTATGTGCTTTGGTTTTTTCCAGACATTCAGTTACAACAGTTTTCCATCATCTTTGCATCAGAGACGTGAAGCAACAGCGGCATAATTTGGATCCCAGTATATGTCATGGATTAAAACCCATGGAGAGTAGGGATGCATTCATATATGTGGTGTCTGCTACCTCTGGGAAACTGGCAGACTGGAATCTACTGGGGTGAGGTATTTTGTGAGGTATTATTCATCAAACTATTTTAAATCCACGTAAAGTGAATATATAACAGGAACCAGTTAAAAGGAGCTCTGCTTGTATAGTGGCTAAAGAAGACAAAGGAGAAAGGTAATCTGGCATTAGGTTGGTAGTTCTGGAGAAAAGCTTCAGAGCTGGGTGATGTCAGCTCCTGCAAGCCCAGAGAGGAATCAAAAAGGTGTGCCCAAAGGGTGATTCAGACTCCTTAAGGAACGGAGCCAAGCTGTGGATGCACCAGCTCCCTACAGAGATGTGCTGGAAATGCCTGGCTTGCCAGTAAGAGTGACAATAATGCCTGCTGGAACAAGCAGTGAGCTGATGTCACAGGTCGTGATGGTGATGGTGGTGGACTGTGGGGTGATATTCAACTGGAGACACTCCTTAAGCTGGCACTGCACAGGGTAATATCGATCCCTAGGCAAGATAACCTCCTGCTTGTATCCAAGCAGCTGTGTGGAGGTCGAATGGAAACACAGAAAGGGAGCCAGCAACTGGGGCAGACAGGGAGATGGAACATGCTAAAGATATCTGTGGGTTGGTCTCTGAAGCCAGGAGCCACAACTGTAATAAAAATGAAGAAATCAAAGGTCAACTTGCAGGTCAGGAGATGTTGGCCAAAAAACTGTTTTCCACTAGCAAAGCAAATTAATAACCTCCATAACAATATCATGGCAGGGCTGGATTGATTCTTTCAAGGAGTCTTCAATTCTCATTATTTATATATATAAACACATACATATAAATGTATATATCTGTAATTGAGTTTGAGTTTCACATGGGCCAAAGAGACATTAAAATAATCAATTAATTAATCAATCAACCAATCAACAGGTTCTCACCAGTAGTCTTACAGACTCAAAGAACATACAGGACACCAGGCTTTATGAACATTCTCTGGGAGTACCTCTACACTA
Source organism: Neopelma chrysocephalum (assembly GCF_003984885.1). Classification (NCBI taxonomy): domain Eukaryota; kingdom Metazoa; phylum Chordata; class Aves; order Passeriformes; family Pipridae; genus Neopelma; species Neopelma chrysocephalum. The sequence continues at coordinate 387,574 of NW_020897715.1, forward strand.
TGCAACTGAAGCTTCATACTTAGGGCTAAGAATAGTTTAAAAAAAATAGTGCAAAAATTATACACCCATTTCCATCACTGTATACATTACAACAAATGCTCTGTGTTTGCCAGCAACCGAGGCTGTGGAACAGCTATTAGCAGATGCTGACTGTATGATGATGACCATTGTAAGTGGATGCTTATTTAAGGGACATTTTCAGGAAACTGCTTGCTCTTAGGAACAGTCTAGAAGTGAAAATGCACTTTGCAAGATTTTTACGTCTTCCTGGCTTGCCTTTTGCCATTTTACTGCAAAGGAAATGTTAATGTGTAATAGAATTAGCATTTAGGAGAAGACTAGAATACTGTGCTTTATAATATAGCCAATATTATTATTCAAGACAGGTCTTCTCCTAGTGCAATTTAAGCCCCCCAAAATTACCCATCATTACACAGACAGTCCATTTAACATTCTAAAGCTAATCATACAACAACCTACCCTTTCAGAGGAGATACAAAACCTTGCTTGGGTTTTAAGTTCTGATTACAAGATGAGGTTCCAATTGAGAATTTCAGCTATAAACCAAATGACCTTCAATGACCGTAAACTGGAAAACCTGGTGACTAATCTAAATAGATTTCCAGGCAGGGGGAAAAAAACACCACCCAGCTCTTGTTTCTAGTCCTCTGCATTATTAGGGGAATGACAAAGATAAGCAGATTGTGAAAAAAATCATGACTCCAGTGACCTTCATGTCTTTGTCCCAGAAAGGTCAGGAGTAATCAGCAAAACTTTAACTAGAGTTCAAATTCAGCTTTGTTGTCCTTAGAGGCTGGTAAAATTAAATATTCTGTTCTTGTGCTCTGTAAACAGACACAGTAATTGGTGATGCTTTCCAGCATTGGATATGGAGATGTATTGACATGAGCTGAAATTCATAGAGAGATAGTATTTTACATGGTATACAACCAAATCCTGATTTCAGCTTGTAGTGCTGGAAATCACAATCACATTCCTTAAAATTAGATCATACCAGAATATGAGCACACACCAGAACGTCTAGGATGTGACTTTACAATTTGTCATGTTTGCCATCCAACACCAAAACAAATAGGAGTTGTGCCAAAACCACCTATTGTCAATCTCTGAAAAACATCCTATGAAACTGAGAGGCATCAGACAGGCAAAGTCTGCAAGAGTAAGCCATGTGAAAACTAAAAAAAACAGTGAGTAATCTAGAACAGATCTCATAGGGACTTTCTGACCTTGGCCTGAAGTGCTTTGTCCCTTTCCGCCTTTTGCACGTCACAAGATGTTTTATTTATTCATTGAATATCCATTCTCATTAGAGCTGGAGGAATCACCATGTTGGATCAGGCTGCAGTAGTCCATGATTTCCATGATCATACCGTTAATGAACAGAAGTTTAGAGAAAGTGTAAGGAAATAAGGAAGAAATAAACATATATTCTTGGGAAAAATCTCCTCCTTGCTCTTGATGATCAGGAACTGCCTTATACCTCATAAAGGTATAACCTCTTCAATAGGACTTTAAGAAAACCCATTTTTATACCTTGGGAGTTGTCTGTTGTTCACATGAATATTTAGTCAGATTTTGAATCCTGCTCAACAGCTGACACAAATTATGGCCTCAGGAAACAATGCAATGGACTAATTTTGAGTACACTGAACACATGCATATTTCTCTACATATTTTTATTTTGTTTATTATTTGTATAGTTACCCACGCATTCTGATTCAAAGGTTTCTATGTAGCACCTTGTATTTTTCATGCTGTTTTCAGTCAATCTCCACAATAAGGATCCATTTGTTCTGCATTTCCAATTTGTGAACCTTCTCTCCTGTGGGCTTTTGGGGAGTGGGAAGCCAGCAGCGTACAGGTATCAAGGTCTATAATTAGTTTTTATGTATCAGCATGTACTGTTGTCCACAGTCTTCTTGAATTCTGTAGGAAACATTAGAAATTAAAAGCAAGTTTCAAAATTAAGTAAAAGAGCGTTAAATGCTCTCTCTCTTCCTCATCTCACAACCTAAAAGTAATGGCACTTACCTTGAACTTTGAAAGACTCCTTTCTTCTTATGCATTCAGATATGGAGTTGCATTTCCTGTGCCTTGAAATGTAATAAGACTGGACATCCTGTGCTGCATAACATCAGTAAAATTGCAGCTGTCAGTACAGGACACCTGCAACACCCAGTTTTAGAGCTGTTAAAACAGTGACCAGCATTTCTGAAAAATGCAAAATTTGGGAAGAGTGAGGGATTTCTGGTCCAGGGTTCAAAAGCAGTATCTGCACACTCTACTTCAAGTCCTGCTGACTTCAGTGAGTGCACATGAAGTGAAATGTAATTTATCATGAATAAAGGTGACAAAATCAATCTTTTGAGCATGCTCTGATGCTGTTAGTGCCTGCACATCCTGCAGACACATTTGGTAACTGGGACTTCCCAAGCACAATGTTTTCATGTTTGGCAGTGGGAAAAGAGCTTCACTTTTCCTTGCCTATATGTCCCTTGAAGGAGACAGGGTGAGAACATCTCAAATACAGCAGGGTAAAAGCGCAAGGGGCAGGGAGAAAAATACCTTTCCCAGTTGTTACTCTACCTTTGCTCCTTGCAGGCAGTATTGGATCAATGGGATATTGGCCATTTGGTTCAGAAGTGGCCACCGTGATACAAATACCACATTGCTCCAACACATTTTTCAAAATGATTCTAGGAAAGTGATTGGGTTTTAGCTAACACATCCTGTGATATAAAGATAATAAGCTCTGTGCAATGCCACTGCAGTTATAAGTGTCAATATAGTATAAGCTGTAAAAGAAAAGAAAAACATTTTCATTAGCATTTCTAACACCACCACATTTAAGTAAATCACAAGGTCTGTAATAAGGAAAATAACAATAACAGTAAGGAAAAGAATAAGATTAATTATCACTTAAAATGGCATTTCCTCTAAAATGCCAGAATGAAGTTGTTAAGGTCTTACTAAGAAGAGACAGACGGAAACATTCCTAGGAATGAGATCACAGACTTTATCTGTCTTGTTTTGCCTCCTCAATTTAGGAAGAAATTTGATATTATTTTGCATCTACAACTGTGTGCAGTCTTTGCCCAATCCATTATCCTATACTGAGAGTAGGTTTATGATAAAGTTAAAATATTCACAGAGAAATAAAAGATGCTCATATTCTAATGGTGGCTTTAATTCTAAGGAAACTAACCATGCATTTCTTACATTTGAGAGTTATCAATGTTAAATAATTAGTAGTCATTGAAGATCACACTCTAATACTGTCTAGGAAAAAGAAAAAAAGAAATGTAGTCTCACCAGATTTAAGTATATTTAGCAAAAAATCAGGATATAATTACATTACATGAATAAATTATTCTAAACCCATTTTAGGACAGAAACTCCAGTGCTGGATAATGGCTAAATCCCAGAATTTTATCCTTCTCCTGTCTCCAGGCACTGCAGAAACCAGAAACCATTACAACAGGACAAAAGATCACCATGAAAGAGTTATGAGAAGGGGCAGGAACATCAGGAACATGCTGGTGTTCTGTTTTTAAAAACAAATGACCCATTAATTCACAAAAACAACCCCATTACTGCAGTAACAAACTTAGTTTACGCAAATGTCCCTATCAACATTATTCAAGCCCAAATTTGATTTAATTTGGAAAAGGAATGAATAAAGCTTAGGATAATGGCAACCTATTAGACCATGCAGACCTTAATAATACATTTGAGAAAGTGTGCTGAGAGAGTGACATGAACATCAAAAGAGAAACCAAGAGCATGAGCTACAGAATAAAGGAGAAATTGTATCTGAAATTATACCAGAGAAGGCAGAAGGAGAAACACAGGCAGAAGGAGCACGTGCCTAACTGTAAGTCAGAGAGAATAATCACATTAATGACTGTTTCCCTACATAGTTTCAGTTTGTTTCTTTATTCTATTTTTACTGAATCTGTTTTCTATTCAGGTTCAATTAATAATAATGAGCCCCAAATTAATTTGCATTATCATTTACAATGGATGCTTTGATCATGTATGTAGTTGGAACTATAATGCATACATTACCATATTATGCAAATTGCATTTTCAGCATCAGCTACATCTGTATATCATTTCTTCATGCCACAGTTCTGTGCATCGTTTCTTTGTGTACAGTCCTGCAGACTGGCAGAAGCTGGGAGGGTTTGGGGAGGTACTACCAGGGGAAACACTGCTACAGATGTGCCCTTTTCTTATGTTCTCTCTCTAAACACCCAGTGCTGGCATCAGACAGGGGAGAACTTTATTTTAACCCAGATGGCTTGTTCTGTGTCCTTTATGATTCTGTTGTTACCTTAGCTAAATTACTTTGCTAAACTGCTCTCCTGCATTGACTCCACTCAATGAGTTTTTGTATAACACGCTTCTTTTAGGCCTCCAAGCAAGCAACCAAACGTACAAAAAGACGAAGTACTACTTCAGGGTTTTTTTTGTGCTTAACACAAGCATCTCTCCTGTAGAATTTCTAACTGCTTGCAGCATAAATAAGATGAGAATCTGACCTAAAAAAGAAAGCAGAGCTAGTACCACGATGTTCATAGAGATCTGATTTTTTTAGGTCAGACTTATGCATTCATGACACTAAAACATGCTCGGAGAAATGTTGCACATCAATGGTTAATGGAACCACTCAACACTGTCTCAGCTGACTACTTTTTGCCACTGGCCAAATTTCGTATTGCAGTGAGTGGGGCCCAAAAGTATTAGCAGTTTACATTTTTATGGTGCCTTTCATCTTGTGAAATACTCCCTTGCTTTACAAGCTGATACAGAAACCATATAATGATTGTTTAATCTACTCCATTGCTGAAACTTTGTGGTGAAACACAGGGGGAATTTAACAGCCTAGAAAAACTTAGGTGTTTCGGAGAGGAAATGAAGACTACAGTGTCCATTTGAAATGAAGTTGGGAGAATGTAATTTTTAGACTTGGCATCTGGCCAGGTCATCAGAGTTAACACACTTTACAGATATAATTACTGCAGTGGGATATTTAATGAGCAAGGTGGTCAGAACTTTGCTTGAACATGCCACCCAAAAATGTATTTGGGTCACACCTTGCACCTTTGCATCGTGCTGACAAGCAGGTGAGATGCTCTTCTTTCATTTGCTTATCTCTCTTTTAGCTGGAGCCCTAGGTAACTCTCAAAAATGAACCAAACGGTCAAAAACACTGTCAAAAGAAAATTTTAAGCAGTTTTGAATTTCATGAAAATTTTGCATGAAAACCTATCCCTCCAGCCAAGCTAAGGATCATATAAGTTTAGATGCTTCCTCCCACAGATAAATTACTTCAGAGTGTCCCTACGGGCTTGATCCTGCCTTCCAAAGAGACGATGGTGAAATTCCTCCAGTGAGGTCACTAGGCTCTCAGAAGATGATTCATTTGGCCATTTTACTGTGCTTAATCTGTTTGACAGGAGGTAAGAGCAGTGCCTGAGGAAAGCGAAGGGGATGAGTGGGACTGCCCTTTTTCCTTGCCAGCAAGCTGTTTGGTTGGATCATCCTGTCTTTTGAAACCCTACCTATTTTCACTACTGCTTTCCTTTCCAGGGTACACCGAGAGGTGAGGCATGCAGTATCTTTCAGGTGAAGGAATTTAACTTGGTGTTATCTGGTGAAGGACAAGCATTAGGTATTGTCAGAATGAGGTATTCCTGGGAGTCTTCAGCAAAGTGTTAATCTGATTAAACTCCTAAAAATTGATAGACATAAAACAGAAGAGCATATTAATATTGTCAACAAAATGCTCTTCTTAGTCACTCAAACTCAAATGTCAGATATTTGTTGCTCAGTATGCAATTAAAGATGATCTGATCACCCTCCAAGCAGAGAACTGACAAAAAGTGGGGTGAGGAAACATTTTTTGGTTTATCCTTTGCATATATGCAGATGTTGATACTGATAAGAGGGAAGAATCACTTTAGTTCTGCATAGATAAAGAGATTGCTCTTGGCAGAATAGATTAATGTACCTGTCTATACAAGCATAGAGGAAGAATTAAGAAGGAAAATAGATTAGTATCCTGCTGCACATGGAACAATCAAATATGATCTTTGGATTGGCAACTGGACTAATAATAATCACTGTAATAAACCAGGGCCTTTATAGCTTTGATATGCAGTACTAACTAAAAGATAGCTGCTTCTCAGACATAATGAGCTGGATTCTTCATTACTCATCACCTTGTGTAATTATTGTCATGAGTTCAAAATAAATCCATTATGCTACCAAATCAGATTTTTTTCCTTTCATGTTGTGTTTTCCTTGCATGGGTATAATGACTACTCATAGTATAGACAATGAAAATCAGGCTTAGTATATTTATTTGCAATGTAAGAATAAAGAAAATGTAAGAGATCTAATGGATGAGCACAATGCCTTGGAAATTATTTGTTATTTAAATGTTCGGTACTTAAATGTTGCTGTAGCCAACCTTGTGGTTAATAACCCCAAGGAAGAAAGAGGAATGGATAAAAAAAGCAATCTGGCTTAATACCAAACAATACCTTTTCTTCTTTCATAATGATTTATTAGCAGGTGTGTTAGTAAAAGCATGCACAGCAGTATTGAATGATATTAAGACAAGTAAACTACAACCAACTTAGTAATTTAAAACTCAAAACATCTGCTCAAGAAGCATCTCAAATCTGAGATTTTCATTGTATTGGTCAATTTATTTTTCTAAAGGCTCTTCATAGCTGAAGTGAGGATAATCAAGGTAAATTACGAAAATAACCTAGTTATGTTGTAAAGGTCAATAGAAAGTCATGATAAGGTCTGGTTTTTATGAAGATATCCTGTCTGTATTGTCAAAATGGATTAACATTATAATACAACATAGCCTGTCACTTGGAAGAAAAAGAGATGTTAACACAAAGATACTTGCCACAATTAAAATTAGGTTTTGGTTTAGACTGTGAAAGCAAGAAGTATCAACACCATTAGCTCATCTCTTCATATATATTTTTCTAGCACAGGTCACAAGAAGGTGAATAGATGTATACTTCTTTTCCAGTCTTGAGAACAGCAAGTGTTAGATACGTAACTCTATTTTTAAGGGGAATTTTCCTAATTCTTATCATATGAATGACATTGAGCTTTAGAGTTAAGGTGGCTTCCAGAACCTTATGCAGTAGCACTGAACTAGGAATGGAGGGCGAAGGAATTGCCTACATGTTTCTGCAACCATCTATTTTCCAGGATTACTGACTGTGTAAATTAAACAAGCTGCTCTGCAAACATGAACAGTCTTGGGCTCCCTTATTTGTCTTCCAGCCCAAAACTATACAAAAGGAACCTCCTCTCAGGGAAGTAACAACAAAGATTTAGTTATTTCCCACAGTATTGTATATGCTGAGCATGCCAATATATGAAAAATGGGTGAGTTAGAGCCTGAAAACTGCCAGCAAGCTTCACTGTTATTGTGTCAGCAGCAGTAAAGCCAGAGCAGAGACCTAGGTCTTAAAAATCCCTCTAGATATTCTTTTTACGTGGTCAAGTCGCACCAGCAGTTAGGCCAACAGTTACCAACGGTGTTCTAAAGAAACTTGATCCAGGAATAAAAAAATCTCTTGCTTTTCAAAACACTCACTGAACAAAACAGAAGCTGCTAGCTCACCCTATGGCCATGCTGTGAAGGACTTTGGTGTCCTCATGTTTGGGAGGGATTTTAACTTCAGTGATTTGAATCCTTGAAAAGATATACCTGTGACTGAAGTGATCTGAGACATAAATCTGGAAGGACAAAATATGGCATGGAGTATAGCCTTCAATACCCTCTACATAAATTAGAAACTAGAAGCTATCTGAGCCCATCGGGTTTAAAATACTGCCCCAAGTGTTTTCAGCTGTTGCTACTTACCAATGGTTTGCTGTGTAAATACCAAGTATGGTAGTTTTCTGTACTCACCAGCTACTCACCACTTCCTGAATGACCAACTGAAATTGCAACAGCATCAAAAGCATCCTAAATGCAACCTCATACTATGCCAGAAGGCTAACCAAAAAATCAGCTTTTCATCCTGTCTCAGCCTGGGAAGAAGCCAGTGCAAATAGGGATGATGCCCAAGCTAGTGAGAAGCCTGATCAGTGCGTTGAGCAGGGTTTAATGCTAAAAAGGGCTGTCAAAACACAAAATGCGGCCTCGCTTTTCTGATCGCTTAACCGAAAAAACTGCAGAAACTTTGAGGTGTGTGATTTGCAAGAGCTAGCACTTCTGTAATTTTCCAGTGGCATAAAACCAGTTAGTACCAGCTGAAATACATTAGCAGCTTCAGTAATTAGTAGGCATAGCCATTTCTTGTCAGTTCTACGGGCCATATCCTCAGCTGGCGTAAATCAATAACACTCCGGGCACTGGATCTGTATTACTTTACTCACCTTGAAATAGTTATGCATACTAATTATTGCCTTAGCCATTACTGCTCTTGTCAATTCAGACACCTGATTTACACCAGGTGAGACTGTTCCATATATTTAGAGGTTTCTGCACATTCCTTCAAGGACCTATAGTGTTGAATAAACTTTCTGAAAAGCGAAGCACATGCTTTCCATTATCTATCAAATCAATGTTCAATGAAGTGACACCATTGAACATAAATCATGACTGCAATTATTAAATCAAGCTGAGTTTGTATTGCGTTTCTTTCACTGTTGGGTAGAATTAAACACATGAGCACAGGCACGCCGGGATTGCTGGGATGGAAGAAGGAGTTAAAAGCCCCACCCAGGCTCTCACAACCTAACCTTTGGAGCATGCAGCTGATAATGCGAAACAGAACATAATGCCCCGGAGGAGATACATCTGGAGGTCAGCTCAGTCAGATACCGTGGAACTGTTCCAACAAAGCAATCAAATATCTAGCAAAACCTATAAAAAAAAAATCACATCTTTGGTATATAGACATACAACCTGAGCTAGATAAAGGTAGAGAAGCCTGATTTCGTTTTTGCAGCCCTGTCATGCAACCTAAGAGCTGAGTTTTCCCTCCACAAACACAAAGTGAGGTTTTTAACTGCAGCTTATTAAGGCTTAGTTTGTCTAACCCAAGCATAATAAATTTATGTGTCAAGATCGCAGTTGATTGTTCATCAGAGAAAAATGAGACAAGATAATCCACTTTGTTGAAAACGTAATGCTTTAGGAATGTTACAAACTACTGCAAATGTTTAACTCCCCGTGCCTCATGGGTGGTTATATAACAAAACACCCATTCAGGGGCTGATTCTTATCTCTGGCTTGCATAAGGCCATGTCTAGACAAGGATTTGAAGGTGTGTTGTTTGAAAGTGTTAGCAGAGTGGCCTAGTTGGGAGATCAGGAAACCTCCCCCTCTCTCCCCCAAGTCCCTCACCCAGAACTTCCATGACTGTGGAATGGGTGAAGTGTGGGCCCTTCTCCTTCGATTTTTGGCACACTGGAGTCAGAATGTGATTTCAGAGGGTCGAGGGAGGGAAGGTTCGTCTCTCTGCCCAGGTCTAGTCTAGGGTCTAAGGTTTTGGGTATCGAGGGCTTTTCAGCATTACTTCCAGTATGTCACACACGATACAGAGAGGTATCACAAATGAGGCCTGTAGCAGAGATAGAGGATGACTTCTAGTGATGGTCAACCATTTGACAGCATCTCCTTTACAGGAAAATGGCTCCAGTGCTGATTTCCTGCTCCACTGTACCTACGTGGGTATAATATTTTTATCTCTTTATTGCCCGTTTCCAACAAACTTGACCCCGACATCTATTCCTACTACACATACACCTCCAGCTGCTGAGAGAAGTATTCAGTGCAAAAGCAGGAAAATTTACACAGAGGTCTGGATGCTAAGAAGCCATCCCACTCAATTTCTTTGAAAGCATTGCCTTGAATTTACAGTCCTTGGTTCCTCCATCTCTGATTTGCCCCTTACATTTCAAGAACAGCAGCAGCATATGGCAATGATGAGAATCCTTACAGAGACGTGTCCATTTGTGGCTTGGTCCATGCAATATTGTTACTCTCACAAGCAACAACATTTTTAACACTAGCTGCATATTTTCCCTTCTCTTTGTTTTTTGGTGGGTTTTTTTTGTTGTTGTTTTTGTTTTTGTTTTTTTTTCCTAAGGAGATCTAACTATTTCAAAATTACTTTTGTAGATCATTTAATTTTTACTTCAAGTTTCAAGTTTCACGAGCATTCATGAAAAAGAATGATTTTATTTATAGCTAATATGCTGATGTGGTTTTAAAACTTTTAAAGACACATTTCCAGTAGATGAAGGTAAAAAATCATGCCTTGGTAAATGCACCATTTTTGTTTTTATAATCACAGTTAATTAATTATATTTTCACTTTTATAAAACAAGAAGTAGAGGGCAAAAAGAACTGGGTAAAGTTTAAACCACAGTCAGGGGGAAATCAGGTAAGAGATCAAACTGCTGACAAGAAATAGGAGAAATCCTAACCTACTGAAATACATGGGAAGGTAATTATTTTCCAAGTGCCAAGAATTTGCCCCCTGTGTTTTATAAATTAAATATATACAGATATGTAGATACACCTGCATACGTATTTGCTTTTCTTCCATAATAGAGCAAGAGTTGCCAGGCCAGTTGTGATAGCTCTCTTTCTATATACACACATTTTAAATCTGGTATGATAACCAGTGGTTTACAGTGTCATTAGGAAGGTTGAGAGTGTGAAGTAACTATTAAGAAATGCAGTCTGCTGTTGTATCTAGAACATATCAGCTCTCGGTAGAAATATATTTTTAATAAAGAGAGGTGCTTTAAAGGTTTCTCTCCTGATAAAGGCCTAGGCTCAGCAAGTTCGATCACACAGCTGAATTCTAGCCTTCCAGTACACAATAGGGTTTTAATGTTTAAAGTTTAGGTGCATGTTTGAGTATCTTACTGAATAGGAGCCAGAGTGAAAACAGCTTTCACATGAGATGAAAATTCCTGCTTTAAGTTTTCTTCCTTGAACTCTGGCTCCAATTTGTGAATGCAGTGGGGATGTTCAGGTTTCTGCGTGGAGCCCAGCAGGAACGTCAACAGTTCTGCTTCACTGCCGAGTATCAATAGTGCTCAGAGATCAGAGCTCAGAGCGAGCACTTAGGAGGGGCAACCTTGTCAGTCAGCACTTGACTGCTTTGCTCTGTTCTTGACCAGCCCATGCAATTCGCATCGCCCTCAAGGTAAGATGCGTGGGTGGATCATGGAAGTGTACAAACAGCCTTCAGGATCATAATTCAACTCCTCTCCTTTTACCTTGAAGCAGTATATTTCCACACGCAATCAAGGTGCATAAGACAATATTCAATTTAAGGAGGCGTTCAGAATAAGACAGGTTGTATTTAAAAAGAAGAGAGCAGTGCGCTTATAAATAATGCAGTGGCTTGCAGTCGTAAGACAAGCTCTGGATTTAAAGACAAATGATGCAGAATTCCTGGCCTGTCTGCAGGTTACTGTGAGTAAAATCTTATGAAGTGACTGAGCAGATGGAGAGGTAGGCGCAGTTGCTGAGCTTGTGCTCTCCCTGAGCACAAGGGCTGCTTCTGGCCTTGCCAAAGTGGTGTTAGATTGGGACTGGGCTGCAGCAGAGCCTCTCCTGTCCTTGCATTAACCAGTGGAAAGAGCTGGGCTCTTGCGTGCCAGAGTATTTGCGCTCCTGAGAATCCCTCCCTGTTGAGGGATCTGTCTTCAAGGCATGATACAGCCCTTCCTCTGAACTGGAATTTCAAACTTTCTGACCCTTCAGCATGTGAGCAGATAACCAAAACATTTTGGGAGGCCTATGCACTGAAGATTTCGCATCTTGCTTTCAAACTTAGGGAAATACTTAAAGGAAAAATATCACCACTTGTCACAACTGTTGTGTTCCCCTTTCAACTACAGTAGCTTACAAACATTTAAAAGTTACTCACTAAAAGTGAGTAACTGCTTCAGTGTAGTGTAACACTAGCAAAAGATCTCCTCAAATCTGATTCTGCCTGTTGCAGTTACCAGTTATGTCGCACGTCTCATACTTGCTGTTTGTCTTCAGTGTCCGCATCCCTGGTCTGTCTATTCATGTCGACAGGTAGGACAGATGGAAAATATGAAGGAAAAAATCCTACTGCAAATAACAACTCAGTCCGTTATGTAACTGCTAAAATATTTATGTTTCATGTGCTTTTTAAAAATGATAACACAAAAGAACTCATGTGTAATTAAATGTGATGTATAAATCATGCTGTTTGCTAGACCTATTGACTGCACTGTTCTCATTCTCCCAAACTTAATATAAAATAAATTGTTAATTTTCAAACCAGTAACTTTTTTATCAGTGCATATACTGAGTGTTTAGGTCTTAGTCAGTGAGATATTAACACCACAATATAGATTTCTTCTTATATTGCCATAAAGTTATTCCACTCAAAATGTGACTCCTTTTTAATAAAATTACCTGTACTTTTGTGCTGCCACATGGACAAAGTTGAATACTCAGAAGTTTTTTCAATATAAATTGTCTATTTTCATTATGCTTACTTTGAGCAAGCAGAGGGCCCAAATCCTCAGCAGGCACAACCAGAGCTCCCATAGCTGCACGGTCTGGATATGTGGTAGATGTAGCCCCTGTCTGTAGATTTCATCCTTGAATAAACTGTTGTGTATTGAGAATATTAAGCATAATCCAAGTTATTCTGGGGACTAGAACTCACACAAGGTTTATCTAGTATTAACAGTTATTTGACCTTCCTGGGCAGAGCAAGAAGAAAACGCTCTTTTACATACTCTTATGCAAACCTCTTAAATATTAAATGAGCTGCGCACAAAACTTTTCTTGTGTGAAGGACCGATAATACTTTGGACTTCACTTGAAATCCAGGTCACTTTGACCTTGTGTAAATGAAATCTTGCATTTCACCAATTTTTCACATGCTTGTTCTGTCTTGAACAAAACCTCAGAATCAAATAAGCACCAGCTTCAATGTAGAGGATGATTAACTTAAGGAGTTCTTGGCTTCTTCTTCAAGAAGGTTAACATGACCTTGAATAGCAGGAGAATATTATGGATTTGTATTGTTGAATCTTATGCAGAGTGTTGTTATAAGAAGTTCACATACAAACTATATTTTAAGCCCTAACAAAGAGACGTTTCTCTTCCACTGCGTCTGAGGCTATTAGTCCATCTACAAACTGAAAAGAGTCAGTCTTTTCTACCATACTGATACTCAGCCAAATTCATGCACGTATTTCCCATTTGCTTCAGTAAGAGTTTTTTCGATGGCAGTGCTATAAATTCTACCTCCACCTTCTCTCTAATTGGCACCAACATCAAATGCTAAAGGATGTCCTTGGAAAATCAAGAAGCCAGGAAGCAAAAATCCACAGCTAGACCCAGTTCTCCATTGTACGTATAAATGTCTATTAATTTCTGTGAGCTTATTCCACATCAGGGCTTTGTTCTGTCCTTTTTAAAGTCAACAGTAAAAATCATGCTAGCATGAATGGGGTAAAATCAGGCATATAAGTGAAAATGAAGTCAAATCTTATCTGGAGAATTCCCACTTAGGACTTAGAGCCTGACACAGTGGTCACTGAAGCATTGTAAAGGTCATTGTCTGATATGATCTTTTCATAATTGTTAGTGGAATGAAGGCATCTTTATTCTGCTCTGCTTACTAGCAATGCTTATATAAAAAGTGGATTATTCACAGCTCCTTTCCTTTTGAAAATGGGCTTTTTTTTTCTTTTAGGGAGACATAAAGCACACCCAGTGTGAGTCAAACTGAAAACAATCGGTTGAGGTTTATGTGCCAGCCAAACAGTGACACTTGTACTTTCCAGTCATTATCTGTATAGAAGGTCTGTCTATTCTGAAGAGCAATGCCACCAGTTTAAGAAAAAAAAATTCTAGAAGTTAAATTCTATTGATAATGGAAGAGTAGGAGTGATTCCAAATCATGGTGATGCCCTTAATCATGTGTCAATTGCCATTCTAGTCATATAGGGTATACTTGCAACTCTTCTTTGAGGAAAGACATTCTCACTGTATTGCTGCACTAGGCAAAGATGCTTCTTGATATAGCTGCATTAAGTGTAATGTCCTTTCAGCTGAAAAGTGAAAAAGCAGTCAGATTTTTTCAATCCACGCCTGTTTTTCTAAACTTCTGATAAGCACCATCTTCACATTTTTCCTAACATCATCTGTACTGCTGAATTACTCATTACAATGAAAATGAAAATACACTTTCTGAAGCTGACATTAAGAAAACCTTCTTTTTGACCTGGATGTACCAGAGTGTTTAACATAGTTAATAGTCCGACAAAATTTATGGATGTTATTGCTGAATGTAGTTATGTTGTAATAGTATTGATAAGCTTTGGCTATAGGTGAGATTCCCATTGTGCAGTAAAAATCTAAGATAGTTAAAATCCTCTATTAGAATCTATTATGGTGAGCAAAATATTCTCTTAAGAAGGCAAATACTTACATTAAGGAGAAAAAATAAGAGGTAGAAAAGAGAAAAATTAAATAAAGTATTAGAAGGGAGAGAAGAAAATGAATCCATTTGGTCTATATAGGGAAGCTGGGAAGAGAAATAAAACCTTGGCAGTTTGTTTATTCAGACTGGCGAAGTTTCAAGCCAGTGAGTAGTTTCAGTGAAGTCCATAACAGAACTCACATCCTCACAGTAAAGCATTTACATAAATCCATTGCAGGACTGATTAATCTTGCATGTTTCAGGAGGTGTTCTAGTGCTCTCAAGACGAATCCTTTGAAAATAAAACAGACGGGCAGATAGATCAGAGGGAGAGAGCTGGATGCAGTTTTGTGTGTCTCATAATGATTTTCACGTAACCAAGCTGAGTTTTCAAGTTAAAGTTATTCAAATGTTCATACATATATTCCATTCAAAGAATGCATTTACAGCTTCTACATAGGGTTACCTGGCAAGGGAGTATTTGATTAAAACAAGCCTGTTGAGAGGGAGGATTCTACTAGAGTCACTGTCTGAAAGTTGATTGTTTATGTCTGCTTGCAGATGTGATTTATCAGGCCAGTCCTCGGTAACCGTTTTCAGAATAACTGTTTACAACAATTTTTTTTTGTTTTAAATTCTTAAGAGAATAAATATTTTGGATCCGAAAGCATGTTAGCAGGACTGCAAGTCTGAACAGTTTTAGGAGACGTTACCCATGTTAGCGCTCTCATCTCACTACCACAAGCCCAGTTTTCCCTTGGCCAAAAATGAAAAAGGTTTAGATGCTGTGATTTGAAATTTAGCACCTGTAACAGTATGGGTTGAAAGAGGCAGATCAGGATTTCTTCCATGTAATACGAAGGCCTAACTTTTCTGTAACCAGCATTTATTTGCCTGCAAACAGTATAAAGATGAATAATTTATGAGCATTTCTGCATTGAAAGAACTGCTAGCAGCATTCAGATTTGAAACCAAAAAGTTGTTTGATTTTTTTTTTTAAGGAAAGCATGTGTTTTGATATGGGTCTGGACCTGTAAAGATCTCTGGATCATTTAGGTGAGTAGTTCACATAGTTAAGCCGGTTAGGAGCTACTTTTCTTTTTTTTTTTTTTTTTCCACAGCCAGTAGTTGAGGCAGCAAAACTACCTCCATCTTTTTTTCTTCCACCAAATTGATTAAATAAGGCACTGTACATGCAACACTCCGATGCAGCTGCCTGGGTATGTTTCCTTTGGCTTTCAAGGAATGAAATATCAAAGGTAGAACGGATGTGGGACTGGGGCCTATAGGATTTTGGGAGCTCTCAGTTGAATAAAAAATAATGTCTTACACAACTCCTTTTTTTTCTCAGAAGCATCAGGTTTAGACTGGAACTGCGTAAGGGTAAAATGAACTTTATGGACTACCACTGTCTGAGTTCAAGAAGTCAACACTCTCAGGCACAAGAAGTGTTGGGTCAACACTCTCAGGCACATGGTGTGATTCTTGTGGTGTCCTGCTCAGGGCGAGAAGTTGGACTTAATGATCCTGATGGGTCCCTTCCAACTCAGCACATTCTATGATTCTACTGTAGCTTTTGGTTCTTGGGAAGGCTCTAATCCAGAACTACCCAGCTGAGCACAGAATAACTTTTTCCAGACCTAAGGGGGGACTTGTTTAAAGGGAACAGAAGAAGAAGCAAAGAGATGGTGCATTAATGAATGGCACAATGGACCACTGATACTGCCCTGCAGAAACAAAGGGCTCTTTACAAGAATTCCCTCCTTTAGCATGTGATAGACCTTGTGCCCTGGGATCACAATGGCTCACAGACCGAAACAAGAGAGGAAGCTAGAAATCTCGTCATTTCTTTTCCCCATGGGATAAACAACATTTTATTCTACCTTTAACCCTGGCAGGAGACACTGCCACTTAGCAAACAAATCTATATTAAGTGCACTTGCTGGAATTATTTACAGCATCATTTGTTCCAGAAAATGACACTAATAATATATCGCTGATTTCAGAAAATGGAATTTGACATGAATAAAGGCCTTCTGAGTAGTAAAAAGCATCTTTCCTTGATCAGCATGCTTTATTAAGGAATTCCTTGTTTTCCTGTCCCAAAAAAGAAGGAAAATACCATTGTTCTCCTACAACACCCTATTGCAACTCACAGACAAGCTACTTTTGGCACTCTGGCTTTAACCATAGATGACTCCACAGCAAGCAAGAACAATTGTCCTGCACCTTAAAAATATATTTCTGAGACAAGCAAAAGCTCCACCCCACTGTTCAGAGATCAATTTGTCTGCAGAAATAAGGATTTGTATGCACAACTTTCACCACTGTAGACAGCTGTGTAGTTGTTTACTTCTCATACCAAATAATATTACTTGTTAACCAATGAAACTGTTCAGGAAACTAGAGAATGTCAAATCAAGAATTTAGCAAAAATGTGGGGTTTTTTCAGAGTATCCTCAGAATTAATGCCTTTGGGTTGGTGCTTCTTACAGTTTCCAGATATGCCTGTATAACTCCACTTTCATGTAATCTGTCAGGAGTTTATTCAGGAAATAGAGATGTCCTGCTGGCCAAATCTGTTTTTGTAATGGTAACCCTGCAGGTTGTATGCTACTAGCATAGTTTTTATGCCAAGAAGTTCCTGCATTAAATGGAGGAGGTTAAAAGTCAGTCCTGCCTTGCAGCTGCTTTTAGTGAGCTTTGGCAAAGGTTCACCAATCTGTCCATAAATGTACAGTGTCATTGCTATATAGGAACATTAATCAATGTTATCTGCCGCAGAACTGTCTTGCATTGTGATTTTGATAGGAACTGCAGGCAGGATCACATGTTACTGTTATTTCTCATATTTTTTAGTAAAGCAGCTCTAAACATTGTTTATTTTAAGAGTTAATTTCAACAGTGAGCATTCTTTCAGCAGAGGATGAGAAAATGACCCTGATTATGCTTCCTCTCCAGAAACTCCTTTTATAAATAGTACAAGGTGATACCAATTATCTCTCTCTGTTTTGGAAGGTTCAGATTTTTTTGTTATTTAAATAATGTCCAGCTGCCCTAAGGGTTCTTTAAAAAGTACAATTACAAGGAGATAAAATATACAACAGTGTATGCTTTTTGTGTATGGTAGACTCTGTGCTTTCCCACTGCAAAATGCAGATAGCACAAAATAAACAGATTTTTTTTACAAAGAAAGAAAGAAAGTCGTTGGTGATTTTCAGATCTACACTCTTAACACAAGAGGAATAGTCTTACTATCTACTGCCTAACTTAAGTGTTTGCATGTACTTCAGGAAAACTCCAGCTACCTCCATGGAAGGTAGGAACCCGGGGGTCTTGATACAGGTAGCTTGAGCAGCACCTCACTGACACGTAAAGCAGCCATGTGAAAGTGAGAGGAACAGGAAAAGTTTCATCAGGAGTTATCTTATATTCACCTCATGTTTCTAAGAAAGCTGTAGTAGAATGTCACGTTCAACAGGTGATCGTGATATAGTCTAAATGGACAAGTTTACAGAATACAGGGAGCTGAAATCCTGTGTCCAATGAAGGACATGTGATTGCTGAGATACAGGAATGAGAAAGGACATAGTAATATGTAGATGGAGAAATTAGAGAATCTGGTTATGACTTGAAAGCAGAGACATACTTTTGTGCCATGGTCCAAACTCCCAAAAAAGCCATTTTTCTCCTTTTATGGTCTGAGGTGATCTAATACAATATTATTTCGAAGGTCGGTGCACTTATGTTCTTGACATATATGTAGACCCTATGTGCTTCTTTCTAACCATTAAAAAAACCCAACACTTTAATCACCTCTTCTATTCTATTCTTATTCTTATTATTATTGTTATTATTATTGATTTAATCTTGACATCTCATAAACCAGTTCTTCAGTAACCTCGGTCACGTACAAACTGATAGTCCCCGACACTAGTGACTTACGTTCTGATGGGATGGCTCCTGTCTTGTGAAAGAAATTGTATTTATGCCCCAACCTCACCATCTAACCTTTAGCTCACCAGTAACATCCTACTAAGGAGACTCCAAGATGATTTTCAAATAGTGCTGGAGTAGCCATTCCTCTTGAACAGCCATTCTTGCAGCAGAACACAACCTGCATGATGCCAGCAGCCTGCCCTCCTTCCCCTAGTATTTGAAAGAAAGTTTCACAATTTAGGCCAAGCTGTCTCCTCTTTATACGAGGTGAAAACAAACAAAACCACATTCAACACCAAGGTGAGAGCAGAGAAATCCAAGCAAGCAGCAGTTAAGAGATGGGAGACCTGACTGCAGATGGTGCTTACTGAGTGAAAACTTCTGCTTGAAGAGGGAAAAATTACATGTTAGGTTCAGCCTGTACCTTAGTCCAGTGGAAACAGTATTTAGCCTGTATGAATGCAGAAAGGAGAGGTTCTTTTGTTCTGGAAATCTTTCATAAAGAAACTTATGCCCTTGAAAATAGTCTGTGTCCTTCAATATCGACCTCTTTTCATTGTGGACGACAGCGAGCCCTACTTGTTTTGTGTTCTGTAACAGAACTCAATTACATGTAAGGAAAATAGGTCTGTTTTCAAAATTAAATATATTACCTGTAATAAGAAGCTTTCTGTCCTTTGAGTAGAGAAAGATAATAGATTCTTCTAATGTCCTGTCCCTTGTTGAGGCTACAGTTTAGTAGTGCTGTCAGATTGGGGCTGAACAAAAAGTTAAACCTCCCTCAGTGTCACAATGTTCTTGTGTAGAGACCAAGAATCGGTGCTACTTTTGGAAGAGAAGGTTACAAATAAGGTTTTGCCATAGAACAAGTCTTAACTTAAGCCTAACCTCTAGAATGAAGGATCTGCTGCCCTGTTCTGCTTCCTCGTAACCTGTTTTACAATCTTCTTTTAACAAGACTTCAATTTTGTAAGGTTTTTCTGACTACATTGTCATGCTGTTTGTACCTAATTCGTTGTACTGTTTATTTCTAATTAGCTTCATCAACCTTACCATGAATTAGGAATTACTGTTGCATCAATCTATGTGGTCCTAATCATAAAGACAGGACTGTGATTAGGTGCTTGTCCCTGCAAGATGTATAATGGTGTATTATGCATCTCAGAGAAATATATTAATCTTAACTAATTGAAATGATGGTTCAGCCACCTTGTCTATCAATGCAACTTTGAAACATTTTTAAATAAAAAAGACAGCTGCCCTTAGCAATGTTTTTGTTAGCCATACAGTCTTTGTGCTAATCTAAAGCTGGTTAAAAACTTTTACTGCCTTAGCAGAAGCTGAAATTTGCTGACCAAAAGGGTGTGTTTTTACCTATAGGGCTTAACTGGTCAAGAAAAGAAATGAATGGGAAAATTGATATAGTGCAAATGTCTATTATGTCCTCAGATGACACCTCAACTTTTCCTATACTAGAAATTTCCTAACCTTCATATATACCAGTGTTTAGCAAATTAAATATTTAATCTTTCAATTGTGGGGGAACACGGGCATAGCAAGTACAATTCATTCTACTCATACTTGCTGAAAGTTATCTGCTGCAAAGGATTAGCTGCTGTATTCAACAATAACGAAGCTCTTGTTTTCAAATAAAGAGGTTAATTGGCTTTGTACAAAATATGCTTATATAGCACGTATGACTAATATTGGTTTTGTGAAGGCTCATTGCAAAGGAATCTAAAATTGTCTTTTATTACCATTTTTACAATAATCTGTCCTTGACCAATAATTATACTTACAGAGCCCGTGTTAGCATGTCATTACAGCTGCTTAACAAGTCATTGGCACCTTCTGTGATTCTGTTGTTACACAACAATTGCGTTACCAGGTGTAACCCTTTGAGTGGCTTCTTTCTTTTCTGATTTATTTTTGGTCATTAGTTTCATAGAAGCACTGATGAGCTTCCATTTGCTTAGACTGTCAGCACAAGTGTCTATGAACCAGATTCTAATCCTCATTAATATGTAAATTTTGGGCATCAGTTTAAGAAAGGGTGTACGTGTGTTTCATTATGTATCCATGTAAAATCTAAATAAGACACACATTATATATCTGCTTGACAACTGAGAAACATGCACTTGCAACTTCTATTTAATATTTCATTGGTATACATACGAGACACAATCCTTTCAGCAAAGATTTTAACAGTTTTGACACTGAGATGGTGGTCTCTGCCTATATGTGTTATCTTTTTGCCATAGCTCTGCAGGCATGTAAAAGCTTGGTTTGACAGAGGGTTAGCTGGTACTTTCCTATATTTGTCTGGAAAATCTTCCTAGAATTTGTCCATGGCAATAAAATCAACTGTGTTTGCAAAAATACCTCTCTCTCATGCAAATTTTATCTGTGATCATGAATCTTTCTAATTCTAAATACTCTGTTCCCACTGTTGGTAACTCAACATTTTTGAGAAATTCTAGCGTAAGGAATTTTTCTCTCTCGTATTGCTCTATTTCTTTTCCTAATTTTCATCCTAATTTTGATGGATTTTATGTTTACTTAATTAATGTTATGTCTCAACCAACTGCTTTGCTAGGTTATGTCTTGGACTAATGCTTAGTGAGTAGTGTAGTGATGCTTTTTTTAATTAATTATTTTTTTGTTTTTAATTCATTTCAAATAATATTAGTTTGCTGATGGTAAATAATGTATATTTTCTCAAGTTTGTCTCCAGTGACATATGATGAACAGTAATGAGGTGTTAATTTTATTTTCTCTGTACATAACAGTATTACTGGAAAAATCGCAAAAAAAAAGTAAAACCTCATTTAGACAGTTGAAGAACGAGCAACATCAGAGCTCTCCAAGCATTAGATTTGTCACTGGTGATAACTATTCCTTTCTTCCACAGTCTATGAAACTTTCAGAGGAATCTCCACACGTATCACATAAAAGTCACAGGTATTTGTGAGATTTTATCATCAGCAAACAGTGGGCCAGACCCTCAGTAGATCTCGGTTTGTCGCAGCTCCATTTATGCTAATGAAGCTTTACGGCTCACAGCAGCCACAGGTCTGGCCCATTGCTTCCAGGATGACGACATTTCACAGTTACTCGATTTTATAGAATTAGCTAATCTAATTTTAACTTGCTGTGTACCTAGATTCATCCCTCCAACAAATAAAAGAGAAAGAAAAGACGTTTTAGATTTAAGCAGTGAATGCCGCAGGACAGGCAATAATGTTTAATAGTAAATATGTCCTGCTGGTTCCATCCCAGGTTATTAGTGAAGGGTGGATATAAATGTTGTTGAAAGCACCTGTGTGACCAGCTCACTCTCTGACTTGCTGTGTGGTTGTATTTAAAGGACGACTCAGACTGTACAGAGAGAGAGGGTAGCCAAAAACCTGTTCTTCAGTCAGCCACAGTGTGCATGGATATGGTTTAAGCATATGTGTGTGGATGTTGTTTAAGCACCCTAGTTCTTCCTTCTGGCAAAACTCCAATTAGGTAGATCTCTATCCTCTGTTTACCTACAGTCGGGATCTGCACCGTCTGGTCGAAGTCCAAGATTTCTCTCTCATGTAAGGCCAGAATTATTTTCATAGCATGAATTTGCTTTTAAAACGATCTTGGAAAAATATAAGAGCTAGATCCAAGTTTTTCGTCTAAGTGTATCCTCTCTACAAAGACCCTGGAGTTCGACGGTACAAGGACTGAAAGACATTAGGTCAATAAAAAATATATTAGGAAGAAACTTAACAAGTTTAGTCTATCTTTAAAAAAAAAATTCTTTGCACTCTAGTAAGAAGCACATTATTTCTAAATAAATTAGAACCAGAACACAAAAGGATATTTACTGCTAAATAAAAGGAGGAAATGAACTGAAAGGGCAATACACTGTATTAAGACTATTTGAATATATGCATTTTTAATGACAGTTCTAAACCAGCAACTGCTCAATTAAATACAATCTGTCATGGTGGGGGGAGAAGGAGGCAATCATGTTAAAGAAAGACATTTTATGATGAATGGTAACTTATCATTGACTTAAAACATGTGTGTGTGGTGTTTAAATAACATTAGACAATTACAGAACTTTAAAAATTATGAGCTTGTAAGTGGATTTCCTTTCTATTATTCATTCCTTTTTAGGCTGTTTCGGCAGTGCAGAACACACATTTTCCTTTAATTGACCTTTCAGTTCTTGGAGAGTATTTGTCTTTGTGGAAGTCAAGCAATAAATTTATATTTGCTTACAGTTCCCCAACAATTCTAGAGAAAACAGCTGAAAGCAACTCCTAAGCTGTCCCAACTCAATGCTATTCAGATATTTAGGGCTTAGTGTTTTTTACCTATCCAAAACTCCAGCTGCACTGCACACTTGTGCAGTATTATGCTGTATAGTGCAGTACATTTTCTTCACATTTTGTGGCCAGTTAGTCCTCACTGTATAAACAGTATTTCTCACATGCAGGAGAAGTCATAGGCATCTCATAAAGGTGTCTCAATCTAAAAATCAACAATCAAAGTTTAAAAAGAAAAGGTAGCAAGGTGAAGGGGTAAAAATAAAAGCTCATGATGTTTCTGAGAGCTAAGGGCATCACGTGTCTCAAGGAGGATTGTATTATGGGTGCCAAAAGTGATAAATGATTGGCATGCAATAGAAAATGGAAGCAGGGAATAGAAACCTTTTTTGGGGGCATAATCTTGTAAGTACACAACAGTATAACCCCATTATCATTTTTCTGCAATTTGGAATGTGCCTATCATTAGCAAAACCAGCCAGCTTAATCACATTAGACCAAAGCTTTGGGGGGACATTTAAGTCTTCATATCCCTCAGTTGTCCTGATTTAATTGGGACATCCTGAACTTTCATAGTAAGTCAGAGTTCCAGCTGTCCGCAAACCAGCAGGCAAATTCTCACTTTACCTTATTGTGCCCTTATGCTGGCACTTTCCAGAGGGTAAACAGAGGTCTGATAACACACGGACACAGAAATGTCAGATGTCACTCTATTTAAATATAAAGGCATTTTAAGGTTGGTTACTTGGGCAGAACTGCTTGCGCATATAAATTGCCATTTCCACTGAATTAAAAGCAAAAAAAATACTGTTTGGATTAATATACATGCAATTCAATTACACTTTCACTTTAAAACCACTCTAGGAGCTTCTGTTTTCCATGCTTTGTGCTTGGAAACAATGCTGATTTAACATGCCAAGTCCATTTACTTCTTGTCTAATTTCGATGATTATTTGTATGAAACTTACCGAGAATTTTTGACTGACTTTTTTCATTAGAAAGTGCCTAGTCATAGAAATTTGTGCCAAGAAGTATCTGTTTCAATGACAGTTTGTTCAGGAAACATTTCTCAGTTTATAGTGGGGAAGAACATTTGGTCAAGAGTAGAAATAGAGCTTAGAGTAACAAAAAGTACACCAGAACGTGAGACCTTAGCACTCCAAGGGTTCAGTTCTAAGGTTTCTTATATTTTAAAAGAGGACCCTCAAATTCCTACCAGTTTTGAGGTGTTACTGTCATTTTTTCTATGAAATATCATTGGAGTTCAGAGTCAAAATATACACACACACACAAATTAACTTCTTAGGAATAGACATTCACTTTACATGCAACTTCTGAAGATTTTTATTATGAGATTGGCTTGTGTGTTCAATAGAAGCCCCTGGGGTCAAGTACTGTCACCTTTCAACTATGAGCCTCTTGGCAAAAGGCACTTACAAACTTGGAGCATGGAAACACAACTTCAGTACAAGATGAGCAGTAAAAGATGTGAAGTACAAAGTGGAATAGCAACAAATAGTAAAAAATGTGGATATTTAATATGGAAATATAGCCAAGGGGTTTCATCCACTGTTAATAAAATGAAGTTTAATCCTCTATGCGTACGTATCTTGTGACTGCTCATATTTCTTTCCCTTCCACCACACGTGGTCCTTTCCAACTGCACCAAGAATCACAGCAGCTTTACTTTTTGCTCCCTGTAAAGAGGAAGAGCTACAGAAGCTCTGAGGGTGGTGAACCACATCACAGACGTTTGGGAAGTGCCCACCCAGCTTAGTTTTGCTGCAGCATTTGTACAGCAGTTCACAGGCTGGCGTTGTTTCCAGGCTGCAGAGCTAAGTCACCCAGTAGCAGCTCCTTCTTTCCCTCCAACTGCAGCACTAAAAACATGCACATGTTCTGGAGAGGTGGAGTTGCTGCCTAGAGGGGATCGTGCCTCTTTGTAGCCACCTGCACAGCAGGATGAGGCGACAGCACAGTCACTATCCCTGGAGGAGGGAGCCTGCCCTGTCACGATTTCCAGCCGTGAGGTCCAGTGCACTCAGAGGATGGGACAGGTGAAACAGAGCAGGGAGGAGAGAGGGCACATATTTGCAGTCAAATCCATTAACACAGTCATTTCAGATGTACTACTGAAATCTTGAAAGCAGCTTTTTGACAGTACCAACTGAATATTTACCGCATATCTAGGGGTGATTCTGCTGCTGGGAACAGTGATTGCGTAGTGAAAGCAGTGGTTGGGACTTTAAATTCCCACCCTGAACGTGTTGATCTTGCATGTAAGGGGCTAAACTCTTTTTCTTAGTTTAAAATATACAGTTTCTGTCAGGAAATGATTCTTTAGTGGATAAATTATTAAAGCAGCTCAGTTTAGGTGGGGATTTAGGAAGCCTTCTCTAGGCAATGAAAATTTTCCTCTTGATCTGCCTGTGGCTACATCTGTGGAAATTCATTCTCCTGTTTTTTTAAGCCTACTCTTCTTCTGCCACTTTTACTCTTTTATTTGTACTTGGCCATTTAACTTCCCTCATAAAGCTTTTTAAATGTTTCAGTTCAAGATGTAAGGTTATATAATTCCTTGTGATTTTTTTGTCTTCACTGATCAACCACACAAGTGTAATATTTGTTGTAGATTATATTGCATAATCTGCTGCTTATCATTCTTTCTGTACTGAGTAGTCAATGTAATGATGCACTTTACTAATTAGCTTAAATAGGCACTAACTATATTGTATCTATTATTTGTTTCATTGTATGATCTAAAGGTAGAAAGCTGCATCTTTCTTGATGTCGTTTACTTCTTTTTGTATTGTTGCAAAGTTTGACCCCAAATCAGTCATCCACTTGTTAACCTAAATAATGGTTAATAAAAAAAATAAAAAAAATTTATTTATCTTGTCTATTAG
Organism: Neopelma chrysocephalum; assembly: GCF_003984885.1. Lineage (NCBI taxonomy): Eukaryota > Metazoa > Chordata > Aves > Passeriformes > Pipridae > Neopelma > Neopelma chrysocephalum. Next base: position 413,233 of record NW_020897715.1, read on the forward strand.
AATCTAGCTAACTTGGTTCTTCCTGCCCTTTGCCCTTTTAGCTTTCCCACTTTATTTTCAGAGCTTTTAAGATAAGTAATACAAGAAATCCTAGTAGCTAAAGTGATAATTGATATATTTTATCATGTTCTCCTTAACTTTAGGAAAGCACTGAATATAGGACAAACCAGAAGCACCACTACATAAAAAGCCTAGTTTTTCATTAAATCACATTTTCTTAGATTGCAGTAGCTGGACATGAATATTTCTGAACTGTTCAAGATAATGTGGCACATCCCTGACCATATAGGTCAGATTGCATGGCTCCACTTACAAAGATAAGACTGTTCCACCTGGCTCTCAGCTACAAACTATAGTCTATATTTATGCTAAAAGTCAGTAGAATAGAAGTTCAGGATGTCTAGTTTGTGCATAAACATTGAACTTGAGATGTTCTGATTAAAAATTGAGATGTTCTGATTCACAGAGGTTCATTATAGGCAGTGACATCATCACCCATTGAATCTTACTAAGAAAGCTGAACCAGGTCCTAATGATCTCCTTCAGATCAATGGCTCTCCTTCAAATGCAGTGAATATTAATAGGCATTTGTCTGTCTTTAAAGAAATCACCTTTGGTAAAGCTCCTGGGTGGATTTCTGGGGAAGTCTTCAACAAAAAATTTGTGTGATCCTGGCAGTTCTTCACCCTCTGAACATGATAGTACCAACTCTATGTGTGCAGTGAATCCTGCCTTTCCTCATAGAGAGATACTCTTATACCTTTCAGCAGCTTAAATAGCTTCACTTGATCTCAGTAAATGAAATGTCTTGCAGGATGCAGTAACATGAGTCCTCTTAGTGACAAGTGCAGGGTAGGAAGTAGAGTATTTCAGCAAGAAATCCATGATGTTGATAGAGGAGTTCTTACTCTTTGTTGGGCTTGAACTGTATCTCCAAACCATAGCTGGAATGGATTATTCCTGACCTTTCTTAAAAGCTTGATTGATTTTCTTTATATCAGGAATATGTGCATAGCAAGAAATGGTTATTGCTACAATCTAGTTCCAAAATTGTGGTTTGGGATCAATTAGTAGGTCATGAAGAGTTTCTGGAAGGATATGGCTCAGCACAGCTTCATAGTAAAGCATATTGTCTGTATTCCAAAGGTGTGAGTGCCCTTCTGCTCCCTGGCAATAAAATATCCACTTCACATGGTCTATGTCAAATAGTTGTTTATGACAGTGGCACTTTCCTCTACTAAACCTCATAAAAATCAAGCTTTTTGGATACAAACCCCTTCTTTTTACTTTTCTTTTTTTTTTTTTTAATTATCATTAGTGCCAATCTACCTAGAAGAAAAGTGGAATTTTTCTTGCAGTTTAATCTTTTATGATGTTCACAGTGTAAAAAAAACCAAACATCAAGTATTCCACAACTTCTTAGTGCAGTTCACTTGAGAACACAGGACTTGTCCGTGACCAATACAGTAAGAGCAGACTTCCAAATTATTACATTCCAAATTTTCTCTTGCCCTTGAAATAAAAAAAAAAAAAAAAAAAGAAAGAATATGTGGGTGTTTTTATCCCTCCAAACCAAGATCATTTGCACAACTATGCCAAAAGATATAATTCAGGCAAGTCACATTATTCACAAGACAAAAGTGACACTTTTCCTGAGTACTGTAGGAAGAGCAGGTTTTCATCTGCAGCCTGCTATTTATTTCTATAATCCACACAAGAAACAGCCATCACCCAGCTCTGTGAAGAGTGCCTTAGCATTGCAGACAAGACGCATTGAGGAAGAAGCAATTGCTACTGCTTTCCCAAGGAATATGCCACTCTTTACAGGACAAAATCATGTGATATGATAATGATGCAGATTATCTGAGACAGTCAGTTTGATGTATTCTATTCATCTCTTTGAGGTGTCAGTCTTTAAATCTAATGGTGACAGTCAAGTTTAGGCATGTTCTACAGCAAGACTTTATTCAAATTTCCCCTACCTGAGCAAATACAAGAGAGAAAGATGCACTATGGACTTGGTACAGCTTCTCAGCATCTCTGTCCTTTCCCCAGCTTGGTTCCACCCTTTTGCTGCAAAGCCCTCAGCTAGAAGGAATGCACTTTGGCCAGACGGTAAAATAGCAATGAGGAAGCATAGTCCTTGTGAAAGGGTTTTAAGAATTTGGAATTTGCTGTCAAATCCTATCTGCTCTAATACATGCATGCATTGAAAAGCAGAATGATGATCCATGATCATGCACATGGGTGCAGATGGCTATCAGTGAACACCAACCAGAGAGCAGTAAGGGTACTTTTTTGGTTTGTTTTTCTCTCCTTGATATTCTTTGAACCATACCTGCTGGCAGTGTAATTTCATGCAACATCATCAATGCAAATATATCTGTATTGAGTTGCACTGAGAATTATGTTTTTTCCAATAGTTTCTGGAGACAAAAAAAGGGGTTTTCTTGATCTTTTGAACAAAAATTTGTTAGAAACTTGGAACAAAAATCCTTTTAGTAAATGTTATTTGTCTCTAGGATACAATGCTTCCATGTCTCACAATGCTTCCATGTTAAATTAATCTGGATAGCTGCAGTTTTTTTAATTGCTTCTGATAAGTTACCATAACTATCATTCAAGCTTATTTTGCCTGCTTTGTTTGTGTAAAGCAGTTTGTTATTCCAAGAATACCTGAAGTGATTTGAAGGAACATGCTGATCATTCTGTATCACGTTTAGAAAGCCATGCTGCTGAACATCCTTGACCTTTTAAAAAAGCCATCTGAAAACAAACAAACGAACAAAAACATCACATGTATACCACATTTGGGTCTTGTTTCCTTTCTGCATTTTGTAGAGAAGTGAAATGATTGGGTGAAGTGGGTGTAAAATGAATGAACTATATTTTTGCTTTGGTCTCACCTTAATTGCCTTTGTCTGTGTGCAACATGACAGAGGTTTGAGTCATTCAGAATTGCATCTTCTATAATTAAAAAGAACTGTTACCAAAAGAGTAGATTCATTGTTCAGGCTGGGATTGAATTGCAGAGCGTGTTTAATTATCAACCCTTCTTTCTAGTTATTTTAACATATTATTAATTCAGTTTCTCAAAATATCCTTTTCACTTAGAGCCATTGATGGAATAAAATGTGACACAATTTGTTTTCTTTTCTGCTAAGTAGATGATGTACTCTAACAAGAGCAGGTCGACATGACCTCAGCTGTAGTTATATCACATGATAACTACAATAGGGCCTTATCAGAATCTGCTACTCTTTTATGTGCTTGAAAATTCCAAAAAAGAAATTAATGTTTGAGTAGGCCTTATCCACTTAAAACAATAAAAATACAAATGTAGTTATGAATTGCTAGATAATATCAGTCTGAGATTCTTCCTAGGTGAAGTTGCACATAGAAGAGAAAAAAACTTATTAAAAGAAAGATGAGAAAGAAATGCAAGAAATTGTTTGAGTAATCATATGACTTTCAAACTACGTAGAAGATAGTATTTGATTATATTGTTGCCATTCAACCTGGTTTTGTTTGTTTTGTTTTTCTTTTTTCCTTTTTTTTTTTTGTGATAATGTGCTTTACGCAGTCTTTTGAACTGTGACCAATTTCCAGTCCTTGCTGGTTTTTTGAACTTTAGTCTGTAGAGCTCTCACAAGCATTCTTAGCCTATAACTTCACCAAAATCTCATCTGGTATAAATTGGTAGGACCGTCTTACCATGAAACCCCATTTTTTACTCCATCCAAAGGGTCTCAAAATAGAGGTGGATATGCCTAATTTGGCAATGGCTTCCTGGCACCAGGCACACAGATAAAATTGCTGTCTTTAGGTCCAGACTACTTTTTTATTCCCTCTGATGCAATGGAAAGCTGCACCTTATGGAGATGCCAATGATCAGGAGTAATACCATCTCTGAGTGCAGCATTTTGGGAATTACTCATAGCCAGTTAAGCTCTGACAATCTTTTCTGTGCCATTGATAAAGATATAGCAAAATAGTCTGCATACCAAAGACTTTGCACTCTGATGGCTAGATTATTCAAATGTCCTTGAAGAATGATCTCAGCTAAGGAGCTAAGTCCCTTTCCCACTCCCCTGACACTGAGATTAGCTATCTCACTGAAAAAGAGTAATAAACTCCCAAGGCACCTGCTTTTTCTTTCTTTCTTTTTCTTTCTTTTTCTTTCTCTCTTTCTTTCATTCTTTTTCTTTCTTTCTTTTTTCCTTCCTTCCTTCCTTCCTTTCTTCCTTCCTTCATTCCTTTCTCTCTTTCTCTGTCTCTCTCTTTCTCTTCTTCCTTCCTTTCTTCCTTCCTTCCTGCCTGCCTGCCTTCTTTCTCTCCTCCCTTCCTCCCTTCCTTTCATTTTGTTGGAGTATTTGAACATCTACATATCTAATCACTCAGCCTTGCTTCCTTGCTGGGCTAGAGTGTTTGGCTGATTTAGGAATGGAAAAAATAGGATCCAGATTTATAAAGATACAGAGTTAGCTCTGCAGTAGCCACAAAAATAAGCACCTTGGCAGATCAGAGGTAAGCCTGTAAATCTCAAGTAAAAGATGCCGGTGTTAGAAACCCTTGTGTGCATTGGTTCATAGTATTTACCAAGAGTCTAAGAAACTTGCAGCATTGTGCTGGTGCTTGAAACAACCCAAACCTATGCATAGCTGTTTACTGTAGTCACAAGCAATGTCCTTTAGAAATACATGTGACAGCAGGTGTATCTTACCAAGTATCTGCCATTTTCAAGTATCCAAGCAACAAATCTACTGCAGTATGAACTGTCTTATTTTGTCATTATCCTTCATGAGGACTAGCACACACTCAGGGAGACTTGAATGAGATCTGTTCAGCATCAGAGTTTGAAACCTACCCTAAAATGAGTATGCCAGTCTTGTAGACCAATATGTGAGTTGTTCCTAACTGAGGATTAAACACAAGCTTGAAGCTCGAGATACCCGAGGATATCCAAGATTTCCTTTGCAGGACTGGCAGAAATGAGAGAGGATGTACAGGAGACTTGCTTCTTTCTGGAATCATAGCTGGAAGCCAAGAAGGATAACACCAGGCAACCCTAGGAAATTCTAGAGAGCAGTGGATTCTAATTTTCTTTTGAGATTGCAGTTTATTAATAATCTTATCTTCGACTCTGCACATCTGGGAAAGATCAAGGATTTGAGAGGACTGACTTTGCGCTCTTGGATCTAAAGAAAATACTGCAGTAAGTTACGTTGTAAAGCTGCTACTAGACTCCTTTCCTAATACAGAGCTTAAGAATATCTGTTTTAATATGCCAAGCTTGGTCTTGAAGAACTTTAAGTATGGTGCTCATGACAAAGAAAAGAACAAGCTAAAAAACCCAATGTGTTATTATAACAATTAGTGAGGATTTGCTTGTTTCTTCTACTGTCTGGAGAACATACTCACAGGAGTGCCCTATTCCAGCTGGTGACCTGAACCATAGGCTTTCAGATGTATGGAGGTACAATGGAACATGAGAAAGAATGAGGGAGAATTGCTTAGGTATAAAGTACCAGTCACAACTTGTCAGTGAATACCAAAGCCTGCAGTGGTTTGTCTAGTGAAGCCTCACAATTTCAGGAGTCCCATGGCCAGAAAGATCACTTCTAGTTTTCTGTTACTGACAACAACGAGCAGAGATTGTGCCTGTCTGTTGGTTTTCAAAAGAGGATGGGTGCATTTACACTGGTCGGTGAGATATGTCAGTCCGTAGCACAAATGGTCCCACACCAACCCTCAGAATCTGCCTGGGAATTCTCTGGGACAGTGTAAGGTGGCCGAGAAAAAAATCAAGCCACATTCAAACTATTTAACTATATAAGCAGTTGAGTTTCAGTGAGTGGGCACTACTTAAATTACTATTCTTGATACTGTCATAAATTATATGTAGGGTGGGGGGATTTTTTGCCCGTTTTTAAAAATATTCAACCACTTTAAATCCACAGTACTAGTATAACTTCTCAATAGAATACAAACCAAATCGATGACGTTTTGTGATTTTCACACAGAGAAATCCAGTACATTCTTTTTTTTGCTATAGTAATACAAAGGAAGACAAAAAGAATCTCAGTAAAACTGGCTCTATTTCAGCAACTGCATATGCTTTACATATAAATCTATAAAGAAAAGCTGTCATTTCCTAATGTAAAATCTCTTTATTTTTTCATTATGCGTCACTGAGTGATGCATTGTAGAGCAAGTAAAAGATCACCCTCAAGCCTAGGACAGGAAAGAATTTAAGATCTGAGACATCTTACAGATGGTCTTGAAGATTCACATGCTTCCTTTTTATCTATTAGAATTGAGATATACTCTGCATTGCCAGGTTATTGTTGAGTTGAGCTGATGTTAGTGATTTACACTGTTCCTGACACCATGTAAGTTATTAAACTGTTTGAACAACAACAACAAAAACAAAAAAGGAGCAATACCTTAATGCTTGATTTTTTTTTTCATTGAATCAACCTCTGAGTTAGGAAGTGCTGAGTGAGAATAAGGGGGGTAAAAATAACTCTTGTAAAGGTTTGAATTAGAAATTCTCTTTGTGAACAAAATCTGATATTACTATTTAAATGCTAAGTGCTGTGTCCTTTTAAATACCCAGTTTTGCTTCTCAATCAACTGATGTAATCAGAGATACCACTATATCCACCGAGTTCATCCAGGCAGCAATTCTTGCTTCCTTCCTGCGTGTCTGACTGTGCCTGTTGTTCTCATGCTGCCATTTGACTGTTTTTTCTTCATCTACCCTAGTTAATTGAAGACTGTTGATATTTTAAATAAACATTTTCTATAATTGTTGCTTTATATTAAGCCCAGACACCAGACACATATTCCCCCTCCACCGCCCAGCTCTGCTATGTGCCAGCTTATTTTCTCCATTTGTTATGTCAAAGGAATGTTGAAGGAAGTAGACAATCTTCTCTGCTTTGTAAATAGAGAACTTCAGAAAACAAGTAGCCAAAAGCTCACTTAACCAGCTTAATTTGTTTCCTAGCCATCCATTTCTTTGTGTACATCAAAGCTATCATGCAACACTGGCAAAGGGATGGCTGCTTTTCCAAACTGGCTGAGGTGAAGGCACTGTAGGAGTTTAATTTACCTCACAGAAAAAAAGTAAAATATCTGCATTTACAGTGCCTTGGCTGTTAAAAAGGTATGGAAGTTGTGCCATGAGACCCCAGGGCAGTGGCCCACTGCAATATGAAGCTTGGGGGAAAGGACTGTTTGGAGATGCTGATGAACGTTATGGAGTGGAAATTCAGTCATAAGAACTAATGACTGTCTCACTGACAGTAAAATTCTCAAATTTTAGAGCATTATTTCAAGTTTATTACAGAAGATCTAAACAATAAATTATTACCCCTGGTTTTTAGAATGAGCATATCTCTTCCTGATAAATGAATAGCTCTTTGAGGTTTATGCACCTTTTCATACTTATCATTATAGCAGGGGTTATAAAACGGGATTGTGGTGGCAGTGTGCTTTAGATGTTAAATATTTATAAAAAATGCATTGTACAATTCTGTGTGCACTCACCTTTTAGGGGAAAGAATGTCATCCTTAAATGCAGCTTCACTGCCTACGTAAACTATGGATCACCTACTCTTCCAGTTCATGTAAGCCTAGTTGCCCTGATATGAAAGAAAGAATTCTATCCTATGACTGCTGAGGATCTGTCCTGGTCCATTTGATCTATGAAGTAATGAATTTCTTATTGTTCCGGGACTTTATTTGTTTCTGGTTTTGCATCACAGTCTTTGGAAGCCTTCATGTTTACCGCTGGCCTGTCTTTTGTCTTCCCTTTAGTCTCAGGCCTTTCAATTCTGCTTCCTGTACTAATACAAGTCTTTATGTCATTGAAAATTAACAATACCAAAGCGGTGCCCTGCCAGAGCAGAGCAGATCAATGACCCAGGAGCAGCATGTTCCAGCTCAATGGTGCACAAGTCATTTTAACTTCCACTCTCCAGTGCTCAGCTTCCAAAGGAGCAAGCCTTTTGCTCAGTATATTAACTTCTGGAAACTCCTTGTTAATCACTCTATCTGCAGTTCCTGCTCTGAATTTTCTGCTAAGACCCGAGTGCAGCTTTTCATCAGGCTGAATCACTTTTCTTTTGCCTTTCTTTCCATCTCATCATGTGCTGTCAGTCAGATTGGCAGCACTGCTGTGTTGTTCTGTACAGCCCTGCTGTGATATAGCGCTGACAGTTATGTTTACCTTATGAAAACCAAACTAACTGTTGGAAAATAAGAAGTCTAACAGCGTAAAGTGACACCCCTCAACTAACAGGACAAATCTTACAGGAAAAAAAATCTTAAAGAAAAAAAAAGAAGCATATATACAATGTTCTCCAAAACACGGAGAAAAATAGTATCATCAGAGATAATAGTATTGTCAAACACCTTTTTTGTTGGCCTTTTTAGAAAGAATACAGTATTCAAATATAATATTACAAGGATGGAATATCTAAAGGCAATAATTCAAATTTTGCATGTAGACTTTCACTGGAGTTTATTGATGGAGTTAAACTCAGAGTGATCCCTGGATCTTCCCATGACTTTGAATTACCACATAGTAGTTTGGCACATGGGTTCAAGGGACACTTGGTTTGGAGCTATGCCTTTGCAGTTATCCCTGAAGCCTGCCTCTTTTCATCAGGGAATCCTTTGAGATCTGGGGTGTGAATGCAGAAGCAGTTTAACCACTGAGGCAGGAACTTTTCAGCTCAAATATTTCAAGGTATATTTTTTTCCTACAAAAAAAAGAAAGTTAAGGATTGGGTCTAGGGAGATGTTTCAACCTTTTTCTCAACAAAAAAAATTCTTTTTATGATACTAGTGGGATTTATCATTGCAAGAAGTAACAACTAGGACTCTAGAGAAAAACTTAATGCTGTTTCATGGAGGATTTGGATATTTTGAAATTTGATCTTGCTCCAAGTCAGAAGGAAACCAAAAGTATTTAAGTTTTCATGAAAGAAAAGCGAAACCTGATGCCAAGAGAGTCTGTTAGAGCTCTGACATCCTCCTTCTGAAGATGACCCACGAGAAATTGGACGGTTTTCCACCACATCTTTGCTGAGCTGGAATATTCGTCTCAAGCATTAACAAAATAACAAGATAGGAGAATTCCAAGGGGGAAAAGTTGTCTATAGGAATTTATTGACCACAGTGTGAACACAGCTTTTCACTGAAATCACAAGATACTAACTCTTTTCCTCAAGGGAAATTAGTGCTTTTCACACATTCTTCACTGGGGTGCTGAAAGAGGCAGGAGAAACAGAGGTCTATCACATTTATAAATAGCTGTATTGAAAAAAAAAACCCAACACACAACAACACGCAGTTTAGAGACATGTTATCTTTCTTCCACTTTAGTGGCCTCATTTCCAGTCAAGGATGCTCAGTGGGAATGTCCAGGCAGTGCAGGCATGTCACAATGTGTGGCACCAGGCCTGCAGTTGCCATCCTGATCCTTGCCAGCCTCCCTGCCCCAGAAAAACTCAGCCCTATTTGTTGTCATAGTATAAAGGAGCTCTATTGTTTTACCAGGATGTGGATCTTCTACCATATATTTCTGTCAGGATTTCTGTCTGTTTGATTAGAGCAGAAATCTGGTGTGGAGGGGGCTGTGGGGTCACAGGGCATTGTGGTGCCTTCCCCCCCACACCCGCACCGTCCTGGAGCCCCCAGTGAGGGGAGTTGGGCTGGGCCAGGGACCCTGCCCAGGGATGGCACCAGCCTGGCCATCCTGAGGAGACCTCTGCCCTGCTGCTCTCTCACAGCTGCCGGGGCCACGGCTGAGACTGCACCCTCTGCCACCTCCCCAGCACTGTGGGCGAGGGACCTGGACAAAGAGTGTCCTGGCACTGTCACAGTGTTTCTCCTCTCAGCTGCCAGACCAGCTCTAAAGGGGTCTCAAATCCCTTTAAGGACAGAGTGGGGATGTATCCCTTCACCAAGGCTGTATCACCGACAGAGCCAGGGGACAGCCCTCCAGTGCCTCTGGAAGCACCACAGCCCTTGGTGGTTCCTGTGAAGAAACCACAGACCCAACTGAGGACAAAAAAAAAAATCCATCATTAGCTTCAGAACGAGAATAAATAATACTAATAATATGTAAAGAGCATCAGCTGGATGTGGAAACGAACTGTCGCTTCACTATGAAGGATGCTCTTGGATATACAAGAACATAATTCACAACAATATCCTTAAAAAGATAGCAAGAATTTTAATGCATGTGTATGCTTTGGTATTTAATGCACCATGCAGGCATCATATTTCTTTCATACTTTAAACACAAATCATATCATCTTCTTTAATGAGCAGACATCCATGGCAATGATGAATTTTTATGGCAAATAGCACTACTGTGCCATGCTTCTTCATTAAAGCCCTGATTCAGCACAGCAAATAAACATATGCCTAAATTTAAGTACCTGAGTAATCCCCAAACTTTCTGGTGCCATGCAGATGCTTAGTGTCCCCTAAACCTATATGGAACTTGCTTGCAGTGGGTCATACACATCAAATATAGCTACTCCATATATACAGGATATCTTGCCTAAAACAACTAGTTAAAATGTTAGATGCTTCATTAGCTCTGCATTGTTAATTTTAATTTTCACTGCCCCTTTGATTTGTGAAAAATGAATGTGTGTGCACACATGAACTCAAGACCTGAAAAAATGATGAAGGTAAAAAAAAATAAAGGGACATTGTGGGTTCAGGACATCTATAATAAACTCGAGCTTCATCAGCATTTCTAAGTTTTTTAACCAAGAAATATTGATTCATGTTTATTATATTTTATGGCACTTTACAACAATTTATAACACTTACATTAAGGAATAGATGGGCCGGGATAAAAGCCAATATGAGTATGAAAAAGATGAAGTGCTGTCAGCAATAGCAACTTTCAAGTATCAGGTACAGCCCCTGTTTTTACACTTTATCTCACCTATTTAATATATAGTGGAAAGGTTTGATGATTAATTTTAAAATGCAAATTCTAGAAAAAGACTTGTTGTAGAATGGCCACCTGAAGATCATCTTAGCAATGGTATTGTGTCAATAAAAAGCCAAATGCAAAATATCCTCAAGGTATCCGTAACTAAAGAATGTAGCTGTAATAAATATTGTGTTGAACCAGCCTTGAAAATGCTCAAGAAATTAGGAGCTTAGGTTTCAATGACAAACTAACCACTTAATTTTTTTTCCTTCAGAGCTTATCATGTTAGAAATCAAGAGAAATTAGTTGGAAAACTGGTTTTGTACACAAAATCCCTTGTTGCTATGTTACCATAGATATTTCTACAAGAGAGTGTCTCCCAGTGTGAGTCAAAATCTGTTCACTGAAATTTTCATAAGACAGGTAAAACTAAGAAGGAAATAGGAATATATGGAGTCTTCACCAGGTGTTTCCTTTACTCTATACAATTACCTGGTCCATCTGCTCTAGAACCAGAAGTTAAACCCATTCATTTGTGAGCTAAATGTTGGGAATCCCTTCTACCATCCCAGTTCATGGGCATGGTCCAGGTTCCCAGCAGTTCTGGAATTGCTGAAGGGTCATGGGGAACTGAAATACAGATTGAAACTGCTTTGTAAGTCTGTCCATGGCATAATAAATTGACGAAATTGCAAGGCATAGGCAATGTTTTAAAAATGGATGCAGCACATCTCTGTCTAATTTTGTGTGCTTCTGCTGTCCCCCAGTATTCAATGGAGAATTTGTCTATGAGAGAGGCATTGTGATAATCCCAAGGTAGTTAGACAAGAAAGAAAGGTATCTGCTGTTACAGTTTGGAAAAGTAGATTGGTTACTGCAGGTTTTAAAAAAAGCTTGTAAATGGTGAGAGCCTCGATCTGTAGTATATGTTGTCCCTCATTTCCCCAGACTGCTAAATTAATTCTTTAAAATTCCTTGATTTGCTTTCTCTAAGGACACTGGATTTTTCCGTTAAGCTTTGCCCATCTATCTGTTCCTTTCCTTGTGGCCATCTTGTGCTCTTTCTTCACCCTTGCACACCTTCTGGAGGCTCATAGGGAAAAAGATATGAATGTTGGGCATTTTCCAGTGTGGAAAATGCTAAACAAACTCAAGCCTTCTAGGCTTGTTGCCCTATGAAGAGGGTGTATGCTTTACATATGCAAACATACAACAAAATGATAAAGAAACGGTGTACATTTGGCTCATGTGGTTCATCAGTTTGGGGGCATATATTTTGGGACAATGCTATATTTTCAGTGTCATCAGGCATGAAACAACAGTGAACTAATGTGTTAGATTGCTACAGTGACAGAAAATCAGCTAAACACAACAAATGTTAAAAAGAGAGGACATGAGATCCGCTAGTAACCCTCTGACTCAGGGAACCACGTGGATTGGCTTTTAACAGTGTCCTTTGTGTTGTTAAAATGTCCAGATCTCCATTTCTTCACCTTTCTGTCATCCCTCTACTCATCACTGCAATAAGTTTGTCTAGGGAGGTTATTTCGTATCATCTTGGTTGCGATGATAGCTGGCACCTACTCTTTAGCAGGGTGTGTGAGCGAGCATCTATCACACAATCTATAACAGCACAAAGTGTATCTTAAGCAGAAACATCTCACACATTTGACACGATCAATCAGCAGCATATAAATTATAGCTTATATGCCTGAATGTATTGCCAAAAGCTGTCTTTAAAAATTATTATTGCACTGCAAGTTTGGGTCCTGGTCCTACAGGCTGATCATCACACCCAAGAGTCTCGCATCTGTTCACGGTTGTATTATTTTTTCTCAATCACAGCAGTTCAGTGGTCCACCTACACGGAGCAGAATGTAAGACCGGGGCCCAAATTTATGTACCATCTGCCCTTGGTCATGCATGCCAGCTTCTATAAAAATCAATCACTTTATCTCTCTGAAGAGCTCCCACATGCAAAATTCCCCCATGTAAGTTTGGAACTTACAATGCAACTTTTTTTTTTTTTTTTTACTTTTAATGATCTGTTTTTACTGGGATTTTTTTTTCTTGTGCTAATATTCAATATGACATTATTTTGGGTGGAGGATGATAACTCAGCCTGAAGCATGACAAAATAGCCAGAAACACACCACCTGCTGTGCTCCATGGCTTTAATATTGTACTGTTTAATAAGAAAATGACCCCAAGCACTATGATGACAACTCCAAAATGGACCATAAATATTCTGTACATAAGGAAAAGCTGAAAGCTAAAGTACACTGCATAATATTGCTATGGTGCAAAAGGGAATAGGAATACATTCAATTTACCTAAGTATCTAGTAGTGACAGCCACTAACATTTGTTTAGGAGAAACACCAAGTGGATGTCTGTTTGTTAATAAATGAAGCAAAAGAAATATGGGTTACTGTGCAAATGGACATTAGAGGAGCACAGATTTTGGTTTGATGTATAAGACACATAAAGAACCCAATTCTGGGCACTGCTAAGTGATTCTTGCAAAATGCTGAGCCCCTGCTAATTTCAGTAGGAGTTGAGCAAACTCAGCACCTGGCAAGGATGGGTCTATCTATATTTAAATAGGGAACGAACACTCATCCAAGTGGATTCACTTATGATAAACCGATGCAGCCTAGAAATTATATGTTTGGTTAAATGGGGTAATCACAAAGAGGGAGACACTCAAATAGGCAGTGATAATTGGTACAACAATGTCTGTTTCCTCCTTCTGATCTTGTGTCCTCCCTGAGGGTTCTCTCCTAGCCTGCATTAATTAAGAGAAAGCATGTGACATTTCTTACAGCCTTTGACACCAAGATGACCTTTCCCTAGGTTGCTCACGAACCCCTGCTGGCATCAAACATGCTTTTTATTGTACAGAACCCTTATCCACTAGACATTCATAAACAATATTGAATAATATTCCTGAACAACTGTTAAAATGCACAGAAAAAAGTTTTGCTATTATGACAAATGGCTGAACAGTTCATAGGGAATAATTTGTTTGACAAACAGGAGCTTTTATTTTACTGACCCAATCACTTTTAAAAAAATTTATACCTCACTTGAAATCATGCATTTGGTTGCTGCAAATAAGTATTGGTCATTTGATTGTTCTCCAGACATCTGTCATGAGCCAACTCGGCATATTCTATGATTCTGTGAGTGTGCGGCATTTAAATCTTCTGGACAGAAGGGCCAGGGAGCTGGGTTTTGCTTCCTGAGGGGTTATGTACAGGTCTTTTGAATCTAGCTAGTGTAAAAGTAGGTTCAATTTACTGTTCATTCATACTTTATACAATTTTTGCAAAAACATTAAAAGTAGCAATTTCAGGTCTTGCTAAGCTGTTTCCTAGAACATTCAAGGAAATTAAAACCAGAAAAATCACATACATAGTCAAACAGATGGAACATTTATCTTTTTGCCCAAATACCTACAGAGCAGTTTCTGACATATTCACCTCTGTTTAATCAGTCACGTTCTCAACATTTTATTACCCTGAGAGTTTGAAAGAGCATGGTGTTTCATGCTGGGAGATATCCCCAAACCTTTAAACTCTCACCAAAATTACAAGTGCAAGTTCCATTACTTACTTCACACGCACGCACACAAAAATCCCACAAAAAACCCAGCAGCTGAGCAAAAGCAAATATGTCTGTAGCTGCATACCTAAGTACTCCCTCAGAGTATCTGTGCAGCCAGCAAACACAAGGCACTGGCATCTGCTGTGGGAACACGAGGCCTTAGCGTGGGCAAATTGGAGCGGGCCATGTGAGGCCCAAGCTCATGTTGCTTGTGCTGGGGACTCTTGGTGAGACACCTTGACTCCAGGTTACCTCTGAACTGCACACATGATGTCTGGTGCATGTTCCCAGTATGCCAAAGATTAAAAAATAAAGTGTGGTGAGAGAAGGCACGAGAGAGGCAGTGCTAAGCTACCCTGAAGTATGTTCTCGTTGCAAATATGTGTCTTCTGGATCCAAATGTCGTCCCCGGTAATGGGTGGCATCACTGAGAGAAGCAACACTCAATACCTGTTGATAAAACAGGAATAAAAGCAGACAGTTAAGACACTGCTGATTCTGCTTGAATTCCTTTTAATTCTGTACGTGCTGGCCCCAGTAATAAACAGCTTTCCACAAACTGCAGTTTGTTATCCCGAAGAAACTCCTCCCTGCAGTGATCTGTGGGGCATTTACCGTGCAATTATCCTTCCCTGTCATTCTTGTTTGTGCTCGCTGAGGGTCAAGCCAGCTTTATGTAAAGCCAGAGAGGAACACGGGTAAGGCTGGATTCAGTTCCAGTTCCCAGAGATCTTTCCCGTAACTTCTGAGCCTTGGAGCCATACTCACTGTAGTTCCTGCAGTGCTGTGGCACAGAGTCTTGTTGAAAGAGAACCCCATGCCATGCCATTGGAGGGGGGAGTAGGTACATTGCACAAACACACGAGTATAGGAATGTCCCACTGCCAAAGGACAGAGGTCTCCACTGAAACACGAGGTAGCCTTGGGTCACAGTCTGGACTCTTGCCCTCACAAGGAGTGGGGAGGCACATGAGTACACGCAGTTCTAAGGCTCCAGTTAGAGCAACAGCATCCAAAACACACACAGAAAATCCCTGTGACCACTTCTGTGTGCTTGTTTGTTTGTTTGTTTGTTTTTCCATGCCAGCATCTTTTCTAAAATAATTTCCCTATTATATTGCTGGTACTGTGAACACTTTCCTGCACAACATTTAGGCTGTTTAGGTGAGTCATTATAACAAAGTGACCATATCACCATAACAGCAGTGTGCTGCTGTTCCACTGAATGAACCAGCAGAGAAATTTGTGTGGGTGGGATTTGCATTGCCCTTTTACCTCTGTTTTCTCCTCTGTGGGTTCCACTCCTGATCCACTGCATTCCAGCTGTGGGCATCATTCTTCCTCATTGCACGACTGTTTGCTTGAATGTGATGCTTTATTTTAGCACCATTTGTATGTACCCTCACTTGCTCCCCATTCTGCTTGCCTTTAACAGCTCCAGTACACGCAGGCTCTTCTGTGTCAGTGCCTTTCATTCCAAACCACTCCACTTTTTCCATTGCTGATTTGTTTCCTTTTTTGTTTTTTTTCCTCTTATTAGGACATGGCAAAACACTTGCATTAGAAGAGAACTCCCATACTTCTATTAGTACATGGTATAAAGCCTGCTCAACAAGACCTTTCTAGATTTGAGCATAGATAGCTGGTATCTCCATCTTTACTGGAAATCAACTGACACAAACAAATTTTCAAAGGAAGTTCTTAATGAGATTTGAGCTGAAAGACACTTCTTTGGACCTATGCACATTTTGTTAGTACATATTGTCACAAAAGCTGTATGGTCACAAAGAGCCATTGATGAGCCATTGTACAGCCACTCGATCACTTATTTTACTATTATCTTCGTTCTCAGGGAGTAAAAAAAAAAAACCAACACATTGGCTTAGCTATTTTAAAATTATACAAGTACAAAAAAGTATATGCTGAGTGGTTTAAAAGCATTCTTTTTAAATCATATATAAATTAAAAGCTGCTTAATTTAAGAGTGTATCTTTGGCTGAGGTACTCAATGTTGAAAAGTGGTTACTCAGCATGTAAAGTACCATAAGTACTTTTCATAAGAGTTTTTATGACATAACAAATTTTGAAAAATGGTTATTTACACAATAACTCCTGATGGCTTGCCATTATAGTTTATCAGATCAATAGTCAATGTTCTTAAAAGTCACTTAATTCAAATTTATGTATTTCACGTTATAGAAAAGATCAGGTAATGTACATTTGCATCAGAAAGCTTAAAAACTCCCTAAAAACTGTTAAGGTCCTCTACTCCCAGTCTTGTGTAATTGTATGAAGGATTTTTGCATTATTTAAATCCCTTAAAACTCGAAGAAATTCATGCCACCAAACTTCACTGAGCTGGTGACAAGCCATCTCTGATGATAAGCACTTTTGACAAGTTCTAGGATGGTGAGGGGGGCAGGGTGTGACACAGATTTAACTTTAAGGATTTTTCAAATTGAAAGCTGTGGCTTTATAGCTTTTTTGGTTTCCTCTAATTCCACTGTACTGGAGTGCTGGGTCACAACTGCTGGGTTTTCAGTTGCATGGTTTCATGGACTGTGCTTTTTTCATCAACTGTATTTTAATTAATGGCAAGAATGCCTACTGCCCAACTAGGTATTCTTTGAAGTTTAAAATTAAAATACCTTAGATATTTTGGCTTAATAACAGTTCAGTGCCTTAAAATTACAGACTTCATGTTTATACTACAAGCTCTGTCATGCTACAATTGAATATGCCCATTAGCATGAGTGGAGCAGGATGTTACTTCAAGAAAGATTGTTTTTTCCCACCAAGGACTTGATCCTAAAATCTGCAGTCATGAGAGAGCAACTCCATTTGATTTTAGTGGGTTTGAGTAGGTGACTAGTGATATTTGTGGGGACACTGCAGGGTCAAGTCTTGTTTTGGTTGCTGTTTAAATGTCAGCACTCGTTATGACAGCAGTATTAGGGGCCTGTACTTCTTTTCCCTTACAATAAGGATACTTCTGCTCTGGTCTGTCCTGTGAAATGTTTATTGAGGACTAAGACTGTAGGCACCTAACAGTTTCTTTTAGATGTGCAGCGGTCATAGGTGTGTGAATTTGATGTTTGCTACCCTTGTGCTGTTGAATTGTCAAATGTACAAAAAGGAAGAGGGAAAATCAGAAAGGAAAAAACAAACAAACAAACAAACAAAAAAACCCACAAAACCCCCCATGTTTTGGCTTGGCTTGTGCGTTGTTGTTTTGGGGTTTTTCTTGGGTTTTTTTTCCCAATAGCAACTGTAATTGCTACCATGTATAAGTCTATGGCAAAGATGTGCAGGCATACAGTGGGAAACAGAATCTTACACAACCTTGGTGTGGTTTTCTGTTCAATTTAAGCTGAAGCCAGCCATGCAGAAAGAGGAAGAGTCGCCTCGGTGCAGCCCAGGCCCCATGTCCCCACAGTTCACGTGGCTCTAGGAATGTCTTGGTCACAAAATGAGTTTGGTTAGCTGATCTGACTGCAAACTGATTAGGGAAAGGGATGTGCACAAATGGGGAGAGAAGATAAAAATGGGAAATGGTTTTGTAAGAGATGCCCTTTCTGGGGACTGCTGAGAAAATGAAAACAAGTTGTAAATGCAGATATTGTAGAAGAGAAAGCCAAGGCAATAGACACTGTTTGACACAGAGGGGAGGCCATGTGTAAGAGAAAGACCTTGCTGTTGGTTCAGATTCAGGGATTACTTCAGAAAGATTAGGAAATTTAATCGATAATGTGTGCAGGGGCCATATTTTTATGTGTTTGTATGTTTCTTGAGGCAAGCTGATGTAAGATAGCACTGGAGTTTAAAACCCTTCAAAGGTCATATTTCTGTTTGTTTCTGTTGCTACATGTCCCGGAGGAATGGACTGTAATCCCAGTTTATCCTGGGTAAACGTGGTTGTGGAGCCTAAAAATATCTAAACCCTGTAGTTCAGTTCTTCTGGAGGTGTTACAGGTCCATACTAAGAACTCCATCAGTGAAGGGAGGACGAAAGAGAGTGAGGATGTAAAGAGAGGGTGAAAGAGAGTGATGCCACCAAATGAGATTCAGACTAGAGAGTAACTGAATTCCTTGCTCTGGGAGTACAGGCAGGGTGTATCCCTGGGGCGGAAATCTCCCTGGGGAAGTGACTGGAGCTTTAAGAGACAAAAAGAGCTAAAAAAAAAAAGAAAAAAAAAAAGGGGAAAAGAAATTCATGGCTTCAGGAAAGCTGCCTCCAAAGAGTGTTTGACACTGCTTGGATCCCACACTCTATACAGAGCAACTGTTTCCCCCATAGTCATTTATATAATTATAACCTTGCTTCATCCTTTCACCTCAGAGTGGGAGGTTTTGTAATTCTTGCTAATTTCAGACAGATCTCCCACTGTTTCATGAGGAACACTTTATATAACACAAGTATTTCTGTGGGGCTAATGTTTTGAAAGCTGTGTTTGAATATTTCATGGATGGTAGGTTATTTTCTTTTCTTCAGCAGTTGAAAGTAAACCAAAGATTTTGTACTGCTCACAGTTTAAAAATTTGGGCATTTCAAGCAGCAGACGTGACAGGGACTGGGCCTTGTGGCAGCTTCACTGGTGGCTTTAAGTTGGTGTTGGCTGGGTGGTCAGTGCTTGAACCAGTGAATTATTAAACAGACCTCAATTGCAACAAAGATAGTGGGACCTGATAGACAGTCACAGCATGTGTAGTTGTGTGCAGCAGCTTAGTAGAGAGGTACCTGGGATAGTTCAAATACCAGCCAAGGACAAGTGCACCCAAATGCTCTCCTGGTATTTCTGGGAAAACATTCATCTAAGAGGCAAGAGGTGCCCACAGTAACTCAAGTGTCTCTCCACATTGTGTCACATTAACTTATCCTCATATTCAAACATGACATATTCACCAAAGTCACATATGTACATATATTTTCACTGTGAAAACATGGCATAAGTGCTGATAGTTGTCCAGATTTACTTCTTCATTACAACCAGCCTGTGGTTTCTTGTTTCGTTTTTTTTCCTTCTCCAGCGATGCATTAAATCTTTTGTTTGTCTTCCATGCTTTGACTGCACTTTATCAGTGTTTGAACGAAGATGACATTCAGGAAATCCTTCTCTTTGCTACCAGTTTGCCAGGAGCTGAAACCAGCTTTCTGGTATGATATCAGTAAACCCCGTAATTGGAGAAAAGGTATCAAAAATGACATTTTTTCCCTTTGTGAACAAAAAAAAAAGATGTGAAGAGGTAGGCAGAAAACAGTCAAGTGCACTATGAATCACTGCAGGGGTGCAAACAAAATTCCTTAATGACAGAGTTCTCCCTGACAAATTCTGTTTGTTTTTGCCTCTAGAGCTGTCTGTGCTAATGACAAGTGACTCTGCTTGGAACTTATTTGCATGAAGTAGTGTACAGTGCACACTGTGCATGAGTGGATGAGAGAAAGGAAGTAAGGCCACCCCAGGACTGTATCCCCATGACAACCCCATTTAATGGATTACTAAGGACCAAGAGAATGTTGAACTAAAGGTCCCTTCCAGTACAGCTAGAGGAGCACCAGTGAGGACATTGTCACAGAGCACTGCTGTGGTCAGCAGGGAAGAAAGATTTGAAAAAAGACCCATGGATGGGATTAGTCTGATGAAGTGGAGATCTCTGCCTCTGAGTTAATCAACTTTGGCTCCATTGAGTAGTGGGGAAAACATGGGGTTTGATTTGGCCAGATAAATTTCCCATTAAAGAAAATTATAAGGGAAGCCTTTACAGATCGGTTCAGATTTAAACATTTAAACTAGAGATACCTAAAGTGTAATAAATACTTAGTCCCTAATGCTATGTTAGAATATAACTACCCAAAAATTCAGAGACAAGAAGCTGTTTTGAACAAAAAGAGGTACAAAACAAGTGTCATATCATGTCAGTGGGATTGCTGCATTAACTCAGATCCTTCTTTCCCTCGGAGTACTGACAAACTAAGCGAGAAAAGTTCCTCCACTGTAAAACAATGTACATGAAGGCCCAGAAAATGAAATGTCCATTTCTTTTTGAATAATTGGTGTGTCAGTGATTCACAACTGGTTGTGAATTGAGATGTATTTATTTAATGGCTTAATAATTTTAATGATTAATTTTACTTTAGATTAAAAATCTAATTCAATGTCCACATTACACTTCAGACTCAGAAGTAACAGATTGAAAGGTTTTGTTCTCACACCTCAAAGGTCAGATTCCCCAAGATGTTTGTACAAGTAGCTCTGTTGAGGCAGGTGGGACTGCTGAAAATAGGAGGAGTTGGGCTTTATATATAGTTATTTAAATGACATCCAGTTGCTTAATGGGTTGATAGGCTATGTCTAAACTGTGGGATGTGGAGCTGCTGTCTATGTCTGGACTTCACATCAGGATGAAATCCAGGTGTGTAACTTTCTGCCTCAGTCTGAGCAGCACCCTGGTTCCTGTTGGAAGAGAGAAGCTGGAAGCTGGGATACTTTCTGATGGGTCCCTGGTGTGAAGCACTCGGGATATGGACAGAAAGATGCATTGTCTCGCAGGTTTCATAGAGATGTAGATTGAACTGTTGTGTCCAGTCTCCATTCACGGTCTTGCAGCAGTTATGAAGTTGCTTTCATTTAATATCTGAATGTGTAAAAGTGGTTAGATTTAAAGTTTATTTTCTCTTGGGTGGGCCAATATCTGTAGCACATACACGCAAACAAATCACTGCAACAGCAGTGACTGAGAAGAAATGCAAGTATTTCATGAGTCATGAGTATTAACTTTTCCCATAGACATGCCCTGTTTGGTCTGGAGAAGGCTTGGAGTGCAGGAGGGAAGAAACTAAAGAAAAGTTTGTGTTGCTTGTGGGTTGCATCGTTAAAGGCAGCATCTTAGTATTCAGTACTCTTGTGCTTCCAGGTTCCTTAAATGCTAAGTGAAAACCAAAAGGATTTGGTTTTTCTTTTTTTTAAAGAGAAATATAAACCAGTAAATTGCAGGGCAAGGATTGTTCCATAGTCAGCAGGATTTTTCAGTTGTACTAAATCTCTAACAGCATTAATCAAAACAAGTAATCATAAGCATAACGTGAAGATTCCCCAACCTGGAGTTCATCCATCATCTATAAATGGAGTTCTGCATTTCCAGGCTCCCTTTTCCTTCATTCTATCCAGTATCCCATCTTACAGAAGAGCTTCTTCCCTAAGCACCCATGTTGAGACAGGAGAAAATGAAACTGGTATTAAACCCTCATATTCAGGGGGTTGGGGCAGTTTATTCCTGACTAGTCTGGAAGCTTTCATGCTGAAATACTGTTTATGAACTCTAAAGGAACTTCTTTCAGTTGGATAATGGTTAATTTACAGCCAGAGCTTAAAAGGGCAGAAAAAGATAGCAGCACAATTGGGTTCAGTGCATGATGGGGAAAAATAAATATTTCACAGAAAGAGATATCTGAAATTCAGATCACATTGAGATGCAAAGAAAGCTGTGAAAAGCAGTAGGAGGGTGATTGTATTCCAATTAGATTTCTTCTGCTCATATAAAACAGGCTTGGACTGAAAGTTAATCATCTGATTTATGGATCTTTATGGGAGGAGTGAAACCCTATGAGCTCCTGAACAATGAGAGGCAAATGAGACAGAGAGGAAGCAAAATACAATAATTCTGAGACTGTGGTTCTGAGGAAAAATGAAGACAACAAAGTCTAAACATGGTCTTGGTTTAAACATTTACTGTAGTGCTATCTCTTAAACCCCTATTTGTGCTATACAAAAAAGTTGCCTTTCTTGGCAAAACAGTCAAAAACAACGCATGATTTCCCATGTCACAATTTTGGACGCTTTATAAATGTGTTTCTACAAGATTTCTGCAAGACCCTCCAGAGTTATGTTGCCGTGGTGGGTTAGTTCATTTATGTGATGGCTAGTAAGCAATCTGATGTCTGATCTGGGCTTGGGTCACACGTAAAAGCATGTCCATTCCTTAGCTGAATCCTTTAAAAGCATTCCATGTGAGAGCTATTTGAAAATTACTGTCAGCCAGAGGGGAACAGCGGGATTCATGTACCAGCCCTGCTTGGTGACAGGGTTTGGAGCACTGTCAGGTCAGTGAAAGGAGGACTGCCTGGCACCAGCTATGATCCACTTTTATGTTCTTATTTTTCCTTCAATTAATCCATCAGTAGCTGGCCCTCAGAAATATAATACCAGGGGCATTCATGAAATGACCAGCAGAATAGATGTGATGATGTATCACAGATGCCATTTCTTTCTGCCATTCTTGAGTTTCAGTCTTCTGCCCAGACCTGCTGCCGGGATTAATTCAGCAAAGCTGAGTCCAAGCAGGACAAAGATGATACTGGTGAAGGACAGTACTCAAAAATTTTCAGCTATCCTTCCTTTGGATGAAGACATATCTACAGCCAGTAAATCATATCCGTAATTAGGTCATTTATGTAGCATTTTCTACCAGGATAGATAAAATATTCTTCTTCATCAAGTTATACTAACACTTCAAGCTCAACCCAAATCCAGTCTATCTCTAATCTAAACCTAGAGTCCCTTTCCCACCACACTGAATCTTCTAAGTGCCAGCCTGAACTTTTAATGGGTAATTTAGCAGGACTGTAGTTCAGAATGAATGTTTGCCCCAGATGTCCAGGTCGAACCTCAAAGTTTGCAAGTTGATGTCTGGGCATCAGTTATTAGTAACTTTTGCACCTTTAGTGGACACATTCTAACATGAAGTTCTTCACAACCTGTGGGTGGTGGAGAATGCTCTCTCTTTGCCCATAAAGGCTGTTACCAGGACCTTTCCACCAGTTTCTGTGTTAGTTTGCACAGAGTGCTGAGACAAGGTCAAAGTCTCGATCCTGATTTTCAATACATTTCCTGGTCTGCATACCAAATGCCTAAAACCTTTTCCAAACAGCTGTTGATAATCTTCTATCTTAGCCTACAGACCTAGTGCAGCTTCCCACCTTTCAGTGGGAAAGGGCCTGCTACTCTTTCCCTGTCAGCAACACACACTGACATATATGTTAACATATTTTTACTGCTGCTCTGCTCCTGTGCAACGGGAAGTAGAGCTTATTCTCTAATTGATTATTTCTATACTCTTAATAGGGACTATTTATAACCAGAAATTGTCTTTAGCAGCCATCTGTTCCTTATGCTGCTCCATATATGCCCTCATCCCTAAACTGAAGTAACTATCCTTTCTTCAAGGAAAGGGGGTTTAAATATTCATGCTGACTATGTCTTGAATAAATTCTTAATTGGTATCACAGTCTCCCAAACAGAAATGATTTATTCCTCCCTTAGACTTTCAATATTTGAAATATTTACTACAGTCAATGAGGGCATGTCACCTCACAGGAGATAAAATCTACTTCTTGGAAAAAATTTCAGGTGTTCAAGCTTGCATTTCTGAAGACCACTGAAACTTCCACCATTTGAAATGCAAAAAGCAACACACTCAAGAAAGAACTGTTAGCAT
Organism: Neopelma chrysocephalum; assembly: GCF_003984885.1. Taxonomy (NCBI): domain Eukaryota; kingdom Metazoa; phylum Chordata; class Aves; order Passeriformes; family Pipridae; genus Neopelma; species Neopelma chrysocephalum. The sequence goes on from NW_020897715.1 coordinate 437,302, forward strand.
GTTACACTAATATTGTATTTCTTGTAACTGTGACCATGTTGCCATAGTGGTCACAACTGGGAAGGTGTAGAAATCTCGGTGATGGGAAAGCTACATTCACTTCTGTTTGGAATCCCTAAGGTTACTCAGTCATCCATTCTTTCTGATGCCTGGGAATTGAGGACTTGAACCAGCACCTCGTGCACTGGTATTCTGTGCCATTTGAGATGCCCTAAGGTAAGTATCCAGCCTAGGACTCAAGTGCCACTCCATAAGACCCCCAGTCTTTGGCCGGATCTGCCAGCCTTGCAAGATGCTCCCGACACCCACACTGAACTGAACTGCAAACCCTGAACCCTCTTCCCCCAGCTGCACCACCCCATCTCCTGTTCCTCAAATGGAGCACCAGACACAAAGAGCTAAAATGTTGGTGAAATTCATGAGCTTCCTTCTTCAAAAGAAATTGTACACCCCACCACCTAGTCATAGCAATCTGCTGAACAAGCACCTAGTGTAGACCAATAAACGAAAGGAAACTGAGAGGTCAGTACAGGTCATTATTTTCACATACCTTTGAATAATGAGGGCATCACATGTCAGCCAGAGGAGAACAAAATGTCACATTCTCCAGCTAAAGGTCATCATCGGTCATAGGTCATGGAAGGGAGGCCAGGAAATAACCTATGAGGTTAGGATGAGTGCACAAAGAAAGGGCAACAAATGTCAATGAAAGCATGCAGCTGTTGTGAGATGAAACAACTGAGGCACCCTTTTGTGCTGACACAGACTTAAAAAATGTCTTTGCTGACATTTTTTTTTTTAAGCTGGCACTTTTATAGGACATTGACATTAATGTACCCAACCCTGAATTAGCCTTTTCTGAAAGCAACAGTTTGGAAGTTAAGTGCAGCATTTTCCAAAGAATCATAAGCATGACATTTTTATTTCAAGTGATTGATGTTACAGTGGACTTCTAGCACCAAATTCGAGTTTCATTCTCAATCATTGCATCTGTGCAGTGTGATAGCAATCAGAAACAAATGGAGGTGGCAGCCTGCATTGCAGTAAGGTCTTCTGGAAATTCTTTTTGCCTATACCGACAGTCAGATGTGTCATTTCATGTTTAATACATAGCATTGCATTTATCTGATTGTTTGTTTTAATCCACAGATTTCAAAAAAGGTTGATTTCAGGGTTGCCCCTGCAGTGATAACAAGCACTTGCAGGGCAACCATATAGGAAAATGATAATGAACAGTTTAGGAATGTGTGGAAATATATCCAAACTGAGAGACAATTTCTGATGAGTGAGATGCGTACTTGACCCATCTGTCTTTTGCTTTGTCTTTTGCTGAACAGCAGCACAATACCATTTTCTTCTGTCATTGTGGGTATAAACCTGACAATCTTCATGAAATAACATGATGCAGGAATGCACATTAGATGAAGGACTGCTGCATCTCCCATGCCCATCTTACTGGACAACACATGCAAAGAAAATGTCAAAAAACCCCACCAAACCAGAAAAGCTTTGCACTGATGTCTTCAGTGTGGCTGGTCAACTTTTGCAGGATAAAGACGATCAGAAATGGCTTAACTCATGATGCTCATTGTGAAAGTATTGTAGATTTACATGACAGGAGGGAGAGGAGAATGGTAAACTGGGATACAGGATTGCTGCCTCTTATTTCAAACTCTTCCAGTTTGTTGTTATACAACATGAGACTGAGATTAAGACCCTCTCTCTGCTTTGGTTCTGCTTTCTGATCAAAGAACACTGACATCTGGTATGGTCTGTTTGGAAATTCTCAGGTAATACTAACTTCCAAATTATTCCTGTTGCTGACTTGGCAGTCAAGTTTTTTTCAGAGGTGATATCTGAACAGTTGGTTTCCTGGTTCAATTTATGTGTAAGAAATTGGTTAAAAGTAAAACAAGAAAGCATTCAAACTCAAGGGTTCCAAGAGAGAACTAATTTTCTTCTTTTTACTCATCACTGACTTCATGTTTCTAATCTGAATTCCAACCCTCACACCCCTTTTTTTTCCTGATAAATTTCCAAAAACTGGGAATCTTTTTTGTTTCTTTGTAGGTTGTTGAGGGTTTTTTAATGAGGTTGGCTTTAGTTCTGCAAGGATGCAAACACCTGCTCAGATTTGCACACCACTAATAGTCCTAGAGAAGCCACAGATATAACTCCATGCACTCTCTCCAAAATGCTGATGCCAATGCTTTTGTCTCGGTCTGTAACAGCAAATTTACAGGGATTTTTCACTGTAAATTTCAGCAGAAGTAGAGCTCATAAGAATTAGACATCTATGCAAATTATAACATGGGGCACAGACTGCATAACCATTTCACCAGACTGTATTCTGACTGGGCTTATTTACAAGCTGTATTTATTTTAATTATGTTTTCTACCTATTCACTCTTCCTTATTTTGGGTGTGTAATTGGCCACCTAAGAAACATGTCATCCTTTCAGCTGCCAGGTTGACTGAATTATAAGCAGAGAAAACACATCTCAGGCAGGTCTGAATGAAGAGTATTAGAGTTTAGAATACACTTTCTCCAACATTCCCTTGAACAATAGCCCCTCTGATTAATGTTAGCGGAGAAGAGGCTGAAACATGTTTGAATGTGGCTGAATTGGGGTTTCAGAGTTTGCAAACACTCCCACAAAGCATTTACCCGTTACTCCTTGCGTAATTCTACTCTCAGAAAGCTCAAAGGTTCTAGGGCTTTTTTATTCCGAGTATGTGCAAAGCAATATTCAACAAATCTCCTTTCCCATCACAGGTCTGTGTTTTTCCTACTCTGTTTAAACAGATCAGTTAAATTACAAGCCAAATGAACTGGCTTTAGGGAATCTGAAGTTAATAGTCCATGCATCAGGGATTTAAATTTCTTTTATTACTTAAGACCAAAATTTGTTAATTTTGGTTAGAAATGTTTTAGAAAAAAATACTCTCCAAATCCCAGGAGTTCTTAATTCTATTTTTTTTGTTTTCCCTAGAATAGGCTTTGCCAAGCCTGAATTCTGATTCAGCAGGATCAATAAATAAATAAGACTGTCTTTAAGCTGCAGAAAACTTCAATGAGTGTGCTGCTGTGACCCATCGAGCAACCAAAGGGCACTGGCCAATTCAGTCCCATTTCATTGTCATTACTGGTATTATGGTGACTCTGGGCAACACCCAAGGAAGGTGAGTCAGAACTCTACAATAAATATTGTAGATCGAATGTTGAAGAGTCTTTGCCCTTACAAGTACATTGTATAATACTAAATATATATACACAAGTGCAGAGTTAAAAAGAAGTCAGTGACTTTAACATGTCATATCTATATGGAGGTCGTTGAACCTTCTTTGAAAAGTCATTTTTTTCTAATGCCATCTGCTTTTCTCATGATTTTTGCCCCCCTCAACCCATATAAAATGGATGTGTATTCAATCTTGAACCAAGCATGCTTGCAATGATTGAGAAATGTCTAAGGTCAGAGCTTACAAAAAATTCATAAGGGAAGCAGCAGGCAAAAAAGAGAGGTTTTTTTTAAAGAGAGTTCAGGAGCCTCTGTATGAATTGGGCATGACATATTCATGTTACTGACTTCATTTATTTAATGTGGCTCCAAATAATTGATACCAGTACAGTGATAAAAGTACAGAGACTTCACTGCCAGAATTGTGATAATGAAGAGCCTCCCTGCTGATTTCATTCATGGGGCTGTTAGTCTGCTGGGAAGGACTTCTGATGAAAACTGGGCTACAGCAAATGCCATAAAATATCAAAGGCACAAAGCCCTTTACCTGAGGGGAGCTTAGTGAGGAAGTGATCCAGGGCAGCAGGGGGAAAAGAGGGAAAATTGCATTAGCTGACAAACCAGGCATAGCTTTTAAGAAAATCTGATCCAAATTGAGAGGACTACATTATATACAGAAATCTGCCACATCTTTGGAATAGGTTCCAATTATGTGGCCCCAACAGCTAGCTAGTTAACTGGTATATCAACAGTGCTTCTTACCTTGCTGAATGCAGTTCAAACTTAGTTTAGCCTCATTTACCAGCCATTTGTTCTCTCTGCCTTAGACTGTGAGCTCTCAAAAGCAGTGGCTGTCTCTTTATTTTATGCTTAGCACAATGGGCTCCCTGTTTGGGATATAGAAAGCAATCCTGTAGGCTCAAGGCAGCCATACAAGTGTTAAAACACAGCTGATGTCAAGAATCCTAGAGAGGAACTGAATATTAATATTAATCTAAAATCCTTTCCAAGGAAAAACCTCATTTGTCAACTCTGCTCATTTGTTTCACTTCAAGTAAGTGTGTCAGTGGTTGATTAAAATTCATATATGTGGAGCACAGTTACTGGATAAATGTTGAGTTATTGTTTACATATCAGAGTGCAGGAAAGGCAGGAGCTTGGATGTGGAAAACTGTGTCAGGAGGAAAGGACCATGTTATGAGTAACTGCCAGGACAGACTCACCAAACAATCCACGATGTCCCTGTTTAAACTCCACTAGTGATTAATGCTCTGTTACAATACAATAAAATAAATAAAATAAAATGCCTCCTATTTACAGCCCACGTTTACCAAGCTTCAGCTTCCAGTGACTGCATGCCTTGATGTCTCTTTTTTTCCTACTAGATAAACGAGCTTTGCTATCAGAAATCGCTTCCTTGTGTGGGTGATCGTGAATTATGATCAAATTGCCTAAATTCTCCTTGCAGTGCCTTCTCTTCATTGTATCTATGTTACCCAGCTGTCTTTATGTCTTCACATGCAAAATCTGGGTCATAGAACTTTGTGTCCTTCTTCCAGTCTTGAAGTTACTATTGCAGGGTTTAAGGATAACTCCATCTTGTGTCTTCAGATACTCTTCCTAAACCGCTACATCAGCAGCTCTAGTGAAAACTTGTCATGAATAACACCTTATTAATCTTAAAAGAAAACACACTTCAGGTGAGTTCACAGGTACCTACAACTCCTTCTGCAAATAGGTTGTTAGGATGTGCCTGTAGAAGGCAAAGTCACAGCTGTAGTGTACAGTTATGGGTCACACCCACTGAAGTAGATGCAGAATTAGAAAAGGCATTCTGCTCCTGGAGTTCAACTTGATTATCACGTGCTTTGGTACGCAGCATTCTTTAAATTGGACAGACATACAATTGCTATACCTGTTCTTACAACAGAGTCTTAAAATGGTGTGAACAGGAGTAGCCTCTGGGACGGAAAAAGATGGAGCTGCTGCAAATGTGGCTCAGAAATGCCATTTGCAACTGTTCTTTGGGAAGAGGATGCAGAGAGAGCTGTTTACAGCACTGAATACTGAAAAATTACAGTATAGGACATCAGTGCAGCAAACATGGAAACACCTTCCCATGGCTGAGTGAGAACAAAAACATCAACACCAACAGGCAACAATGAACATCATGTGCCAAACAAATATTGTCACCAACACTGTGTCGGCTGCTTTTCTGTCGACAGAGCTTTCTAATACAGAGGGACAAAGTTTGGGCAATAAAGGCACAGTGTGATGTGCATGTAGTGGTACAGTTGCCCTCATCTGTGTTCTTTAAAAGGAAGAAACGTAGACACTTCTTTCCACTGTGTTAAGTTGTCGCACTTCCTAAGACCTGGGCCTTGCCCAGAGAACAAGATTTATATTGCTGAGTAAAAGAGGACCAGGGAGCTGCTAAGCACAGGCCTCAGACTGGTGCCCGAGGGACAGTTTGGATTCTCTTTGGGAGGTAGCTCATCTCAGTGACCTTGGCTAACAGATGGCAAGGACCACACTGCACCGAGTCTGAGTTCTCCCACCCTACACAGTCCTCTGCTGCACCTTTACACACTCACATACGACCACCCTGTGGTGCTCAAAGCGCTCTCCCAGCCCCAAGATAAAGACAGCACTTGGGTAGTCTGTGGCACTGCTCTGAATTAGTGTCCCCAGTCCCAACCAGCACTGGGCACGAGAGGCACCCACAGGGCACGAGACAGAGGACCAAGCACTGTGTGGTGATGGAACAGCCAGTCTGCTGTGGCGGGCCAACAGCCCTAATGAGTTTAGGAGAGAGCCAGTCAGTGCTGCTCAACCTTTTGTGCCAGGTACTGTCCCCTGGCTCTCCTTTCCTTGGGTGTGCAGCAGCATCCAAACTGTTTGAAGGCCAAGCTCAAAAGTCCATGGCTATTCAGCAAGAAGGTTTGTGTTAAATGGGTGCATCTGAGGTTAGGTACTCACCTGATAGCAAGAGTATTTTTAAAGAGAACTTAATGATCATATTATGATAGCTATACCTATTCCTAATCCAGCCAGGAGAACAGTAATGGTTAATTTACAGTGATGTAGTCTGAAAGTTTTCATTAAAGATATTTTTCCTTGGCAAATCTAACTATGAGAAATTATTTGAATAGATAATAAAAACTGATGTTATTTGAATTAATAATAATAATAATAATAATAATAATAATAATAATAATAATATAATGATAGCAGTAACAATTGAAAAGCAAAAGAACACCACAGCAAAACAATGCCTTGCTTTTGACATATTATGCACAAAATGTTTTGCTTTATTTAAAAAAAAAATAAAAATCTGACATTTGAAGTAGAAAACAAAAGGATCCAAGGAAGGACTCAAATGTCAACATATTTGGATTTAAACATTTTGGGCAAAGTAATTATTTTCAGAACTTAATTTTGCACACTGTTTGGATTATTTTTTAGGTTTGTCCCCACTTAATTTAATGTGAATATTTAATATGATCTTTTATATGTCAAAATTTTTCAATCCTGACATTTTTAATGGAATGGAAAATCCATTTGACAATCGACTTTAATTTGTACGCTTTTGAATTGTTGTATCAGCTTTTGGCTTCCTGTTCATAATGTCACTTAGTGGTGGCACTCTTCGTTCTTGAAAGAACAACTATTACAAATACACAATACTTTTAAAATACCAAAGGGTAGATGAGCACTGTCTGTGTTCCTTTGTAGAAACCCTCTGCTGAAATAGGACACAGGGAAGAAACAAAACACCAACTAGAAGGCAGGCTTCTGTCCATTTGCACTTGCTCTGCTCACTCCTTGAGCAGTATCAGCTGACAGAAGTCAACCTCGAGGAAATCACTGTTGGTATCAGGCTGGCGAACATCAAACCAGCACCAGAGAGATTAAGAGCCTGCTGCAATTTCATCTTGAAAATGACTAAGTCAGGACTTGGAGTGATTGCTCTGGAAAGCAGAGGTTCAGCTAAAACTAGCTCCAGTTGCCAGTAATGTATTGATTTAGTATGCCAGCTATAGCATCGATTATCTCCTGTCTGATTCAGCCCTCTGATTTCTATCTACTGGAAGAACAGAAAAGCTTCTCTCGTGAAAAATATTTCTGCACCCTCCCACCAAATAAGCCCCCTACGAATTTAAGGAATGTTTCACCATAGTCAGAGCCACTTCAAACAACCAGAGCTTAATGTTTCTGAAATAAGGTTTCCAGCAAGGGTTGCACATATTAATAGGGTCAATTGAGGGCACACCTGCAAATGCAAGGGTATTGACTACAGGCAAGTTAACCTCTCTGGGCATGATCTAACCCGTCTAATCCACTGCCCTTTTCCCCCTTAGTAATAAGGCGGCTGGACTCCTAAAGGAATTTGTTTTAATTTCTTTTACATTATGGACATTTACCTCCTGATGTTACTATATGTTAGATTTGCTAAACATGAGTGTAGTAGTTAGATCATTTTTAAAAGCTAATTGTATTTCTCGTGCTAATGAATTATTCATAGTATAATCATATAAATCCACTCTCCACACTGATGTTTTATTTTGCATACTAATCTGAACGTTTTGCATTTTCCAGGTTTTGATCTACAGATGATCTTTGATATTGACCTATTCAAGAATATAGGGTTTATGTTGCCCTCGGTGTTTTGTTTTTGGTGGGTTTTTTTATATAGTGAATATGTTTCATTAAAATATGAGACAGGCTTTGTCTTGTGACTTCTTCTCTACAATCCCTCTGGTTTTTATTTATCAAGGGCCTTCAAGAGATTTACTAAGGACTGGTGTAGGTATCTCTGTAGGTGATACACGATATCTGTGTACCTGGATTTCACACCCTAAGTTTTACTCTTCAGGTTTTTCTACTAATTTAATGCATCCAGAAGTCCCAGGAAAGTAATAGGAAGGGAAGGATGATTCCTTTAAAGAACAGTTGTATAATGCTGGGGGCAGACTGAACATCATCATACAATTTGAGGCAATGCATATAATCATTATGTCCAATATCTGGTCCCTCCTGAGCTAGAAATACTTTATGTTTTCAAGGTTATCATCAACTTCAATCAATACAATGGCTAAAAATTCAAATGGTGAACATTCTCAGTTGTTTTATTACAATTTTTTAGGATTCAGTACTGTATGAGAGTGATCTAAACTTGTGTTGAAGGAGGCAATTCTGTAGAAATTTGAAAAGTAAGCCTGTTTTTGCAGCAGTTTTGTAAATTGTAAACCTTAGTCACAGCAAGTTTTGTCCATGAGGATTCCTATTGGAACTACTTAATATTATCAAACTGGTGGTTAAAAGATACTCTGGAAATTACTCTGTAGATCATACATTTGCATCATGATCTTATACCTTGTTGAAAGAAGAGTATTTCTCAGTAATATAGGCATAAGGGGTTTTTTTAATGAGAAAAATTAATCTTAAAGAATAGTGAGGTCATAATCCAACAAGGCCTTACGGAAGAAAGGAGCTTCCCTAATAGGAAATTTGCTTTCAGCCTGAGGAGTTGAGATCTATATTGTCAATGAGGTGGAGAAATAGAAGGTAAGCTTTCCCTCAAGCAACCTGTGAAATCCTGACCTGGTATTGTTGATAGGAGGCTGTGCCTGACTTCTGAAAATGAAAACCTGACTCTGTATAGGATGACAGCTTTGCTTCTTATAAAAGCATAATTAGCCCAGAAGGGACAAATTTTTAGGGGAATTGAACAATTTGACAGGCTTTCAGCCTGGTCATTCGAGATCTGACCATTCTTATTTTCAGCAATGAAGTCTCTCACCCCCCAGAAGCATCAGTAAAGATTGTGCAGAGGTAGAAAATCACGGCTACAGAGCTGGCTAGGTGAACAGTATCTGATGCAACTCCTGCTAACATGCACAGATTTTATGATCATGCCTATAACCAGGGGGCTGAGGGGAAATGTTAATTAATCTGAAGGAAAAAAATATTGCCAGAGGCCAGCTGCTGTCTGAATTGATAGAGTAGCTCCAGCACTGTAATTTGCAAACTGTAGATCCGGCAAGACTACTCTTCGCAATTTTATCTCCCAGACGCCTCAGGAGTGCTTTGACTGCAATCAGGGAAAAGTTCAATTCCAATAATAACTTTCCTGGTTAAGAGGCTGGCCAGAGTAAGGGTCTGCCTGCAATGTGGCTGCAAACTGGACTGGGATACAGGCTTTGCCTCAGCAACACTGTGAACTGTGTGCCTTTGTTAGCAAATATCCTATGAACTCATATCAGAGTTTGGAATTCAGTCCCAAACCCTTCCCCTTATTCCCCATGCCCAGAAATAACAGGCATTAAGGAGAAGAGAGGGGATGCAGTAATGGTGACAAGGCTGCACCTCACCTTTGTCACGCAAAGGTTTATTTTGCTTAAAGACCTTCCTCTGCAGAAGGTGATGTCTGAGAAGAAAAGAGCCTAGATTGGCTCTCAGGTCCCTCAGGAGTACTGCTGAGGAGATATATCTTGTCAGTGAAATTTGTCATCATCCAGGCTGTAAATATAGATGTTTGATTATAGAGGGCTGAGTATTTTCTTTCAGCAAAGACTTAATTTTAATTCCTAAACTTTTTATCCTTAATTCTGCCCTTTGAGCAGTTGTGTCATGCACAGCACTAAACAATTCACTCACTATTTTAATAAAATGGTTTCTCTAATCACTGAAACAAATGAACCGAAGTAACTTTTGATTTAACTTTGATCCTTATCTTTCAGCTTGCTTAAACTTCCTAATCCTGTGCCTTTCCACATCTAGAGCTCTATGCCTAAAGGAACTACAATTCATAGACCTATCTGGATCAGAGAAGCTTATCTCCTTGAAATAATACCTGCCATATTGGTAAGCCTGAAGTTATATATACTTAGATAAGTGTATATTTTATAAACAAATTTTAAAACATTTGAAAATTAACCAGATAATGTATTTTTCTGATAATATATCGCCTAATCTTATATGATGAACTTTTGGAAAGAGCTAAATATTTGGTAATTAGTCTAATAACTAATCTAATATTGCATCATTATTTTAATATGTGACAAGAGTTGAATGTTAAATTTTCTTCTAGCATCTCAAAGGGGCTTGTTTATAGGATTTAGAGAAGGAGAATGAAGGGCCATGCAATCAATGGCTTTGTAGCCCAGAGAGAGTCACCATGAGGTCACTGTTCGACAGATAAATGATGAATTCTTAAGGGTGATGCTTTATTCTGTAACCTTTTGACTTTTAGAACTGCCCTTGTAACAGTCAGCCATGAGCTTCAGCAAATAAGTGAAATGTGAAAAACAGAAAACAAGGCTTATTATTTAACCTGCTTGTTGGGAAAAGCTTTTTGTGCATGGACCGAGCCTAAGTAAATCCTTAGATTAGGATTGTTGCTTTCTAACTAGCATCAGAAAATAAAGCTGGCATCATGTGCAACTCATCCCGATGACTAGGATTCTTCATGTTTGTGTAAAAGCTGCACAGTTTGACCAGGACCATGAGGTAATGCACAGTAAATAGAGGATGATGTTAGAGAAGAGATCTTGCTGACAGGAATAATGTGATTCAGCCACTAATGACTCAGGGTTTTAAGAAGTGTTTTGGAGTAGACTTCAATCTACAATTCTCCTTTGAATTGCACTTGCTTTATCATTAAAGCCTCCCAGCTGAAAGCCTCTCTCCTACACCTCAGAAAAGGATAACATCTTGCCAGGAAGAAATGTGGATAGTGTTTCACTCAGAGTGATAAATATTCCCACACATATAATAAAGCCCCAATTGCCATAGATGGACTCTCCCCTAGGCCACCCAAGGTAATGGCCAGCCCCTTCTCCTATAGTCCTGCCAGGCACCTCATGCCTGGAACTGGGGTCCATCTGGCTATTTCTTTTGGCATTTGTAAGCTTTGGTCATTTTCAAAAATAGCCCCTGGTGTGTGCCCATTTCTTCCTGCCCAAATCTGAGGATTAATCCATCTTGAGTGTCTCTTCTAGAAACAGGGAAGACTGCTGGCTACTGGGGAGGCTAATGGGGCTTTCCTGCTTTTGTCTTCCATTCTCCAACTCCCAACACTTGTACTTCCAGCACAAGTGTTCTTCCAGCATTTTCAGTGTCCTTTATTTTCCAAAGTTGGTCATTACACAGAGAAAAAAAGCAGGGAACCGAGATCTCCCTAAAGGCTGAGCAGGAACAGGGGAGAGAAGACTGGAATGGAATATTTCTGTCCTGCAGAGCAATTTTTGTATTTCAAATTTTTTTGTCCATCTGTCATAAAAAACCCTACACATACTGAAGTCCCCTGCAGAAAATGTATTTCCAACCCCTACAAATAATCAAGAAAAACTAAAATATGTACTTCCTGACTACCTAAACAAATATTTCCTAACACTTGTTTTTATTGTATCTTACAGAGCTCCTCCTAGAAGACCAAAAGCCTTTCAAGTTTAAGCTGAGCCTTTTCGATCTTCTTGATTTTAGTGAGACCTCTCTCAGGTTATGGAAAAAATGAAGAACTGAGATACTGAAAAACTTCTGCTACATCCTGGGTTTCTGGGCTCTCAGCCATGCTGTGAAACCCTTAAAACATTGTGGTATCCTAAGTCTGTGGTAGTCTATACAGAGGGACCATTCTGGAAATCTTGACCCTAGAAATCTGGATTTCTTAGGAGCCTGTAGGCAGGAAGCAAAGTGGTTTCCAGTGACCACCTTTTCTAGCAGAGGTTCATCTAAATTCATATATTTCTGAAAAACATTCTGCTATTCACAATTCTAACTATTTAATAGAAAAGGAAAGCAGACCCGAAGTTGTCTGGAAACTCCCAGACATCTTTGTACATTGCCTGGCTCACGGTGGAAAACAACTACCACTGTCTGCAAAATCAGAGATCAACTTTTGAAATCTTGCTCATGATAATAATGCCTCAATTTCCCTATCTATAAATTGTGAACAATTTAGATGAACATCACACGTCTCAACCTCATTAACATCTGAAGAGCCCTTGAGAGTCACTAGATGTGCAAAGGATGTCTCTTCTCATGCCTGCAATGGGAGATGTGTTGTTTGTGATCCTCTGTGAATCTCCAGACCTCACTTGTCTGACTTAAGCCTGTAGTTGGGCGGCTTTGATGTCTTAGGGTGATAGCTTAAACTCCCCAAAGTAGAAAATCAAGTTGAAACTTATTTCTTTCATGTGGTGTCTTATGAATAGGTGCTGTGGGTGTTACATTTAAGTATACGAGGCTTGTTCTTTTGGAAAATACCTTTAACACAGTCTGTGTGGGTGAGAATGATTTCCCTGCAATCTTGGATTCTCTTATTTTTCTCAACCAATTATGATCTTCTAAGACGAGACTGTGTCAATGGGCATTTGTGAAAGTTGGGAAATTTTATGTTCTGTGCTCAAGAGAGATGTGATTCCTTCCCTTCTGTCCTTCAGGGTTAAGCAGTTACTTGGATAACTCAGATTCTGCAAGAAAAATCCTCAATTACAATCAATTTTCTCTCTGTCAAAATCTAAAATTTGAGTTTGTCATCCACGTTGATTCACAGATCATATGTGATTCACTCCTAAGCACTGTGAAGACAAAGAAAGGTAAAAAACAACATTCCTGTAATAGTTACAGTTACCAAATTCCCCGCAAATTCTCCAATGCTCTAATTTCTTTAAATGTGATAGGAAAAAGCTCTTCCTCCCTGCCCGTCTGTATCTTCCAGTCGTAAAGGCAAGAGAAGGATTGCACCTTTTTCTTTTCTGCAAACTCAGCTCCCTCTCAGTCCCTTCTGATGGAGGTCTTTGGGCAATACAATATATAAATATTTATTGCTCTGCCATAGAAAAGAGTTTATTTCTCTTCCCAGGGGCATTGGCCCCATGAAACACTATGAGTTCTGAATATTTTACTGCACAGTTACTCCACTATGAATTCCACCTCTCTTCATTATACAGCAGCTGAACACTGCATTCCTCCTCAGGGTGCTGAAGTTTTTTCATGCTTTCCTAGGGCATGTTTTTCTGGAGTCACACAAAGTTGGTTTTTTACTCACTAGAGGATATAAACATCAGTGTGCCAACAGACTAGAGGCCAAGTGTCTAAACTTGACCAAAGTGAGCAAGCCATCTTCCAAATCTATTGCAATGATGTTTGTAGTTATATAGAGCTCTGTTTCACTGTACAGACAACCAAGTCAAGCAGTCTCACAGATATAGACTTTTGCTTCAAAAACCAAGGGCTGCCTACTCACTAAAGAAGCACGTTCAAATTGCAGTTGGAGCCTTTAAAGGGTTTGAATGGCTCCAGATTCTTCTGGGTAGGAGTCAGTGGTGTTACGCTCACCTTCGCAAGCCTGAGACAGTTTTACTGCGAGAAGGACAATGAATGCTCCAGTCCTTGCTGCAGACTTGCTCAGAATCTACGGCTTTAAATAAACTCAGCAGGCCACTGTTTTCTGGCACGCCTCATAAATCTGCCTATATAAGTCTCAGTACATTCTGCCATCTATTACTCATGTCCATATTAGAGATAAAGTAATTCTCTTTGAAATTCCACTGCTGCCAAAAACCAGCACATCATAATGCAGAATAAATATTTCTTCATGTTATACCCCCTTTATTTTTGTGTTTGACCCTTGCATTATGTGGTGGGAAAAGGTTGACAACTTCTTCTCTTGTTTTTGGGATGGCTCCTGCAAACTTTGTGAGCCTATGGGGAAAGGGAAGAAGCTCATTTTGCAACACTTTGTGAAGTGAGTAATATCTTTAGCATAATATTTTGGAATAATTCTTCGTCTTTTGCTATATACCCTTGAGCAAAGGTGTGCCAAATTAAAAACAATTAGCTGCATTTGTGGGTGAATTATAAAAAATCAGTTGCTTACACAAGCTTTAAATAAAGCTTTGCAACTTCAATACAAAACCTGAACTTCTCTAGAGACTTTGGAATAACCTTTGCATGAAAGTTCTTATCTGGAAAATTACTTAAATTCAAGTTTCTTTTATTCTTCGCAGTTTGAGGACACCTCTCCTTTTCTCCAAGTCCGGTATCCTCCAGACAAAGGCTGTAGATGGGCATAAGAAAAGCAGGCAGTGCTGTTCAAGTACTGAAAATTTAATCTCTTCACTTTTGGGATCCATTTTAGACAACTAGGCAAAGCTTCAGCCATTTCCCTTGCTTGGGCCAGTGTGCTTTCTCTAATTAGAGAGGTAGGTTAAGTTATCTTCTCATTGCAGCAATTAACACTTGCAGTGACTGCCAGACAATTTTGTAATGACTCAGGAAGAGCATCCAACTTCAGAGAGTGTTCCAGTACTTCTTTGTCAGAGATGAAAGTTCTCATTTCAGCGAGGAACAAGCCACTCCAGAGCGCCATTACACCATCCTTACTCATAGTGCAGAGCCTGTTGTATATTAATGTTCTTGCTATAAATAAAACATTTAGTTTATCCCATACATCTGATTTTCCCATCTAAGTATTCCCTGTACAGCCTTGGGTTACAGTTGGGCACGTAGACAAAAAGCATCACAGCAAAGGCAGACAATGGACTACTCCACTTAATTCTGTGCAAATTAATCTTTCCTGTAGCAGTTTGTTGCAGTGAAATTCACCCATTTGGCTGCCCTATGAACACTGAGACTGCATGTAGCAATGCCAATGAATAGTTTCAGGCACTTATTTACAGAACCTAACTGAAAAGAAATAAATAAAATGTCTGTACCACTTTCAGTTTTGTTGGTTTTGAATGCTAGACAGCTTTCTGTCTCCTGCAGTCCCAGAAGCCATTCCTTATGTCAGGTAATAGAAGCAGAGGTGCATTGCTTGGACACCATGGCATGCACATGGTTGATAATCCACTTGGTGTTCTATGTTACTCTTCCTTTCAAGAGATTTTAAAGGGAATTATCTCAGACACATATAACTTGTCCTGCTTCTTCAGGGATTATGTATTTTAGCTTTTATCTTTACTCACTGTGTGTCAGAGTATACTTCACCTCCTGTGCTTCACCTTTTAGAAGAGATATGAACCATAATTAAGTGTATGTGGCAGCAACCTGATGGTAAGCTCTGTTTACACATTAAACTTTTAAAAATACAAATACATAGCATGATTTTTATCCCAGGAAAATAGGCTGAATCACTTCTTATTTTGATTTGTTTCAGTGTGACTTAAGACTACTGTCATTCAGCCTGAAGTAAATAAAGGTAAACAAATTTTAAACTTAGATAAGTGTTTACATACGTACTTGTATTGGTTTATCTGGATTGTTTAAAACTCTTACAACTCTCCACCACGGTCAAGGCTTTTGTTAATCCTGTACAATCCCAATGAACTCTGCAGACATAAGTGAAAGCAGAATGTGGCCTATGACTCTGTATTGGCAAAAATACTTGTTTGAGAAAAGGAGTGTTGCCAATAAATTCTACTGAAACTGAAACAAGTCATCTTTTAGTAGGCACCGGTCTGGAAAACTTTAGCCCCCAAAGCGATGAGCAAGTAAAGACAGGATTGTAATGGAATCATAACCAATGCTGCTGCAACCTGACAAACAGATAGCATTTAATAACATGAAGTGACAGCAATCTTGAAATTCTAATCTTTTAAAGCCATCCACATTCAGAAACAGGTTGAAAAACAACACCACAGGTTGATATGATTCATGTAAAATTCTCCTATTCCGTCTGGAAAGAGTATCCTGTTAAATATCATTAAAAGCCCACTGCTAAGAAGCAGCCAAGTGATACCCAGGGTCCAGCCACATTTTAAAAACACATCCTCTGCTTAGAATGGAATTCAATGAACATGGTTAATTCACTGTATATTCCTAAATAACTAGATCGTGTCCCTAATGCAAACAGTGGAGGGCATATGGAAGAGCTGCAGTAGCCAAGTCAGACAAAAAAAGTATGGATTAAAGTTTTAGCAAGTGGGCTAGAAAGAGCATAGGTCTCAGCCCAGCTAGATTCCAAAGACAGTAGTAAGACACTTTAATTACATGATTGATGTGGGCTTCAAAAGCAGGCACCAAATCCACAATGACCCCAAGGTCACAAGCATTATCTGAAGGATAAAAGAACTACCACAAATGGAAACTACCACAGATGACACCTGAGACCTCTGCGCCAGTGAACTAATCAATAGCAACTCAGTTTTGTCTGTGTTAAGTTTAACAAAATTTGAAGTTACCCATGATTAAATATCACAGAGGCAATTACACAAAACATCAAACTTCTTTGTAGGCTCTGAAGGGACTGAGAGGATATCCGAATATCTTCTGCATACAAATGACACAGCAAACAGGGCGGCTGAATAATGTTAACTAAGGGAAGTGTATAAATAGAAATCAAAATTGAAACCATAGGAGAATCACAGCCTTCCTAAAGAATGGATTCCCTCCAGCAGAAGTGAATTTTGTCAATACGTATAAAACAGCAAAGACAAACTAGTCCAAGCTCCCAAATGGAATTAAAGAAAGGCCTGATAAATAGTCACTGGAAAGTCAACATCTAGTAAAATATATGAGCTGTTAAGTAATTTAAATATTTTATTCACCTTCATTAACACTTCTGGAAGCAGGAACTGCCAGTGAAATTAGTGGCTGTATTCCATTTAAAAGGAATAGCTTAATCTATGTAGAGGTATTAGTGATGTGCTCTCTCTGTAGACATCAGTAGTATTGTTGAATTGCAATAATGCACTAATATGGGAAGACAATTGCCAATCAATCTTGAAAGGCAGGGCAGCAATGACTTCCAACATCTCATCTACCTTTGGAATTAGAAGAAGGTCAGGCACAGAGAGAGGTGGAGTTAGGTCATGGTTAAAGAAGTGAAAGTAACTGTGCATACATTCAGGCCAGATGGAAGCTCAACTTGACAGGGAAAACATCAGGACAGGAGTAAGAAGAACAAGCAAAGGTCTGTGAGTGGGAAAAGTTCCAGACAAACTGCGGCAATGGCCAAAAAAATCTAGGCCATTTCCAAAAATTAACGTGGGAATTAATAATGATTTATGATTGTAAAACTGACGTTAATTAAAGCAATTTTAGCAGTATCCTTATCACTTAGATTTGATGCTATTACAGCTAGTTGGGAAGAGCATACAAATTACCCAGAGAAGGACTTTCAGCTCACCTACTGGGGCTTTTTTCCTATCATGTTTGCATTTCTTGACCATGTTAGTGTAGGATCTGAGCCAAAAGCAGTCACAATGGAATATGGATAGAGGATGAAAACTTACTAAATTGTAGAGGGATTGCAAAGAAGGACAGTAACAGAGTTCAGCAGAAGGCAATGTCAGAGACTACAGTTTAAAATGATCTCTGAAGTAAGAAAAAACAGAATATCAGCTACCTAAATACAAACCTGTGTATAAAGGTTTGCTGAGGGTTCTATGTGTGGTTTTGTTTGGGTGGGGGTTTTTTGGGTTTTTTTGGAGAGATCTAACTGACCCCAAATACCAAATACAGAGAAAATAGATGCAAAGACAGTTGTTCCCAAAAATCAATCCTTGGTTTCTAATAAATCGGGACAGGGAGGAGGGATCAACCATGGACCATATGTTTCCTCTGCCACCTTGATTTAGTGGCAAAAATTGACCTTTGCTCTGGGGTTCAAAAGTCCAGGCCTTCTGTGAGCATACATAATTAGATGTCAGCTGTAAGGCAATAACGTAATGAAACTCAGGTGTGGATTTAGCAGGGCAGCCAAGGGGGATGTGACCTCCCCCTCTCCCCTGCTCCACCTTATGCATGCTGCCTGCCCACCCCCATGCTACCACTGGGAATGGGGTCACCTGCCTCTGGGTCCATGTGGTCCTTCTGGGAGCCCACTAAGGAGGCAAGAGTGGCCTGGACTCTGCAGGAGAAGATCCAGAGCTCAGTTCTCCTGTGTATATCAGGTAGTGCCTGCCCTTGCAATAGTGCCATCAGCTCCTGCTATCTACAGGGTCCAGGATTGAGATTAGGTGCAGAAATGTGATCTGAGAGCCTGGTGAGACTCAGAAATACTTCCCAGCTCCAGGCATGCATCACAGACATGTTCCAAGTATTGGGTGCAGAATGTTACATTTTGCTTCCCATCCCTGCATCCATGGCCTGACGCCAAAAGGAAGGAGATTCCAGAAGGTGCGTGGAAGGGCTACAAGGGGGCTCAGCTTGCTCAGGTGAAGTCCCAGATCTGGAGAATTGGTGCTTGTGGAGATTCAGTCACAGTGGGCTAAAACTTCAGTGTGTGATCCTATTTGAACATAAAAACCAAGATAAAGAATGAGTAACTTGATCAAAACTTATCTATATTTTGCATGTAAAATGGAATGGTTTGGACAGTGAAGACTGAGAGAAACCCACTCTATGTCCTTCTAGTGAGGAGCTCCTGCACAGAAGAAGATCTTAGTTCTACTCCCTGCTTACAAAGAGATCTAAACCTGCATCCCCTCTAGACCAGGGAATAGCCTAACTGCATGTGTACATGGCTAGAAATATACCCTTATTTTAACTATTATAAATAGTTACACAGATTGCCACTGCTCCCTCCAGTTTTTTATAGAATTCTCACTTTGTTTTCATTTTTATGTTTGGTTGTCTGGGGGGAGGGGTGGGTCTTGGGGGGTTGTTTGGAGGGGTTTTTTGTGACAACACCAGAAATACAGTTATAATATTTGTGTTTAAGTTTTAAAAGAAAAAGGTACAACTGAATGGAAATAAATAATTCTAGATGTACAAAGAAACTTGAGAGGAAAATGACCATGAAGCAAACAAAACCTGTCAACTATCCAGACAGCTCTGAGCACAGGCAACAAAAAAGAAATTCACCTGTCCACCTTGGCAGGGATTTTCTTACCTCCTTGGATTTTCATAACTCTTGAGAAAAATAAGTGCCTTCTTTAAGTCCCCTCCTGGCTGTGTGGCATATGAAAACAGCTCCTAACCCTTTCCTAAAAGCTTTGCCAGGTCACTAACTCTTTCATAACATTATGGGCTTCCTACAAGGCATAACGTGTAAAGCAGAGGTGAGCATTTCACATTGTCTCCTCATCACCAGTACTTCCTGGACAAAATCCATGGCCCCAGAATGACCTTCTTACTCGTCCTATGTAGCGTTGCCCTGATTTATCATTAAATATTATTTAGGTCAGAAATAAGACATACAAACACTGGTATTCATACAATATAATTGTTGTATTCATACAGCAATTCTGAACTTTTTGCACACCACTTTCACATCTGTAATTTTGGAATTTCCAGACATTTAGCCTTCAGAGAGCTGAGAATTAAAGCTGCTCTGTTTTATAAATCTGGGAGAAATAGTCTCTGCTTGTTTTCAGCAACATCTATATACTTACACTGCTATTGACAGTTCACAGGTGGATCTTTGATCCTATGGTCAGGACTGGTGAGCTGATTACTCTTTTGTGGGAACAGCTGAATTGGAGAAGTTCTTATTTCTCTTTTTTCTAGGGTTTCATATTTCTGGGAACAAATCCACATAGGAGATTTGTTGCTTTGTTGCTGTGTTGCTGTGACGTGCCACCCTCAAGGGGAAGATTTGTTCTTGAGCAGAACTCATACAGGTAACATCCACCAGGTCTAGCTGCAGTAATCAGAGACACGGCAGCCCAGCTGTACCCCCAGCCTGCAGGCAACTTGTCACTTATAGCAAAGGATGCAACAGCAAATATTTGCAAGTCCTCCTTTGGCAGCAGTTCACAGTCCAACATGCGGGAGGCAAGTGGTGTTGAGTATTGACAGGTCAATGGCAGCTGTGTATGGTTTCCTTAAGCCATAAATTCAGGTTTAGGTTTTCTACAGCTATATCAAAAATACCACAAAAGAAAAGACCTTTCTAGTTCAAATCCATCCTGGCAGGACTTGTGTGCTGGAAAGACACATACCTTTCCCTATCATCATGGCCACAACAAGGCTGCAAGCTTTTTCACCCCTCCATCCTGATCTAGTTTTTGCCCAAAGCTCTTTCCTACCCTGCAGTGCAGGCTCCAGAGCCCTGTAGCACCTCTTTCTTTTTGGACACCGACATCAGACCTTGGCCATTACGTCTACGTGCAGCAGTTACAACAGATGCCATCGCAGCCTAGCCAGAACCAAGCTCCAGGTCAAAACCTGCTGTATGGTGCTGCATGATGCTGTACACATCAGCTCTGCTGGGAAAAGCTTAACATTTCCTTTCCTTGCCTTGGAGAAGTTCTTGCAGAACAGACCTGTGTGTGCTTGCCCTCTACGTGGCCCACAGTGCACACGGGGAGCTGATGACGAGCCTCAATGCAGCCACATCAGTCTCCCGGCCCTGCCAGGCACGGACACACACTGCTGCTGCTGCTATTTCAGTTGCTCAAGAGAGAGGCAAAAATAGCACATGGCACTTGTAATGCCAAGATTCCCGGGGCATTTTGGCCTGCCGGTGGCATGGCACTTTTTACGAAGCTATTTCCTGGGTCACCAGTTGACCTTGGAAAAGGAGAGCTGGCCCTGTCTAAGTGAACTGCCCCAAAATATTCCTGCTGTGAGGCAGGGCTGGTGGCCTGGTATGCACAGGGCAGACAAGCAGGGAGCTGTCTAGAATACCAGTGACACGTGCTGGCAGAAAATCACCACTGCATGCTTCTGCTAATTTGGCTGTGCCTCCTCATACTGATCTCTAAACCTGCTTAAATCTGCCTTGCCTGGTGATCCAGCAGGTGATGGCTCTGGCACCTGTGTCACGGAGCCATGGCTGGTAAGGGCTGTGGCAAGAGCTTCTGCCCCTAGCAGGATTGGCAGTCTGACTTTTTGAAGCTGTCAGTAATTTTTCATTACTGTAATATGTGTACCAGACTGCCATTTTTTGTTCTAGTAACACAGGCAACTTTCACAGGACTGTTACAGAGAAAGTAGTATCCTCCCTAGTAGTCAGGTTAGTTAATACACTCCATGGTAAAGGAGTCTTGTGATTTTTTCATTACAAATCTCTCACAGTTTTACTGTTTGGTGTAAGCCTTTGATATCCAGCAAAAAGAAACACCCTCAAGCATCACAAGTGTCTTTTTTCTCTAAAGCTCGCTTCTGCTACAGTTGAGCTAAAAGTATTAAAGAAGTTAACCCATTTTCTTTTCTTGAACGTGTACATCACATATACAAATTATACTTAATTTTAACCTTACCTTAAAGTATTCCTAAGAAACAACACTTCCAAATTACATAATTTCACTATTGTGGTGATTTTGGCTGGGGTAGACTTAATTTTCTTCACAGTGGTTGGTGTGGGACTGTGTTCCGGATTTGTGCTGAACACAGGGATGATAATGTAGAGATGTTTTTGTCATTGCTGAGCAGAGCTTGCACAGAGCCAGGGCCTTTTCTGCTTCTCGTGGTGCCACAATGGCAAGGAGACTGGGGGTGCATGGGAAGTTGGAAGGAGACAAAGCTGGGACAGGTGACCCCAACTGACCAAAGGGATATCCTAGATCATATGACATCATACTCAGTGTATAAAGTGGGAGGACGAAGGAAGAAGGTGGGGACGTTTGGAGTGATGGTGTTTGTCTTCCCAAGTCACCCTTACATGTGATGGGGCCCTGCTCTCCTGGGGATGGCTGAACACCTGCCTGCTCATGGCAAGCAGTGAATCAATCCTTGTTTTGTTTTGCTTGTGTGTGTGGCTTTTGCTTTCCCTATTAAACCTCGTCTCAACCCACGAGTCTTCTCGCTTTTACCATTCCAATTCTCTCCTCGACCTCGCTGGTGACGGAGTGAGAAAGTGGCCTTTTGGTGCTTGGGCACTGGCTGGGACTAAACCACCGCAACTATAATTAAAATGAAGCTGCAAAATAAAGTACTCAACAGTTGGAAAATGACACAACCAAGGTTGACTGTGCAATCACAGGTTGCCTCTAGTCAGTATGGGTTCTGGTGCTATTTGTAAAAATCTGTTTGGAATTGCCGATCTTTGTTCTGACAGTGGCATCCCTTGCACCACATAGCTCACAGATCAAAACAGAATTTGCTTGGGAAATTGGGATTCCATCATCCCCTAATTTTCAAGTCTAGCTCTGTAGGACTGCGGGGGGTCAGATTAAGAGAAGTAGGCTTTGAATTTTTGTTTGCTTGTTTTATATGTAATTATTACTCTGCTGGGGGATAGAATAATATTGTTTTCAAACAAGTCAGTGCTACGGACTAACAGGTTCCAATCTCAGCCATACTGACTTGTCTACCCACAGACTGTAAGCTGTCTTGACTGTTGCATACCTACCCTTTGGGCAAAATTTTAAACCAAAAAAAAACCCCCAAATTCTAACACCCTAGGCCCGTTTTCCACTGATCCTAGAAACCACATAACATTTCATTAGAAACTTTCCTGTGATCGTTGGCCAAAGCATATCATCTTTATTCAATACTTTTCTACCACTGACTACAAGTATTGGTTATTTTCATTTAAAATATTTGTATGCACCTACCATCATGGTATCTGGATGCATGACAGTACTATTCTCAGCTAGAAAAGAATCCAAATAGGACCAAAAGGAATATGATGGAGCAGGCAAGAGAAATTTCTACATTTTAAATTTGTTACATTTGTAGATTTTTTTTGTTAGGGTGGTGATCTTTTAAGCCAGGCTTGCTGGCAAAGGACACAACAGCCATACAAATTGTAAAGCCTGGCAAAAGTGGTTCCATATTAAAGAGTTTGAAATCAAGCAAACATAAATGTAGATCACATCCAGATCCTTTAAACAGTTGCAGTCGCAGAAGCTAACCTGGGCATACCTTAAATCGTAAGTTTTTAATTTCTCATTAAGGATTAAGGACTGTAGTTGAGTATTAGAGAACAATGGTGCACTGAATACATTCTGAATGGCTTGGATGAACTGCACTGAGCCAATGTGAGAAACAAACACAGGCCTTGTCATGTTTTCAGAACACAAAAACCAGGTATGTCTGTGTTGACAGTTTCAGGTGTATGAAAATTACCCCACAAATGACAGTTCTTCAAAAACCATAATAACAGTAATAGTAATAATAATAACAAAGAATGTCTGCAGCAGCTACCTTGGGACCCAACAGCAACATGTGTTTGTTCCTCAACGTGAAACATTCGTAGTTTCTGCACTCAACTGGATATGCTTGTGCCACAAAGCTGAGACACCCAAGGGCTCTGATTCCCATGACCTACTAACAGTGATGCAAAGCAAAGAACTTGTAAGGCACAACAAATTCCTGCCTTTGTGTTTCCCCCCTGACAGGCAGGGCCAGGGAGTTAGAGTTCTTGTTCTGCTTACAGGGCTTTTCATGCAGGAGTTATTCTCAAGAGACCATTTCCAAAAAGTTTAGGATCCTTTTAGAAGGAAGGGTGGTTGGGGAAAAAAAAAAGCCTTATCATAATTGAGAAATGGCTTTGTTGTGTACCTTGTAAAATACTAAAATAGCAAAATATTTAAGAATTAAACACGGGAACAAATTTGTGTATTACATTTAGAGCATGGCTATGTTCCAGCAATGAAAAATAAGTATTGTCAGAGAGAAAATAAAGTGATGGCCAATGAATATGAAGGATCAGGATGTCTCAGGAATTGCTGGCCAAATGCAATGTAATAAGGATGCCTTCATTTTGAAAGATGATATGCAGAATGGTGAGGAGATCTGCTCGATAGTACAAATAAGAAAATCTTTAGTGTTCTACAATTGATATCAATGTTACTTAGTACTTGAACCTTGAGTTTCCAGCAGATACCAAGACAGTTTAATACCAACCACACCAATTGGTTTCAGCCACTGCTTTATAACCAAAAACCAGAACTGGTGTTGATGTTGTAACTGATGCTGTTATTTCTATAAGTAGGAAAAAGTATTCTCCTAGGTCTATATGTCAAAAAACAGGTAAGAATTTAATCTATGATACAAATAGTTTATGGCAAGTTT
This sequence comes from Neopelma chrysocephalum, assembly GCF_003984885.1. Classification (NCBI taxonomy): domain Eukaryota; kingdom Metazoa; phylum Chordata; class Aves; order Passeriformes; family Pipridae; genus Neopelma; species Neopelma chrysocephalum. The sequence continues at coordinate 461,457 of NW_020897715.1, forward strand.
CTGACAACAGATAATTTATAGAGGCAAGAGAGAATAAGCAAATCATATTAAGCAATGGCCATAGCATATTAATAATTTAATTATTATCAAGGTAACATAGATGACAAGAGAGCTTAGATATGGACATGGGATACAGCAGTGGATATTAAATAGAGGAGTATTATAGAAGTAGTGTGGCTGGATTTAGGAATGTATTGGCTGTAGTACTTATGAATTCTTCACAAAATATCTCACACTGGCATGAAGTGTGATCATACGGAGACAAATCTGGCAGAGGAAACATTAAGTGGTGCATAATTATAATCATAAAGATTCTCAGGGAAGGAGTTGCCAGTTTTGATCAGGTAGATCAACTTGACCTACTGGTAATGAAGAAAAAGTCAGAAGCACAACCCTCTAACTCATGCAAGACCACTCTTGAGGTTAAAGAGTTTGGCTTTCTATCCTGTACACAGGAACATCTGAGGGGGTCTCACATCAGCTGGAAAGTTGGAAATGTTCATCTATAAAATATCAGCAGGAAAACAGATCTTTGTGGTTGGAGATTCTTGGAAAGCAACCTGTTGAGAGACAATTGGGAAGAATGATATGGGACAAAGGTTTTTTCAGTATGTTTTCAACAGGCTTAAAGATTTAAATGGTTGTTAACTAGAAACTTAATCAAAATGCTAAATGAACCCATAGCAAGTACCAGTTCTTGAGCACCATTTGTACACTACCGACTGACCTATAGGTCCTGGACTCTTTTTTGCTGCTGCCTGTATTAGAGCCAGCAACCACTCACACAACAGTGGATCTAAGTGCATCTCAGCCACTCTGAACTTCCAGACTTTCACTGTAGATTCCAACTAGCAGGCATGGGGTAAAACAGTTCAGTGATATGATCATCCATGTGCAGCCTGCGAACTCAGACATATGAGATCCACCCAAGGAAAAGGTGAATAACCAACTCATTTCTTCCTTGAGTTGGACAAGGCCAGTTATGGAAGGCAAGTAGGTAATAGGAGAGTCTGGGTAGGTAGGTGTCAGTGTTTTAGTTTTACACTGATCCACTTCAAAGCTGTCATTGATTTGGGTGAAGTCCAACCCACTCTTTCCTTGCCTTCTCCAATGTGCAGCTTCTTGGTACGGGTGCCCTGTGTGAGAAGAGTCTTATAAAGTAGTCCTAAACTGAGGACTTCCCTTTCCCAAATCTCAGTCACATGGACAATTTGAGTTTGCTTTAACCTCTCTATGTCTAGATAGCACTTAAATCTTATAACATAGAGGCCTTTCAAAAGAGACTCTGGACTGATTGTTCTTTCTTTTACTAATATGAGACAGAGACAATATATCTCGATAAAATAATGCAGATCATCTATGTATCCACATGCCTTTATTTCCTCATTTTCTGGAGAATTCTTTAGGCTGAGGCCCAAATTTTCCAGGTTCTTTCCTTTCCCCTCTCCTTCTTGCATGTGGCTTTCCATCAGCCTCTGGAACCTGCTCTCATTTGGGAAACCAACTTGTTATTATTTCTGCTTCAGCTCTCTAGAATGGTTTCTTAGACTTTCTTTGATGGCTGCCAGCCCCTTTTTTGTATTGGTAGGTTGACTCCTGATCAGTTTTTGCTCCCTGGAAACTGATCCACAGACTAGTAGTAAACTCTCCTAAGTTATTTTTATGGGTCAACACTTCTTTATGGTAGTATTTCATACAAAATGGGCATTTTTGAGGAAGAAAATAGAGATGAAAGAGATGAAAGAGCATGAGAGTGGAGATGAAATAGGGAGTTCCTGGTGAGAAGTCATAAAAGAGCAGGAAAAAGGGAAAAAAACTACAGAAAATAAATGCTGCTTTCCACTTATTGCATTGCATTTATTTACAGTTTATGTTCCTACATCGGTATTTCGGAGGTGAACGGACCTATGTTTTATGATTAAGAGCACATTGAGCTGAAGAATCAGCAGCATCCCCACTAAGCAGTTCCCTGTTGTGAGAGCATAAACATGATGGTGACACCACACTGCACCCTGCCACAGCCTGAGGCTCCTTGGTAGCTCCTGGGGCCAGGAGAGGTTCTGTGTCAGAGTGCACTGGGCCACAAGCAGCAGACTGGGACATGTTTGTTGTGAGGGGATTGACACACGGTCAGTGTGAATTACTTTTTTGTGGCAGAATGGACATGGTTCTGACCAGACAGTGAAGATGTGGATTCTGAGAAGTGCTTGTGGAAAGAGGGCAGAGGAGAATCAGAAGGGAGACTGCATTAATCAGCATTTCTGCTTGCAGTGAGGGGGATCTAGGATGGAAAAGCCTCTGCGCTGCCTTCTTTGAGGCTGCATATTCCTATTAACTACTAATTACTCACACTAATGAAGAGAAGGAAGATATGCTTCCAACTATGATTAGAAAATCAGTGCTTGGGAGCTAACTCAATGGACCTGCAATGACTTCCCTGACTTCTTAGCAGGAAATTGGATACCTCTTGTCACATTTTTATGGTGTGCTTCTGAAGAATTATGGGAGGTAAAATGGAATAAAATATTAACCTTATTGAGAAAAAAATATTAGGCTTAAACAATCATATGAAAGATATGTATGAACTGTCTGGTTTTATGTGGAAGCTTACTTCTAGAACATGTATCTATCTAGAGGCTTTAACCACAATGCTTTCATTTGATATATGAATCCTAAATAGCATTTACTTGTTCCTCCTCTAAACGTAAGGAAGTAATAGAAAACACAAGGAAAATAAACAGAAGACTCATGACTTCAGAAAAGGGAGCTGCAACTTATACCATGTTTACTCTTTTTACCATATCCAATTACTACAGATGTTTTCCTTTGCCCTTAAGAGATGCGCCCACGTTAGGGATTAACTGCTTCCCCAGTGCTTCTTCTGTAGTCAACATTTCCTGTCTAGGGATTTTCAAAGAAGAACTGAGAAGCTGGATGTATTGGGTTTTCGTTGCAAGGTTTTGGTAGCAGGGGGGCTACAGGGGTGGCTTCTGTGAGAAGCTGCCAGAAGCTTCCCCATGTCCGACAAAGCCAATGCCAGATGGCTCCAGAACCAACCTGCCACTGGCCAAGGCCCACCCCATCAGCAACAGTAGTAGCACCTCTGGGATAACATTATTTAAGAAGGGAAAAAAAAGTATTGTGCAGAAGCAAATTGGAGCTAGAGAAGAGAGGAGTGAGAGCATGTGAGAGGAACAGCCCTGCAGACACCAAGGTCAGCAGAGAAGGAAGTGGAAGAGGTGCTCCAGGCACCAGAACAGAGATTCCCCTGCAGCCCCTAGTGCAGACCATAAACAGGCAGGTTGTCTCCCTGCAGCCCATGGAATTCCATGGTGGAGCAGAGATCCACCTGCAGCCCATGGAGGATCCCACGCCAGAGCAGGGGCATGTGCCTGAAAGAAGGCTGTGACCCCAAGGGAAACCCTCACTGGAGCAGGCTCCTGACAGGACCTGTGGAACTGTGGAGAGAGAAGCCCACCCTGGAGCAAGTTTGCTGGCAGGACTTGTGACACTGTGGAAGAGACCCACAATGGAGCATCCTGTTCCTTGGGAGGAACCCCATATTGGAGTGTGAGGAGTCCTCCCCGTGAGGAGAAAGGAACAGCAGAGACAACCTGTGATGAACTAACTGCAGCCCCCACTCCCCATCCCCTCATGTTAGTGGAGGGGAGAAGGTAGAGAATCAGGAATAATTTTAGGCCCAGGAAGGACAGATGGCAGCTTAGAAGGTGTTTTTAAGATTTGGGTTTATTTCTCATTATCCTACTCAGATTTGATCCATAATAAATTCAATTAATTTCCCCAAGTTGAGTCTGCTTTACCCATGGCCATAATTGGTGAGTGATCTCTCCCCGTCCTCATCTCAACCTATGAGCCTTTTGTTGCATTTTCTCTCCCCTGTGCAGCTGAGGAGGGGAGTCACAGAGCAGCTTTGGTGGCAACTGGCTTTCAGTTGGGGTCAACCCACCACACTGCACTAGCTGCATTTCCAAGCTGATAAAAAAAAGCATACACACTGTGTTTAGTTTCTAAATTTCTTTTGTGATGTTTGGAATATTAAGTGAAAGATTTTGAAGTTTGGTCTTTGAAAGCAACTGTAACACAAGTTACTAAAAGAAAAAAAGAAGCCCTACAATGAAGTTTGCTGTTCTGCACATACCAAACAGTCCCAGCTTCCAGCCAGGAGTGTTTCACAAAAGCAGCTGAGCGGTGAGAGGGCCACAGCCTTCCTCAGGCTGGTACTGCCTGGTGCAATTCTGGCCCAGAGACAGGAAGCAGAGTGATTTCTTACTCACCACATCGCTTGATCTGGTGCCCACGAAGAGAGGACAACATCAGAAGTGGTGAGACACTTGCTTTTAATGCTTGGCTATGAACCGTATTTTAGTTGCTGAGATATTTTTGTCACCCTTTTCTCCCTTCTGCTGCTTTTTTGTTCTGTTAAGGCTCTTAGATCATAGCTCTGAGACACAATCAGTTACAGTATATCTCTACAATGTCTATATTCTGAATATAGCCTAATATTTCATTTATTGCAGCATAAATTATACTACTGTAACAAATTTTGGGACTCTAAAGGAACATCCATTATTTCTGTGTTATCTCAGCTAAAATTCTTGTGATGCATTAAACCACGTTTCTCATCCCTGTTATTTAAAGCAATTTACAACAAATGTGATGTGAAACTTCAGAGAAATCCCAAGGAATGCATTTTATGTTGTCTGACGGCGAAAAAATCTGCATTAATTTTAACATCCAAATAACATAATCTCCTCCTAGTGCACATAAACTTCAAACAAATGCCCCTCTTCATACAATAAAAAAGAAAAAAAAGTGATTAGATGTTCTTCTTTAACATGGAGGAGGGCCTACTGGCCTAAAAACTTTCAGTGTCAGCATGTCCATGCTGACTACTTGCCCTTCCTGTAGAAGCAGTTGAGCTGAGCCTCCAGCAGCAGGAAAAGAGACAAGCTATCAGTGCCTCAGTTCCCTGCATCGTGGACATGCCCTTGGCACAGCTTCCACCATGGACTAGAAGGTGTGACAGATGTGACCAGCCTGTCATTCAATGAGAACATTCTCAAACTTCAGCAAAGGTCTTGGAGAGCTGGACTGCCTTTTTGTCTCTCTACCATATGTGTGGACCACGTGGACATTACGTGAAGAATTCAAGCTCACCCTCTGCCCATTCAATTACTAAGGGAAATGAGAAAACGCTGTGTGTGGATCATCTTTTTCATTTTTATAGTACTTACAAATAGACACAGTGGGGTAATCCTGTCAATGCCAGGTATCACCAATGCAGGGAGAACAAACAACGAGAGCTACAGAAGAGTTAAGAGTGTTTGTTCCTGTGCTTCGCTGCGGTAGATGAAGTGTGGGTATCTCATAAAATATGCTCGTGTGCTTTGATTTGTTCATCCTGCACTCACTCCTCTGCAATCTGCTTACCATGACAAAAGTCACCAGAGACGCAAAGTGCTGTGATAATGAGAGAACTGTAGGTAACTTCCAATCAGTCTCCTGGGGCATATTTGGAGTTTACTAGCCATAGGATATAATGGTTTCTCCATGCAATTGCTGCTGACTCCACATTTCTCCTTCAGTAAATATATGCAACCGTTGAAAAATAAAATTCAAGCTTACCTTAAGAGAGTGCTGAGCACATCTCTCTTCATGTGCCTCGTGTTTATCCATCTACAATCTTGCAGTCCTAGAAAATCACAGTATTAGTTTTGGTTATAGTAATCTCACTGTTGGAAGAAACCATCGTTTGGCTATTGGAAATTTTATGTAATTAGTAATTTATGGCCCCCAATTTTCTCAGATACTTTTTTCAGCTGAAGCTGCAAATAACATTATGCCAAATATTAAACCTCTGGATGCAGCATATGTAGCCTTTCACAGACCAAAATTATACCTCTTTGGGAGGTTTACTCCCCAAACAAACATTTCTAAGAATGATTTCTCTGTATGTAAAGTGCTGGCATAAATTACAATATAAGAAATTTAATAATTATATTTTTTCATTATATGGTCTTATCATCATCATATTTTCATCCACTAATGAATGTATTACTGTAGTAATAGCTTTATTCCTCCTAAGATATGCATCTGAAATGACTTCATGGGGTAAAGTTTTAAAAGCTCTGTTACATGTTCCTTTTTTTCAGCTGTTGTTTGCAAGTTGCCCAGGTTACCTCTGGTAACACTCTGTGTAAGATACAGAGACATGAAACCTTTTCAGCCATCTCGTGACATTACCATTAAATTATCGTTCCCATTTTCAAGAGGAAGAGGAATGTGTTTAACATTTCCTTTCATTTTGTTCTGCTTTTAAATATCTCTAACACTGTGCCAGAATTAAAGTCAAAAGTTAACACCATACTAATGGGGTTAATGTGTGGTCAAAGTCTGCATTTTTTTCTGCCAGAAGAGCATTTGACATTATTCTTGTTGAATAAAGACAGTGAGTGGCAATACATTACAAGCCTGCAGCTCTGAAAAGGAAAACCAGGCTGTTTGCACACACTGGATTGCTGTATTTCTTTGTTCCAGGCAGGGCAGGCTGTGCCAAGAGATGGTTTTATTGGTACTTCCAAGTGCGATGCTGCTGCTTTGCGGTGCAAGGAGCACTTCTGATGTGCAGGAGCCTCAGGTATAAATATAATGATGTGACTGTTTATTCTCTGTGTTGATCCACTGTAGCTCTATTCCAGCTTCATCCCAGCTGATTTCCATGGTGTTATATTGCCCTCGGCCTGGCAGCAGTGTGGTGATGAATCAGGCATTCTTTTCTCCCGTTTCCAGTGTGCAAAGTGAATTTTCCAGGTAGCCTGTTCAGAGACCTTTGCGTTCCCTTATACTATAAGACAGATGAGGATGAACAGGAGCCAAAAGGAAAGGCAAAACCTAGAGAGAAGCCATCTGCCCTCTTTTCACCTCCTCACGGAAGTCTCCTGGTGGTGATACTGTGATCTCCGGACCTGGCTAGAAAGGGTCAGCTGAGTTTAAGGAGGACACATTTTGCAATGCATGGTTCCCCGTTAGGAACGCAGTAGAAAAAGGGAGACATCAGTAATGCTGCTCCTCTAGTTTGCTTTCTGTCCTGGCTTCTGCCCAGGGGGAGAATTGGGACAGATGAAGGTGCAGCCATGGCACTGGGAATCAAGGAGAGGATCGATGTCCGTGGCCTCAAGGACATGAGGACAGGGAGTCAGAGTATCTGTACAGCTGCTAGGAAGTTCCCATGACTCCAGGAAGTCCTGCAGCCAAATGCTTTGATTTCTGTTGCCTTTCAAGGACTGGCAAGTGTCACCCACAGAACCGACACCTGCTCACTCCTTTCAGTGTGACATTCCTTCACAGGTCCTGAAGTCAGACTCTTTCAGCTCTGTGCCTGATTTTTTTACAGAAAACATCATTCACAGGCAATATTAGCTGTACACAGAAGGGGGTTTGAGAAGCTGTGTGCTTCTTAGAGCTTCAGCTTGTCCTTATAGCAAAATGATTAGTTAATTAAATTGACTAATTAGTTAATTAAATTGAGGGGTCTTTCCATGGATGGTTTTGCTGTGGGGGTATTGGTCTGGACCAGGAGGCAGCACGAGGACACCTCCTTGACCAGCCCCATCCTGCAGACCCCAGCAAGGTGTACCAGGCTGGGCTGGGGATGGTGACCAGGGTTGGCCACAGCCCCACAATCCATGGACACCACGGAGCCCAGACAGGAAGGTATCCCCTGGGAATGGGATGGGATGAGGGTGGTGGCTGGCTCAGCGGGGCCCTGGACCAGGCAGGGACAGGGCTGCAGCACCCAGACTCCATATCAAAGAAGTTCTCATTACTAAATGAAAGAGACTGCCTTGGTTAATCCAGTGGAGAAGGGGTACTTAATTAATTTCTACCGAGGTCTGCTGGGAAATTCTTCTAAGGTCTGTTAATTCTTACTGAGATCTGATCAGCAGGAAGCAATGTACTGGTTTTGCTCTGCCTTCACGATTTGCAGCCACCTTCTGAGGGAGCAGGGTAGTGGTAACAAGTCCCGGATTGCTGCTGATAAGGTGAGGTCCGGGTAAAATGTGCTCATGAGCTAGATGAGAGGCTGCTATTTGAGTACCAGCACAGGACTGTATCTTTGGAGATGTAAATTAAAGTTACAGGTGAGAGCACAAGTAAAAATGAATGGTTTGTTCCACATTATAACTTTTTGCAGCAGAAAAGCCTGCTTAGCAGGTTCCTGATCTCTCCCTTGTCTCACCTCCTCTATGGCAATGACCACTGCAATTTACCAGTCAAGCTGTGGCAGCTCTTTGTGAAGACTCTCTCTGAACCCAGTCAGCGAAATCACCCAATTTTTTTAAAATAAACTGGGGAAAAAAAGGAACTCTCTCAAGTGTAGCCACCTATGGAGCACACTGAGCAGTTAAAAAATTGTGGTTAATGTGAAGCACAAGAGAGAAAACAGCTGTAAAACTCTCCTGCCTCACTCTTAGAGCAATCTGGCTCTCAGAAAAAAGAAACATCCCAATGACCACAACTCCCAACAGAAATTCCTCCAGATCATTGTATCACCACAGATGCCACATGCTTTCTATTACAAAACCCAGTGTCATGATGTTTTTCAAAATCACCAGGCTTCCACCACGCAGACCAGAACTGCAGATGCTGGAAGGATGTCTCTGCTGAAAATGATTCATCTGCAGTAAGTCAGGCATCTCCAAACACAAGGGCATGAGGGATGCTTTGTTTTAATCCTGTGAACCTATCCTAGCAACCCTTTATTTGGGGAAGGTTTTAAGCTCAAAATTCCCGTCTTACAGAACCCTGATTCACACCTCACACAGGTACCAGGGGCCAAGGAACTGAGGTATACATAGAGACAGCCATATTAAGGTTACTGGGGCAACATTAATCCTGGTATTTCCTAGCTTTTGTATGTTTTCCTGAACGAGCATGACCTACTCTCCTGTGGGCTGATGGAGGAAACCAGATCTTTGTCACTTTGTCTTTGTGTCTTCACTTAACTTTACTAGCTCTGTGTGCCTGTTATAGAAATCTCTAACCCAAAGTTGTTCATGGGAAGAGAAAGCAACTGCTTTAACTGAAAGTGAACTTTCTCTGATCACATACAAGGTTATCTGCCTCTAAGTTAAGCCAAGAACTGCAGTTATCAATACAGTTAGTGACAACTGATTACACTGCCAATTTGGTTTGGTTGCTTTGTTACAGGAGTCAGCAAAGAGCTAAATTAATCCAGCGACCATTGCTTGTACTTTTAATCTAACGCAAAAGCTGAATTTCAGACTTTTAAAAGTGAAAGCCTAGCAGTGATACTACCTAACTGCTCATACTGGGTAACTGTGGAAATAACAGCACACAACACATTCAATTTCTAAGGCTGAACAATCAGGGACCATTACAGGAATATGGAAGACATGAATAAAGCAATTAAGATAAGTGAAATGTCTTTCATCACTTGTATCAAACAAGTGAACTACTCAGAAAGATGGGCTAAGTTGATGAACTTGCTCAAAATAAATGACCAGTGCAACTTTCCATGTGTGCTGACTGTAACTCAGACACTGTGTTAGCTGGGTTGGCTCTTTGTCAGCGTCCTCCTGGGGAACACTCTCAGCTCCTGCTTAAATAAGAGCATTACTTGTTTTGAGTGAAATGAGAGATAAACTGACAGCCTCAAATGAAAAGTAATTGACTAAGTTTTGTTTGTAGACAAAGTCGAGTATTTATGTGCCCCTCAGTTTGCAAACATATAAGGAAGAAGTGACTTCTTTACAGTGGGACTGCTCCAGTGTGGGTAGTTACTCATTTGCTGAAATGTTCACAAGATCAGAATATAACATCCAGAAACTCAGCTGCTACACCCAAACATTTTTCCCACAGCACCCGGTTCTTAGTCACTGCTCTCCAGGGAGAGCAGACAATGTGGAGCAGACAGCGTAGGGCAGAAGTCATTGTGGTCAGTGTGTGGCCTATTTAGTAAAAGAACTTATCTTGCTCATTTTCCATGATTCATATTTCAAGACTGCATTATTAATTTCTGTCAGACATAGGCACTAGATTTATACTAAATGAAGAGCTGCAGAAAGGCTTGTCATTTGTTCTACAGTCTAGTGTGAGGCTGTAGAACTTCACTTATATACAGCCTAACACTTATTTCGTGATCAATAGTGTTAAGTTTATTAATGGTTAGTATTTTCAAAAGTTACAAATTATTTGGGGTAACTCCATCACAGAGATTCCTTCAGGCAGAGTGATATTCAAAAGCAGGTCCTCCATCCTTCTGAAAAGCCTGTGGCTCCCTGAAACCTCTCAAGAGGGTCTCCTGAGACCCTGTGCCACTTTGGAGCATCTTTGCCGGTCATTTTAGTTACCCTGCAAAGAAAAGGACCTGCCTGACCTGCTGCTGTTTGCTACCACCCCTATGGAGCCTGCAGTGCTGTATCCTTTTTGAGATGTATAAATAATTATATTATTTGCTGTCATAATATTTACTTAACCAATACCAACCTACTGGTAGTCTTAAGACCAATGTTCAATGAATTCATGAGCCTGAAGGAGAAGTAAAAGGTAGCTCTGAAACCCCTGCGTAACCATTCCCAGAAGATGACTGCAGAGAGAGAGTGGCCCTTCTGCCTGCTCACCACTGTCCAGAGAACCTTCCTGACCTCCCAGTAAGAACTGAGGGAAGAAGCAGTGCCAGCAGCTTACAGGAGCCACTGGCTTTGCAGAAAGTGATAACTTCATTAAACAATGCAAAATTTACACCACAAAACAGCCCAGGAGAGCTGTGGAAAAAATGCAGTAACGTTTTTTAAATACCTCAGTCTATTAATTCAAAAAATATACATTGGCAGGAGGAGGGGAAGTAGTTTAATAATTTTAATGGCCAACACTTAAGAAAAGATTAAAGGTCTAATATATTAAAAAGGAAACTCTGCTGATGGTAATCAGTTTTGCTGCTTTTATGCATCATTTTATTCCGTGTTTGTGTATGAAATGAGGTGGGGAGGGGGGTTGGGGGAAATTTGAAGATTTAGGGAGATTACTGCCTTCATGAGAGTGTTTTATTGCACTTCGGCAGTTCTGGATTTAACCAGAAAATCCAATTGTGGAAAAAGGGTGAAACAATCTGTTTTTCCTCTAATCAATCACAAGGTTGCAGGACAGATTAAAATAAATTTGTGACTGCCATTTTTCTTCCTTCCCACTGCTGTCGTAGCAAATGGTGATCCAAAAGCTGACTGACGCTTCACGTATCAGCTCGGATGCCTGCTGCCCTCCTCCTTTTACCAATTCTTATGATTACAAACAAATAACTTCAGAGCTGTAATGAGAAAATGGAGAGCAGCCTTATGGTAGATGAGGCATTTTAATATGGACTAACCCTGAAATATCAGCAAAATTACAATCAGTCACATGAAGTAGTATGAATAGAGTAACAAATAATGTAAAGTATTCCTCCTCACTTTTGCCTGCAGATGCCTGTTATTCCTAAGCTAGTTGTTACCTCAGATATAGTAACTAGCAATGAAAATCAAGAGCAATGTGTTCAAATCAATACAGAGTGCAGAATCATTCCCTGCCATTGCAACAAACAGCAGTGGTTTAAGCACAGTACTTCCGTGCAAAGTTTCAAATCCAAGGTAAATAGAATTTCACACCTCTAAATGTTCAAATTCAGGACACGAGAAATGCACATCACTCGCAGAGCACTGGCAGACTGCTCATGGTACCCATGCAAGCTGGTTTCTGTGACTGCCATGTAAATATACACCAGTGCTGAGGTACAACTCACTTTATCATCTTAAACAGAGGAATCTAGCTTACATGTGTCTAGGCTGTAAGAGAGTGCTACTAGAACTATGGCCAATCTGCTGAGGAAACCTTCCTTTGTGTTGACCCTGGGTATAGAATAGACAGTTGATTTTTAGACAGTTAAATTTAGATTAATTCCATCCAACATTGACTTTTAGGAGAAGCAGTTATTTAGTTACTATTGTGTCAGTGATCCAAGATGAGACCTTTGCAGGTATGGAAGATTACAGACAGTTTTAGTTGATTGAGGTAATTAACACCATCTTTGGACAGTAATTTATCTTATCTTCCTAACTCCTATGAATGGTTTCCCCCTGTCCACCACAGGTAAATCCCTCAACCTGTTCACAAGAGGAAGGTACTCCCACACATATTTTTTTGCTTAAACTGTTCTCTGCTTCTGTCAAAGACTGTGGACTTGAATTGCAGCATCAGAGCCCAAACACAACATCTGCATCTGGGCTGGACAGCTGTGACAGAAATGAAACAAAATCCCTTGGAGGATTCCAGTAACAAGGAAACCCATCTAGGCATATAAACACTACCCATACACAAAGGCTCCATCCTACAGCCTTTTACTGTGCAAGATGGCATTAGGATTTGTAAGGGCTAGTATCCGTGCCTGTGAGCGTGGACATTAGATGGTACTGAATATATTATTTTTTTGCTAATGTTGTCCAGATAACAATTAACTGGGACAGTGGTGAGTAAAGTGAAACCACTACTAGTTATGGAAAAAAGTGCTGTGTTAGGTTCTATGGGGTGTTTGTTTTATGCCACGTTTTCTAGAGGTGTTTCTCATTTCTCTTTTCTCTAGTGTCTTTTGTGAGCACAATGTAAAAGCGGTGTACAAAGGTTAAATATTAATATAGATTCTCTCATGCTTCATTGACAATGTTCAGATGTAACACTGAAAAAAAGAGTGGTTGAAATAAATCTTTGCTTTCCAGCATGAAAATAAAATGCTGAAGGTATAAGAAGATAGTTAAGCAAAATACTATGGCCTGCCACTCCTCAGAACAAAAGCAGCAGTGGTCAGGAAGGTTTTGCTGAGTAACGTTGTAGTGAAACTGAAAGAGAAGCAGCAGAAAATACAGAGAGAGCTTAAAGAAGCACTGGGAACGTGGCCTTGAGAAAAGTCTTGAGACAGAATTCTGGGCTGAGAGCTGAGCAGCAGAGGGCTGAGAACATAAAGAAGTACCACCTGTTTGCATTTTCCCCTGTGGAAATGTATGACTGTGTGCATTTTTTTGTGCAAAATACACAAATAATAAATTATCAGCAAAGATGTCAACTCTGCTGATCATCTGTATTTCTAATTAAATACAGTCACAGCCTTGAAAATTAATGTAACTTTCAGATAGAAGAGGTAAGAGCATACTGTTAACTTCTCATAAACATAACTTTATATGGGAAAAAATTTTTCTATTGTTCATTCACAACAATCTTATGTTTGTTTGTATCCTGCATAAAAATAATAAAGATATCCCAAGTTTCAACCATATGGATATATGGTGAATATATGTTACCACATAAATATTTATCAGACATATTTTCTTCTGTGCAAGAACTGCATTTAACTTCATCAATTCAATTTCGTTTAAAAAAGACTAAGCCAGCATATTGAACTGATTTCTGGCACAATGGTAAGATTTTTTTTTCTTTACTGTCATTTTAATTCATTATATTACTGTGCTATTTTTAAAAGGTCCCATTTATATTGTACATTGCAGTTCCATAGATTAACAGTTGGAAACTAAAGATTAATTTACAGGAAATGCAAGGAAGGTAGCAAAGCATAGAGATAGGAGTTATCTTGAGTTATTTCAGATAATATACCACAAGATCTTCACCATGGCATATTCTACACAGTTCAGATTTTAAACTTTTAAAGGCAGGGATTAACTATTTTTGTTGCTTCTGTGAAATAACTTAAGTATACCGTGTCTTATGCTAAATTAGATCTTCATTTCATTTTATGTAATACATACCATGGTAAATTCTGCCTACAATTTAAAAGGGGAAAATTAATTGCTATAAAGTACCAATAATACAGCTCAGAGCAGAACATTACAATATTTCAGTTGCAATTACAAAAGTGAAGCCAGTGCAGGTGAACAGCAGCTGAAATTTATCACCACCTGATGGCTGTTCAGTGGACCATGGGAAGGGAATTAACTTGTCTGTCCAGTCTGGAGCTGAAAACTCTCTGTGTTTTAGAAACTGCCACCAAACCTGGCACCTTCATTGGCAGAGATCAAGGGTTAGGTGGGAGTTGGAGAAACAAGTATTGCTGTGCTTTTAACTGCTGACAGACTAAGTGCAGAACTTCATTTGTCAGAGATGATGGCAAAAACATTCAGAACTTTTTAAAAAGCCCAGAAAAGAAAAGAAGAAATCCTCCAGTAGACAGTTACAGCCTTAGCACAAATTTGCCAAGTTCTTGTTTACTTGCAGTCATGGGACTGGACGCTGAAAAAAAGTCTGTCTACAAAAGAATTACATTCACACAAGCAGGAGTTATGGTCTTGGGGCAGAAATTAATGGGTGAGGTTCTCTGGCCTGTGTGATACAAGAGGTCAGACTAACTGATCCTGATGGTCCCTCTGGCCTTTTAAATCTGTGATTCTGTGATCAGTAGACGGAAATCAAACTGTTTGCAAAATCAGGCAATGTCTCTTTTCTTTTAGTCTACATAGTGACATTTGCTTTGGACATTTTATGCTGTAAAATACACAGACGTGAATATGATATTCTGCACATGTTTGGGCATTATCCATTCCCACAGAAAGCTTTTTGCATCACAGGCTGGATCACACAAGCCATTTCAGGTCCCCTTCTGCTGTCAGTATGGCAGACAGCACTTTATCACTTGAGTAATGCAAGTGCTAGAGGAAGGAGGAAGCAAAATAGATCTGTCAGTGCTCTGTGGATTTTAGGCTTGCACTTGAGAAGTACATGAGGAAAGGCAAAGTTATTCTCTGTACCTCTCTCTTCTTATTCTCTCCTCTCTCACTGTGATGCATAATCAGGCTCCTTGCATCACCAAAAGAAATTATAAACAATTTCACCATCAGGACTAGGGAAGGTTGGGTGGAGTTCTGAGCAATCTGGTTTGTGGGGAAATGTCCCTGCCTATGGCTGGGGGGATTTGAACCAGAAGGTCTTTAAGGTCCCTTCCAACCCAAACCATTCCATGGTTCTATGACTACACATGTGTACAGAACTAAGAAGTTTCCAACCATCATCAACAAAGTTAAGTTCAGCAGCCCTCCTGACTGTTCTGCTGGTCCTGAGGGAGAGACATCAAAAACTGAGAGATTTAGTTTGGGAAGGGTAGATTTTCTTTTATAAAGGCTTTAATTTTTTTCAAATAAGAAAATTCCATTAAAAAAAAGAGAAGCCATAATACTGTCAGTTGGATAGAAGATGGCACTGCAAATACAAAGTGATAGACTGGCTATCCAAGTGAAGCATACAATTAGTTCTGAATACCTTTCTTTCAAAATTATACTGATAACTGGCAATCTTATTCAACTGAGTTTGCATTTGGCTAAACGACAGAGAATCCTATTAACTGATGCATTTTTTTTAAAAGTTCATTTGCAAATAGCAGGATTTACTATTTGTGAAAGGCTAGTTTTCTTTCTATTAAAAAAAAAAAGAGAAAATTATTAAAGCAGTTCTAAAGGCATGATTCCCATTCTTAGCACATGGTGTTTATCACCAGATTTAGGATTGTGGAATAGGCTTAGGAGTCACTACACAAGCTATATAACAGCAATATCTCCCTGTATTTCCTTAACCACCATTCTTTTCTCTTAGTTCCTGCTTATTTCTTTTCTTCCTCCCTTTGTGTTGGCACCACTGTGCATCTGGTCACGTTGTGAAGCAGCCACAAGAACAAGAACTGACTGAGCATAAAAAACCAGCCCAAAATGAACAAACAATAAAACCCAAACAGTATCAAAAAAGAAAAAAAGAGGGGGGAGAGTTCTTTTCAAAACTTGTTTCCCAGAACCAGAGTGCTTGTGGGGCAATGGATGGAGCTGCTCTGGCAGAGCAGAGGAAGGTGGCACATTGGGCAGGGTGGGCAGGACTCCTGTGATCCGCTCTGAGCATCACCTCTGCCTGGAAAACAGGATGTCTGGACTGTCTGCAGGCTTAGTGAGTGGTATATGTAAGGAGATATTTCCAGCCTCTCTAGTTTTGCATAACAGGTATTCACCATTTTCACATCTCAGTAGCTGTGCCATTTTCCATTCACCCTCTCTGTCCCATGACAGTTTGCCACAAGTTCAGAAATTGACTGTCAAGTTATTATTTGTAATGTACTTTATTACCATAAATGAATACTGTATTGACTTTGCTCCAAAACAGGAAGATCTGCACTCTGTGCTAGATGCTACCTGCAGTGAAGTAGAGAATAAATCCCCTAGCACAGGGAAGGACTGACTACTATCTCTCCAAGATGTGCTCAATGTCTTCTCTTAGTCTGGAAGGAAACAGGATAATGGAAAGTTTTGGTTTCAGCAAAATAACACCTCCAAGGAACAGTTTCTCGTGTCAGAAGCTTGGCTTCTTTTTCCCCTCTGAGAACGCATTGCCATATGATGACCTATGCCAGGTACTTTCTGGGAACGTGTGGGGGGGAAAGTTTTAAAGCCTATTTTAATCCTTCCCCTCGTTGACACCTCATTGTTTTAGACTTGTAATGATAAATGTGATAATGAGTAATGACATCTATTCATGGAACGTGTGAAAGCAGGTCTGAAATGTCAGGATTTAGCGTGAGGAAAATGTGTCTCCAGCAAGGTCAGCTGCATTGACTTACTTTAGCCCATCCCTCATTAAAACACAGGCTGGATTTCTCATAAGTCTGGGCAGAGCACATTCTCCGTCTCTCTGTCTCCGTCCCCCTGCGCCTGCAGTTTTTTTAGATGGTGCTCAAAGGCCAAATTATGGGAATTTTCAAACTCATTGTTCCCCATTAAAATGCTAATTCTGCCTGTGATTCCTATTGTTTAATCCCTTGAGTGCTCTAGGACACGCAAGACAGAGTACACATTCTGTGAAAGAGCTCTCACCCTGCATGTTTCTCCGTCCCACTGCCAACAGCCGGCCAGGACAAATGGTGCGGCTTGGCGAGGGGACAAGAGGCTTCAGCAAGGTGCAGCAAAAGAGCTGTACCCAGTTGTCACACCGATGGTGCTTCTGATGCTACCTACGATGCACCTCTTCTCTGCTCTTTCACGCAGACTTAAAATGCTTATCGCCGTAGTGCCTGAGTGCTTTCTAACAGCACAGCAACCAGAGCAGCCAACATCTTTCTCCTCTCCCCCTGCCCCCAGGGAGAGGGCCTGTGTAGAGAAAAACCTTTGGTAGAGGGAATTTTTTATTTATTTTTTTTTTTAATGAGAGCAAGATAGGAAAGGAGGATTGCTTTTAAAGTGTTTATTAGTGTATATGTTATTTGAACTTTATATGGGGCAGGGGGAGTGGTCAAAAAATGTACTTGGAGCAGAAGACGATGAAGAGATATTATGGTTTACAGACTCTGGGGAATTTGACTCTACAGGGTGGATGAGCTCTTCCGGAAAGCTTTGCTCTGATCACCATTGTGTCAGAGATCTGAAGGTGCCAACCACGGTCCTGGTATATTGGATTATTGTTTAGATACCACAAAGCCAGGCCTGGGATGGCTATCAACAAGAGAGACCAAGATTCTGATTTTGACACCCACAATTTTACCAGTGGGTAGCACCAATGGCACCAAGCTGACCCTGTGTGGGTTACTACTGTTAGATGACATAATTGTGCTTTTCCATTGTTTTTGGTTTAGCTTTTGTAGACCTTTAGGCAGGTGAGACTAGACACTGACCTTTGCTTTCAAAGGAAAATGAAGATTTGACATTTTCACCTAGAAAATGGGACCTTTCCACTTACCATAACTAGGAAAGGATCTTATTTGACACCTCTGCACGTGCCTGGCAGAAAGAAGGGTGCCTTCATTGCAAGAAGAGGAAAGAAGTCACAGATAATGAATTAAAATCTCTATGACTGAAATATTTTCTGCAGGACCGCATATTGTCATTTTCATTCTGATACCTATCACTGTAGAAGACATCTTTGTTCTACTTTGTAATATTTTACCAAAGTGTTGTTTACAACCACAATCTTAGGATACAAGTGAGGAAAGGGAGAGGATGTAACATTTATTAAGTTAGCTAGTGTACTGGGAAAAACATTATGCTTTTGGATTTGGCATTAAGGGATAAGTTTTATCCAACTTTATCAGTTTGCCTAAGAAAATATCTTTCTTCCAAAATACTCCCATTAAGCTCTACTTATATTTTTGTGACTATATCTAGTTTTTGAGGTTTCTGTTAAACCACTGATACTTCCTCCTGCTCTTCTAACTCCAGTCATTTCTTTATACTTGCTGAGCTATTTAGTTTCTACTCCATAATAAAGTTATCACCCATACTTGGCAGACATTGCCTGAGAAGACTCTGCAATGCTGAGTATATGCTCACTAGTTAGTTTTAAACTGTATTTCAACAATACCAAATGTCTTGTTGTGTCTTTACAGTTTGCTTTATACTAATTCATTCTGATTATTGCTGCCTTAAATTAACACTCAGGAATTTTGGCTATAACCACCAGTAAAGTCCAGCTAAAATTATGACAAGAATTGTTTTGGTTGGTTTGGGTTTTTTTTTCTGAACTTTTCATCATGGATGGAATAGACATTACCTAAGATTACCATGACCAGGTATCAAATGTAGGTAAAGGGCAGTAGGTAAAAAAATTATTAATTAAACTGTGCCTTGAGTAGCAAGGATTGGTTCAGACACAGCCCTGTGGAGGGCCTGTATCAGCAGTACACCATGGTGCCTTCTCTCCTTGTATTAGCCGTGCCAGCCAGCAAATGGAATTTTACAGCACAGACTTCCCCCCTCCTTTTCCTCATCCAGCACTGTGCAGCAGACAAACAGGCAAAGAGGCCAGATGAAAGTTCACGAGAGCCATCCCAAGTACAAATAAAAGAGTTTCCACTTCCTTGCACAGGAACGTGGCCCGTGTCATTGTCTAGGTGCTGGGGACATTGGTCAGGAAAAGAAATGGAGAAAGTTACATTTAGATAATACAACTACCTATTCATATGTAAGTAGGTAGACAACAGAACTGTAGTTCTAAGGTTTGAACCTAACTCCAAGAGTTTTGCAATTGTATTGTTCTCTGGAATTGTGCACTCTTTTATTCTGTGACTTCATTTAATTTATCCATAGGAGCATCCCTTTCTAAGCTGTGCCTACAAACCATCCATGTCATCCAGCATCAAGTAATTAACACTAAGGTGATGAGCCTGCCTTTTTACAATGAAACATACCCTCTTCTTAAGTTCATCTAGAAGAAAGTAAAGATACTCGATTAGTTTTATAAGGTCTATGTACTAGTTTGCTTTCTCTAGACTTAGGTCTGCCTTCTGAAAGTCTGTTTGCTTTTTATCAGCATTTTTCAATACAAAATCATGTTTAGCAGTAAATATTTTACACATTTTATTATGCTACTGAAGACACAAACATCTGTAAAATCGCTGTATACTAATATAAAATGTCACCCCGGAAAGAAAAAAATATACAGAATGTTAAACCATAATTTTTTGTTGTTTTTATTTCATATGTCTTATTTTAATAATTATCATTGATTTCTTAATCATTCCAGTTAGGGCATGGTAACAAATCTGTTAGACACAGGAAAAACATCAAATCGTCGCACTGTGTTCGTGAATTTAACCCATATTCTTAGTGAGAGAGGATCTGGCTTTTAAAATAAATGTACCAGAGGTGTATGTAAGAATGTTTTACAACTTGAATTCATCCAGTAGATATTGTTCAAGCAAGTCTCTATTCCATTCAGTAAGTGCTTAGAGACTACTTTCACAAACCTATGGATTCATGATATACTGTCTTCATAATTTTCAGTGATTGCATCCCTTGTGTACCATAGTTTGTAGTGTCTTAGGAAACAGCCATGTGACTGTAATGCTCATGAGGAGGAATAAAAAAAAGCAGCAAACACAAGTTTACTGACACATCTTTTATTGGCCACCTGTTCCGTAGCTGCGTAAAACCAAACAGCTGTGAACCCAGTGAACTCCAGGAAAGTGCATGAATCCGGCATTACAGACCAGGAGCCTGGATGTGACCTAACTTCAGCTTCAGAAACAAAACAGACAAAACCAAAACAGAGGTGTGTTTGCATGACATTTTTAGTGGCCTGAAAATCTGCCGTATCACGTTGCACCGAACCTGGCGCAACTGCAAACTGCTGCTGACAGCACGTCCTGCTCCTGCCCTTCCCTCCCCACCTGCCCCCTGCCAGCGCTGTGGTACCCTCAGCTCTCTGGCAGAGAACCCAGTGCTCTGCCTCCCTCTGCCTACCTGGCTGTTGGGGTGGGTTTGGCTCCGGCGAGCCAGGTGATTAATCCAGCTCACCTTGCAGCCGCACAGTCATTAGGTCTGCTGGAGAGGAAAGGCAGAGGGAGCGCACAGCCAGGTACAGGCAGATTGATGGGGGACATTAGCCCTTTCATTAGCATTCCCCCATTAAATGGGGCAGGTTTAACATGAAAATGGATGCTGAGGAAAAGCAACACTCCATTTGCCCGGTGTTTCAATAGTCTATATACAGCATTAACAAATTCCCACACTCAACTAACCGTCAAAATAAAACAATGTGATTACGGGTGAGAATCATGTTTGATGAATTTTTGAGTTTCAATGTGTCAAAACCAGCACAGAACGATAGAAAAAGGTGAAGATATTTTCGGGAGTGCAACAGTATATATGAAATATTATGCATGTGTCAAAACAGAGTGATATTTTCCATGCTCTTTGGTTCAATCTCACAGCTTGGTTAATTGATTTGGATGCCACTTTAAAAGTCTTTTTTCCATTTTAAGCTAAAGACGGAACATTTGAGACTTCACAGGAGTCCCTCAGCACTGACCTCATTCACACATTTTATAAACTATCCCCTCCGATAGCGAGGACCAAAGGACATGGTCCCGTAGTGCTTACAGGAGAGCTGAGCCTGTCATTTAAAAGAAGAGAGAGTCCTCTAGCGGAGAATTCTGAGTTCTACTCTCCATGTAGCATTAGAGGTATTTGACTTTTAACTGGTTTTATTATGCAAATAACACCGCAGCTTACGAGCCCATACTGAAAGTACAGTCAAATTTTAAATCCTCCAAGTTCATGCTCATTGTCAGCTTCTTTGACAAAGTTTCTGGCTCTTTTCACTCTCTCTTTTTTTTGTTTCTTTTGGTTTGGGTTTTTTTGTTTTTTTTTGTTTTAGTTTAAAAGAGATTGCAGCTATTCAGGAGTCAACAAATATATACATACTTAGCTAATCTTATTTTTCTGCTATTAAAAAAAGTGCCATCTGATCAAGAAGGGGAAGGAAGGAAGGAATCACTTGTTTTATGTGACTCTCCCAACAACACGAACGATCAAATGGAGCGTCGGCAAATTGCTGAAACACTCTTGCAAATAACAAAAGTGCTTCCAGGAACAAGTATTGGTTCGCAAGTAATGTACCAGTAGCAGAAAGTTAAATTAGCAATGAATATCAATCACAATGAAGCACTCGACCAGCTCTTGATGTGACACAACTTGAAGGGACACAATGTACTTTGAAAGGGCACTGATGTAATAGGATGAGACACGGTGACCTTTGTATGGTTGCCTTATTTGCTACACAGGCAGCAATCAAGCAACTATAAACAGCTCTGAGATTTCTTTCCTGACCTCCCCTGAACATTTTTCATTTAATAACGTGTCAGTGGCTTTTACATTGTCCCTTCCTGTTTGGACTGCACAGAGATGGGGGAAAGAGAGACCAAGACAGATGGCAAAAGCCTGATCCGGTGGAGGAAGGCTCGCCCTCTGTGAAAGCCCTCTGTGAGTTACAGGGTTCAGGAGACAGAACTTGTGCTCATGTCAATAAAAGGAGCTGAAGCAGTTCAGTTCATCTACTCTCTTATTTTTCTCTGACATATATCATCTCGATCTGATGATATTCCTGTTACCAGTCTTCTATCTTGCACCTGATAGGGAATTTCCTATGCAGGACACAGCCTTTACTGTGCTAGATGTATTGACAACTCTTGCAACTTTATTCCAAGCCTCGCAATTTCTGGAAGTATTCACAGAGACGGGCTTCTAAAATTTCAAAAGAATGCCAGCTTTTATTTAAGGGAAAAGAAGAAAGAAAAAAAATAAGCAAGGAAAAACAAGTAGTCTCCAAATCTAGAGCATAAATGCAAAAATACAGAAAGTATTGCTCTAAGTATGCTTCCTACTTTTTAAAGCCCTATGGCACTGCTTTGAGGCTTGAGCTGTGATTTCCGCATGTCTAGAGCTGGCAGTTCTGTGCCAGTGATAATTTCTCATGTGGAGACTTTATTCTCCACCACACAGCTCTGGCCACTTCTGAGTTACAGGGCACAAAGTGAATTTGGCAGACAGCAAGATCTGTCTGTGTGCGT
Organism: Neopelma chrysocephalum; assembly: GCF_003984885.1. Taxonomy (NCBI): domain Eukaryota; kingdom Metazoa; phylum Chordata; class Aves; order Passeriformes; family Pipridae; genus Neopelma; species Neopelma chrysocephalum. The sequence goes on from NW_020897715.1 coordinate 483,850, forward strand.
CAATCACACTTACTAAAATGTCTCTCCTTATTCATTACATTCAAATGCTTTGTGAGTAAACTAAGAGTGAATTGCAGTGTGGAGGATGTTCTAGTGGTTGGAGGGCACAATTTTGTTTGAAAAATGGAGCAGGAACACATAATCTTCACAGCACTCTTTTCCTCCTTGCCTCAAATACTGCAGTACTAGGAAACATAATCTTCAATGGTATTCCCACACATTTGCTTTCTAGTATTGTATCTGTGCTATCTCCCCTTCCATTTCCTTCCAGGGCAGCTATTTGTAATTGCTCATCTGTGCAGAAATATCAGAAAAACTAAAAATACAAAGACAAAATAAGCATAAAACAGTATTTTTCTTCTAAAGATGAAGATCATTCAATAATGTCAAGAATAAAACATTATAAATACAGTCTTCACAGGATTTTCCTTCAACTGTATTCTTAATATTTTATATCTTTTTTTTAAAACTACATTCTAGCAGATGGCATCTCTGGGTGGATGTGCAGAGACACAGGCCTCTGCCAGTAGCCTGTGTTCAGTCTCATTTGTCATAATGAAAATTCTCATAAGGGTTACATCCATCCAATAAAAAAATTGAAACCTACCTTAATTTACATAAGACTTCTCAAATAAATTTTAGTTGGCAACAAAGTACACTGCCATCCCCATGGTTTCTCATTTTCAACTCATGATTTTTTTGTCTCTCAAGCATTTCCAGAAATACTGTCTTTACTTTGGAAAGCCTCATCTCCCCATTCAAAGTAGGAATAACAGAAATTCTTCATTGCCCAATCATTAGCTTAACATACCAAGCTTATGCCCAGCTTAATACTTCATTAGGAATGGAAGGCACACCTATGTGGGTAGAGAAGAAAAAAATGAACCTCAAATGCTTTGAATAAATTCTAGAAAAAGTACCTTGAATTTTCTGAAGCCTAGTGAAGAATAATTGTGCTGTGCTTCTAGGAGACTTTGAGGGCTTTTCCCATGGATCCTCTGAAGACCTGATCACTAAAAAGAAGGTAAATCAGATTACAGTGTAAAGTGAAGCCTGCATTTGGTGCTTTGGGACTGCTGGTTACCCAGTGCCAGAGGTTTCAACAAGAGTGAATTCAGCATCATTACAGAAAGCAACAGGAGCACAGCAGACAAGAGTCATTCAGAGCCAACAAAGCTGATTTCAGGTCTCTTTTTCAGTTTCTTAGTAAGGTTTCCTCCAGGTGAAAGATAACCACTATCTCAGCTTTGACAGCTGATGCCCTAGGAACACAGAGGTAACCAAGCCAGAAACCACTCCCCTGCACTCTGTTTTAAACCACTGGATTGCTCTCACCATTATCTCCTGGAATGATGTTTTTTCTGCAAGCACTTCTAGACTGAGACTAGAAAGGGAAAAATCAATTTTCAGTATGAAGGATAAATGGTTGTAGGACTAATCTTCAGTGGTAGACTGCTAATGATGACAGTTCTGTGCCTCTCATCATTCCTATTGCAGTCCACTCTCTCCTCAAAAAACAGGACAGGCTCCTGTTGACATAATCTTCTTCACTTCAACTTTTGCAGATCCTTTAGGTATTTGATCTAGTATGCAAGAGTAAAAAAAAATCTTTTTTATCCCAACAGACCCATAAATTCAGAAAAAAATATGTAAAGCATACAAAACTTCACACATATTAATGTATTTCTTAAAACTATTGTGGTGCTTTATATCACCACATTTGCAAAAATTATACAGTGATACAGGTTGGTTTATTAGCAATGTAGAATCCCTGAGGAACATGTATCACCTTTTTATTCAGACTGCCTCTTTGACCACCTTAAATACTGTCTTTCCTTGATACTTGCAGCCTATAATTACATCTGTACTCAAGTCATTTTTGGTCAGTCATGTATTATTTAGTTGCTTTTAATCTTTCTTCATAAGACAGTTCTAGGTCAGTTCCTCAGAGTAAGTGCAGAAAATACTGAATGGTTTGAACTCCTGCTTCCATACTTTGTGCTGGGAGGACGTGATGAAATACCCATCCGGTATTTCATGTGCTTCTAAAGCAGAGCTGGATTATTCCAAGCTATTATAGGTAGAACTGGGAGAAATATGGAAGATTCTCCCACATCAGGTCTTATGCTCTTGATTTGAAGCCCCTGCTCAGAGGACCTACCAAGGTTATGCTTACAGGAAATTTTCCTCTAGTTTTTAAGAGGAAGAAGTGTGAGTTTTATGCAATGTAGACAGTCAAATCTGTTTGGGCTGAATCATCAGATCCCTGGCAATCATGCTGACCAGCTTTGTGTTCACTCTTTGCTCTTGTTAGTCTGACAGTCCATACACATTCGTATTTTTTAATTATTTTGTTTTTTTACTGAGATCAGGGAAGGAAATGCTCTTTTTTTGGTTTGTTTTTTTTTTTTAATTAAATTGCATGCTAGTCTTCATATACAACAGGCTCCTGACATAGTACAGTAGTATTATTAAAAAAAAATGCAGTTTGTCCAAGATGAAGTATATACAATGAGAAAAAATTCAATGCATCGGACAATTCTGACAGATTATCAGTTCATAATGTACATTAAGCGCTTGAAAATGTAAAGAAAATGAGTGCCTTATGAATGTTTTTCTGAAGATGCATCATCAATAGTCGGATTACTCAAATATTTTATAAAGAAACCATAATCACAATGTTCTACGATCATTTGCTGACAAATGAAGCAAACCCAAAGTTCAGTCTCTGGTAACAAACAAGGAAACATGTCCTGTCCCATCCATCCATCCATCCATCCATCCATCCATCCATCCATCCATCCTTTCCCTTCCCTTCCCCACCCCGCCCAGCTGACGAAAATCAAACTCCTGCAGCAGACAAGGTGAATTTAATCACCTTCCTTTCTGTCTTCTTATTTCCCTTTGTTACAGGGATGCGGAAAACTTCTATGGTATGAGTGCTCTGGGTAAAATATAACTGCTGCATATTTAAAAACACTTGAAGAAACATACAGGTAAGGAATTTGGGCTGGAAAAGTGCCACTGCAAAATGTCATCGCTTTTAAAGGTTATAAAATAGAAACTACAGGAGGTGAGTTCACAAAAGAAATAATCTCAGATGATCCCTTATGCAGACAGTGTACAGGGGGATTTTTAATCAGTTCAAAGGTGGCTCAGTATTTTTATATAAACAACTTGTTTTCATTTCCAGCTGGCTGAGTGCTCCTGCTGCTGGGCACTGAAGGAAGCTCAGCAAGGGCACAGGTATTGAGAACCATGGTAAGGTAACTTCAAATGATTTAATGTCTGTACTGTAAGAGAAGTTAATTTATCATATGAGAATGAATTCAGAAAAGAACTTCTTATTTCTGCTAATAAAATATCTTCTTGCTAGAAACCTAGTTTAGGTTTTTCATGCAGGCAGCAATTTTTATTAATCTCCACCATTTGACTGACACATATTTCAATTTTCAGATGATTTTTCTACAGTGCTGGAACAGTGTATTAGCTGAAAAATACACTCTGGAATGTGAGTGTAAAGTATGCATCCATTATGCAGCAGCATCAAGGCAGAATTAGACTGCACTTTGAGACAAGATATAGTATCTGTCGCTCCTGTGAATGAGCCTTGATTAAATTAAATTCCCTACAGGGACAAAGGTTCAAAAGTTCCTGGTTTAATAAAACATACGGCAGAAAATGTGGGAAATAGTCAAGTATGTGAAGTGTTAGCACTGCAAATGGATCTGCTTCCCAAGTATGTGTATTTTGTCTGTACACAGCTATTCCTTGTCAAAATACTTTGTTCTTAAATAACTCAGTGTTTGCACTACTCACAGAATGTGTGTGAAATATCCCACAGTGGGCATAGGTACAGCTTTGTGTACACTTTGAACAAGGAAACATACTGCAAACTAGAAACTCTGGCGTCTTTTATTTAATTAAAATATATTACAAAATATAAAACCTATATATTATTCATTTTGCTATTCAGTTCAACGTGCTATAAATGTACCCACATTTTCAGCTTTTAGAGAGCCTTTTTATTCTCTCCTAAATCATTCATAGATAATGTCTGGAAGAAAAGCTGAACTATTTGTAGCTTGGGAAGATGATGGAAGGCAATTATCAGAGTTCAGCCTACGGTTTTCACATGAGCATTTAATAGCGTTGAGCAAATACAAAACAGTCAGTCCTGGAATATATGGAAAACATGCAGGATGACCTACTGCTCAGAGACAATACTGACAATTCTCGTGCTACAACAGTTGGATGTATAAACTGATGGAGATGACAGAGGTCTGCATTTTTAGCCATCTTACCTGAAACTGCAGCCAGTTGTAGTGCATGTTGTTGCACTTTTCCTGATTTTCCCATAATAAGGATTCAAATTGTTTGGTAATGCCTTCTGGGAAAAAGCTATTTGTTTTGATAAAAGAAATAACACTGCAAACTATTCATAGTTCTCACGGATTGCTTTTTGAACTTGTTCATATACCTGAATTTTGAGTAGAGTGGTTCAAGGGAAAAAAAAAAAAAGAGTTTATTTCTCATTCTTGCCAAGAGATAAAAAAATCCCACCCAGAACAACAACTACCACAAAGAAAAAAAAATCCTTCCACAGGCTTGTATTGTGATATACCACCACCTGACACATCTACTGTGTGGATGATTTTATACACCTTTTTAAGTAACATTTTCACAATTCTTTTTCCTTTCAATGAACATAATAGTGCAACTTCAAAGGGAAGGATAAAACCAGCAGATGCAGCTTCCACAGAAGAGCATAGCTGATTACCACATCCACTGTGCATACTTTCAGGACACTGTCAGCACTAACAGGTCTTAGTTGTCCTGGCTTCCCAGGTGCATCTCAGGTTCATGTTGTCACCTCATCTCTGATCACGTTTTCAGCCTGGGCCCCTGTCCCATTTCTCCTGCCCCTGGATAGCCTTGGCTTGTGCCCTCTCCTGTGTCTGGGGCTGCTGACAGATGCTGTAACAAGCCCCTGGCTCTGCTGACTGTGGCTGGTGAGGGCATCGCCTGTTCTGGAGTTACCCTTGGCCCCTGCTCACCCTCCCATGGGAGCAGCCCCACTGTCACTGTTCCCTGACAAACAGGACAAAAGTTTATTGAACTTGCAGCAAGATAAGTTTTGGATAACCATTTAGAAAACTTCCCAACCGTGACCTGTTTTTAAGGTCCCTTCCAGTCCTAATCTCCATGAACCTGTGAGATGTTTGCAACAGCCAACAACTGAAATCAAATTCACTGGTTATAAAGCTAAGGGGTTTCTTTTTTGTTTTTCTTCCTGAGTGGTTCCATGGTATATTTGCATGGTTCTTCCAAATTACAGCTGACACCTCCTTTTTAAAACTTTGTGGAATTGCTGCTCTGTGACATACCTGTAACTGATGTTACAGTAACTTTCAGGTGGATGTCAACCTTAGCACCCGTGGCAGTTCCACTAACCCAGCAGCATCCCTTTAGCATTCCTCACGCAGAGGGACAAGTGGATCTGAAGACAATCTGCTTTTGAAGCCAGTAAGTGCATCCTGAGACTCTTCTATCTGCCACTAAGGTATATTCTGACCATCTTCAGAAAAAAAAGTACTAGATAAGCCCATATGGGATTCTTAAAATATCTGTAACGTTCCAGAGTAACAGATTTTGCTATTTTGCAAAATACCACTGCAAGCTTTCCTGTACAATACATTTTGTATGAGGCATGAATAAATTCTCCTGATATTGAGATGCCCAGCTGGGGTGTCTCAGGCCAAGGCTTCTGTGACACAGCACCATGGCATCGACATGACGGCTGCCTCCGGACAAACATGTTAAATTAAAATAATCATGAGCACAAACTGGCAAATAAATGAGTTAGCTTTGTATTTGCAATGGAAATCAACCAGGGTACACGAGAGCTTTCACTTTGATGTTCTCATAGATTTGTATAATAGCTGTTTTGATCTTTGCCTGAGACGTGCCTCCAGATTCTTCCAGTCACGTATCAGGAAGGAGAATGCAAAGTGTAACAACTGATTCTTTCTCTCTCCTCCTTCACTTGACTGTTAAGTCTTTCATAATGTATTAACACAAGGAAAGTGACCCAAAAGATATATTACTTCAATTAAAGCAGTCATGTACGGGCAATATGATGGAGTAGGAGATAAGCACTACGGGTATGGTCAGAAGAACTATTCTGGCTAGAGCCGAGCTGAATCGATATTTTATTGACACCACCCTACCACACACACCCCCTCACCTCCCCAGAGCTCCTTGTTCTCACCTTCAGCTGCTGCCTCGGTCAGAGATCCCTGCCATTGGGTTTGGGGTTCGTTTGTTTGTTTCATTTTGAATACATTGGGTTATGTAGGCTCTAAATCAGTTCTGAGAAATGACTTAACTGAAAAAAGCTCTTCATAGGAAAATTATTGTTTCAAGCTGGCTCAGTCTACAGGTTAGAGATCAACCAGGCAAACACTTAAATAAATAGTGCTCAGAGACCTTGTGGTGTGGGTGGAGGAAGAGGTCTGGGAGATAAAACATTGCCCTGAATCTGCTGCCTGCAGCACAGTTCATGTGACCACTCTGTATGGTAAAAAGCATCAGCTAAAATACAGAAATGAGAAAGAGATTACCTTTATGGCACACTCATTAGATGTCTTGTTCTCGAATGACTGAGAGGACTCATTAAATCAGTTTAAGGGCACCGTAAAAATAAGTCAGCTTTACTGGTGGGTCAGTACTGTGGGGTTTTTCTGCAACCAAGGAGTTGAATCCCATTGTTGCTAAATGAAGATTTTTATGAGGTTGGTTTAGATTATGTTTATATCTCCCAGTTTAGCCTCTCCACTGTGTAGTGACATGCTTTTATACTTGTCAAGAAAAATCCTTCTCATTTAAAAAAAAATCTGTAAAGAACTAACCCATCTGTAATTATTAGAGTTCTATGCTCTTCATCCTACAGCCTGCTTTCCATGTCTTGTTTGATGTAGCATTCATAAATAATTGAAACTGTTGATGATTTTTCTTAAAGTACGACATCTATCAAAGACCTTAAGAGAATGACAAAGATAAAATAGCATAGCATAGTTTCTTATCCAGAGAAGAAATAAAAAATTCCAATTCCTGAAGATGAATGCCCACTAGGATAGATTTTTCATTATTATTACCTTCCTCTTTTGTCTGTCTTCCCTTCTGTAGTTTTTTGTTTGCTTTTTTTTTTAAAAAAAACAGTACTCAGGCTTGATCATTACTGCTTAAGCAAGGCAACACTTGGATCCTCCAACACATTTTGTGTTTTGGCATTTGTAGAAATATGAAGAAAATTTTTCTCAGGAAGAATTTCTTCTTGAAAAGGGTTCTTAAACATTGGGACTGACTGCCCAGTGGTAGAGTCACCATCCCTGGTAGTGTTCAAGAAATGACTGGATGTGGCACTTAGTGCCACTGTGTAGTTGATAGGGTCGAGATAGGTCGAAGGTTGCACTCAATGATCTTGGAAGTCTTTTCCAACCTAAACGATCCTTTGATTCTGTGTGGAAGGGCCTAGTGCTAATACTTTTGCCACTAAACTGAAGCAAAGAAAGAGCTGATCTCCTGGTCTGTTTTCCTGTCAAAGCAGAAAACTCACTCTTGTAAGGTATGACTTTGGGCTACATAAAAATGGGCCTGATTGTTTTCCCCAGGTGGACACTTTCTTCCCACTGGCCTGGTACACACAAGTCCATAGGCTCACTTTCCATTGCACAATGTGAATATCCTGATATTGCCCACTAGCTTGGGTACGAGGGTTTTTTCAGAATGATGTATAAATATTCCTAGCTTGGCCTTTGAAGACAGTTTAGGTACTAAGCTGTGTTGCCTCTTCCCTTCATTATGATTATACTGAACTAGATCCCTTTTTGTGATTGACCCCATGTCTGAAAACGAGGAGCTGACCTGTGTCAGTCCCAACGAGACTGGCTGGCAAGTTTCATCACACAATTCCAAGCACTGCCCACTAAGGAAAGAGGATGAGAGTTACAAGTTTCATACACTCATCAAGCTCACTGTAGTCTTAGAGTAGCTGTGAAAATTTAATCTGATCAGCAAAACAATATGTAACTTGAGAAAATCACTGGCTTGGTTGGAAAATGAAATGCTCATAAAATGGTCCCTTGCAAGGTGTTCATCTCAGACTTACACTTGGGTTTAACTTTCAAAAAATAGCACTGAGTGAGGGTAGCCTCTGGTAGCTGCCACCACCACAGGGGAGAAAAGGATTAAGAAGCTATTGAAGAAGGCTGAGCATGCCTGCAAGCTGTCTGTAATACTGCAAATCAGGGATTAAAACCTGAATTCGGGTGGAGAAGAAGACTGGACATGCCTGCAAGCTGTCTGTAATAGTATAAGTCAGGGATAAAAACCTGAATTCAGGTGGAAAGCAGTATATGGAGGTCAATGTCAGAAAAAGGACCCAGACTTTGTATGCCAAGACTGGGTAAGGTTTTAGAAGAAAGAGCCCTCTTCTGGAGCTAGATAGGTCTAGCATTGTGAAAGGCAATCTCTTTTTTTTCTGGTCAGAAAGTGCTACACTGACAGACAGAATAATTGCCCTGTGATCAGGCAGACAGCCTTACTTCACTGTCCTAAGAATGAGAGATTACTCAGGAGGCATGTAGGGTTTTCATTTGGTTGGTTTGTTTTGTTTCCTCTGCACCAATGGTGAGATCCCTGGCAAATGCTGTGTCCAATTCTGGCATGAATACCTCAGAAAAGATGCTGAAAAATCTGGAATGGCCTCAGGGGAGAGCCCTGAGAATGACGGTGGATCTGGAAATGTCCAAGAAAGAAGAAAAAACTGTATGTACCAGTAAGCGTATGCTGAGCTTGCACAGAGAAAACTTTGCTCTATCTTGCATACAGATAAATGAAACCAAAGGTTTTTTGCTTGTCCTTACAGGAAAAAAAGCAACTTACTCAAGATTTCCCATACCAAGCAAAAATTTAGTCTTTTTCAATCCCCAATGTTACCTCAAATGGCAAATGTGGTTTTGTGACGAAATAACCGGGGTGAGACCCAGAGGATCAAAGGCCAGGGCTACACAGTGTAAATGAGAGGCTCGGGGCACCTCACGCAGGTCAGTGACTGGGCACGGGAGGACACCCCGGGCCTGCCTGTGCGCTGCAGCAATCCTGAACAGGGGACAGCTGTTCCTACACGTGGTGCAGGGCCACACCTGGCCACCAGTGTAGTGGGTGACTGCTCCAGCCATGAGAAAAGGGTTCAGCTCTGTCTTTGTTGCCTTGTTCCCCACTCTTCCTTGCCCAGCTACTGCCAGGGCCTGTCCCCAGCTGTTGAGCCAGGAAGAAGCAGTGTCACCATGGAGGGCTGTTTGTCACGGCAGCCCCATGTCGGAGTGGCAGGGCACGGGCTGGGCCATGGCTCTCTTCCCTTCTCATTCAGGCTGCTGTCACCCAAAACAAGCTGATCAATGGCCATGTTCACCCTTATGACCCACCAGCGTGGCTGAAAAATCTGCGAATCTGATCTGACTTATGAAAAAGCCTTAAATCTGCAGAAGGAAAGTATTTCCTTCACCCCTGGAACAGGTGGATTGACTTCATGGAATTTACTACAAGCACACCTGCCTCTCTAGAGCCCCCCAGTGATTTCCTGAAAAACACTGTGCTGGGTGACGGGAGGGTGAACGCTTCCCGAAAATCCCCAGCCGCGCCCTCGGTGGAATCTGCAGGGACCCCCCCCATCCTCCTCCGCAGGTGCGAGTCCCGAACTGTGCTGGCCCTGGAGCGCAAAGGTGCCAGCGCAGCCAGCCAAGGAACGCAGCTGTCCCCCGGCTCAGCAGCACGCGGCGCCACACGGCTGCCCTGGATTGTCCCTTAGTGTGCCTTTCCAAGAGCGGCCCCTTCCCGCGGCCGGGGGAGGCTCCACCACGAGGTGGCGGCGCGGGCCGGGGCCGCCCTTCCCCTCCCGGGGCTGGAGCTGTATCCGTATCCATGTCCGTGCCCGTCCGTATCCATGTCCGTGCTCGGAACCGCGCGTGGGAAGGGACACCGGGCACGTCGTGCCCCAGCCCCGCGGGGAGATGCTGAGCATCTCCGTAGCCGAGCGGGGCGTGCATTTCAAACCACAGAATCGGGGAATAGTTCGGGTTGGAAGGGACCTCTGGAGACCATCCTGTCCGACCCCGGGGCAGGTGACACGGGAATCGTCCAGGCAGGCTTGGAACGTCTCCAGAGAGGGAGAATTTATGACCCCCTTGGGAAGCCTGTTCCAGTGCTCTGCCACCCTCAGTGTAAAGTTCTTCCTCATGTTAAGGAGGAACTTCTTGTGTTTTAGTTTATGGACATTACTCCTTGTCCTGTCACTCGGGATATTCTGTGATTCTGTGACACCACGGAGGGTGAGGCATCCCTCTGGCTGGGCACCCCTGCGGCCCTGCCTGGGAGAAGCAGAGTTACCAGAGTTAGATTGTCCATGGAATCATTCAGGTGTGAAAAGAGCCAAGTCCAGCCTTCAGCTGAATACCACCATGCCCACTAAACCATAAAACCATTTGTATCGCTGGGGGAAGCCTGGGATCACAAACACTTTCATACTCTGCAGAAAAGAGAAGCGGACTTCTGACCTGCTGGTGAAGGGATTTGGATGGAAACTTGACTGTAAGAAATAACAAGGAAAATGGACCATCTGGCATCTCGGTAGTCAGAGATGATGGAGCACTGTTCTGGACAGATCATTATCTTTTTTTTTTACATATCTAAGCTATAGAAATAAAAGCTACAAAAATGCAGATGACAATTGTTGTTCCAAGTTAAGCTTTAGTCAGATGGTTACTGACCTATAATTACTTTTTTACTGACCTATAATTACTTTTTTTAAACCATTCAAAGGATTGAAGATGTCAGATTTGTGAGGCTGTAATACTCTTACACTATGGTGCCATTAGAATACTGCCTCGGGGAGAAGCAAATGTAGAATGTAGAGAGCTAGCTTGTGTAAATTCCTCCTGTTAGTGATTTAGCTGGATTAGTTCCTTTAAACAAATCTCCTCAGGCTTAAGTTTTAAATTGAGATACTGAGCAGTTCCCCTGAAGTTGTGGAAATTGAAAATTTGGTATGGAAATTTATTGAATCACGACTAGCCTATATATTCAGCCTCGTTGAAGCATTTGCTCTTTGGAATGTAGGTGGAAAACACCTATACCTGTCTTACCTTTGGGTTTTCCCAGTGTGCCTGTAAGCACAGCATGACTGGTCAGCCTGCCAAAATGCACAGAGAAAATAGTGAAGCTGCTGCCATGAGACACAGTCCTCCTTCACTGTGACCTTAGACATCTGTTGGCTTTAGCAAAGTTCTGCTCAGTACAAATGAAGGGCTGAAATGAACAGAGATTGTAATAATTTATTTTAAATCTGTTATTGATTGCAAGAAAAGCAAAGTCTCTAAAAATAAAGGTAAGCCATGGTGCTTGTCTCAAGTATTTTATTACTCAATCTGAGATAGCAACAAAGCACTTTGAAGGTTAATTATGGACCATAAGATGGCAGCAACAGGTGAGATGCAGCGATTGTGTCATCACCATAGATGCTTTGCAGACTTACATTTTCTAAGATCTATATTTAAAAGATGAAGAGAAATAATGCAAAAGCTATGAAGTGGTGAGAGAGAAAACATGAAGAAAAACTCACCTAGCAAGCAGTTAGAAGTGACCCTTGAGTCAGTGAAATACCATTCTGCTTGTGTAGCATGAGACATTTCATAATATAAAGGAATTGATCTCTCAGAGCCAGATTACAGAAAACAGATTGAACATCTAAATTCATTAACTCTTTTTGTTAAGTAGAATATACTCTGATTTGTAGTGATCATTAAAATGATTTTGATGGCTTATATATGATTCTAGCCTTTTATCGCTGACCACAAATGGGAATCTGTGAGATACTTTTGAAGTCAGTTCCCTATGATAACAAAGATGTGGAAAAGTCTTGTCAGATGTTAGGTGGAGCCTGACTAATTAAGAAAGTGCTTTCAAGCTCTGCTAGAAGATCAGATATTGTTCTTGATTTGCATCTTAATAAGAAATCATTGATGGTGTAAAGAGTTCCTTTGGTTGTTAAAATATGAGATGAATACTGAAACCTTTTACAGGTAAGGACATGTTAATATGAAAGTGTCTCAGAGAGGAAAAAGTCATTACAGTTTTCTATTAGTGTTTCCAGTTCATACTGTCTCTGCAAATCAAATCAAGGGACTTTAGCATTCTTATTAAATTTACTGGTCAGGAACTGAGGAACATTATTAAGTGCTTGCATTTGCTGCTTGAAATATGGCAAGAAGCGAAGATGTGTAAGACACAAGTGAAGAAGAATTTTAAGCCTGATGCTTTCAAAGACTATTACATGTAATTCCTAGGCCCTCTTTGTGTTCTTATTGTCACCTGCAGAAGAGGAGACAAATACAGCACAGGCAGAGGGGAATAAATAATAAAAGGGATGAAACTGAAATGTAGGAGGAGGCAGAGTAATAATGCGATTTTATATAATGCTCTTTATCCTGAGTACTTCTTAAGGCTGAAGTTAACAGTAACTGTAAACTAGCAGCTGTTTCCTTCCCTAGCTTAGAAATCACTAAACTGTAGCACTATTAGTTGACAGTCAGGCTGTGGCATGAACCCCACAATCTGTCACTAAGGCCCCATGCATGTGTTACGTACTGCGGGTAATGTTACTAAGAGGTTACTCATACCCTTCTCTCACATGATGTAATTAATACAGAGTAAGTGACTCCAAAATTTAACAGCGGCCAGTAATTGTGGAATTGTCCCAAATCTCAAAGAATGTATGAGTGGATGGTGTTAATAGCCTGGTTATGTAGCAGCAGGGGTTTAAACACAGTTTATGATGTATATAACTTTATTCCTTAAGGGGCAACTAATTTGACAGTTGCACCTTGTGGGGGAAGCTGGCTTCCTGGAAGGGCTGTGGGACTGGCCAGCTCTTATTTCAGGGAGCACGAGTCCTGTTGGATGCTGTGCTGGTTTAAAAGTTAACCAGCAAGGCAAAATGAACTCAATTCAAAAGAGAGATTTATAAGTCAGAATAACAATTTATTAAAATAATGCAATAAGTACAAGTATACAGACAGACAATTGGTTTTAACCTACAAAACCCAAATGTACAAACCCAGCACCCTGGGGTATGAACAAAAGTGGTGTACCTTGGCCCACCCCCCGAGTCCAAAGCAAAGGGGGAGGGGATAAAACCTGCTGGTGGGAGAGCTGCTGCAGTCTGGTCAGAAGTGGTGATTGCAGTCCAGTTGAGGGTGGTGGTCTCAGCCTGGTTGGGAGCAGCGGTGGTCTGCTGTCTTCCTCTGGGTCCCACGAGAGAGAGCCCCAAGGCTCTGAAACTCCCAGTTATATACTCTCCAGTTCAGGCGGGAGTGCTCAGTCCCTCCCTCAGAGTAGGGAATTCCATAAAAGGGCATGTGGATGCTCAGTCCCTCTTATCAGAGCGGGGAATTCCATATAAGGATATCAGAGCGGGGAATTCCATAAAAGGGTACAGGAACATCTTCCCACCTTGCAGGCCTCTACTGACAGCAGTTTTTGGGAAATGGCATGGAGGCTATAGAATACACAGTTTTGGGTTACACCCATCCAGGGATGAATTGGTCCCAGCCGTTCTAACCAGGACAGATGCTGGAAGTATTCATGTCTGATCTGTAGTACTCTGAAAGCATTTCCAGGCCTCCTGATTCACCAGGATATCTCCTGCTTTTGCTTTTTTTAGAGTTTAGTGTTTTAGGAAAGATTTCTACCTTGTTTATACCACTAATGCATCTGTAGCCTGTAGCAAGATTTGTATCAGATGTCCCAGGCTCGCTCCTGAGAAATCTCACACATCAGAAGTTTATGTTTCAGAGGAATGGCACTTGCAAAAATCATCCCCCAAAAATCAGTGACCTTACATGAGTTATGTTAAATGACCTGTGTTAGAGCAGAAAAACAGCCAGCAGTAGTTGTGTGCTCAGTTTTAGCTGCAGAAGATAAACTGCAATCATACTGATACGCAGAAGGAATCAGAGAAGACTATTCCTAGAAAGTTTTGTGTTTCTTAAAATTTTCTTTTCCAGTTATTGATGATGTCTGCTTTGGAAGGTTGTAATTTTTTATAACATAATTTGTGTTCAATAGCAGTGCTTCAGTTCTCTCACTGCCAGAGGTTCTTAAAGCACAGTTGTGCTTAATGCTATAGAAGCACAACTATGTGACAACTACACATTCAGAGAAAGTTCAGACTTATTTGGGCTGGACAGCTGGAAAAAATTTTAGATACTCCCTGGTTTGCAAATGGTTCTGAGTTCTCCTAGAGATTTTTTTTTTAGAAATTAATCTGATAATTGCACAGTAAACTAAATTATTATAACACCAGGAATCAATCAGAAATAATTTTAACATATAAGGAGACTGTATATATGCAAATATCATACAAGACATTTCATAACAATCCCTACAAAAATGTAATTTGCAACTTGAAAGACTGAATAATCTGATTTTCTTAGAAGTGCATTTCTTAGAAGTGCATTTCTTGATTTGGAGCAACTGATACCTCCTAATTTGAGGGACCTTTTCAAGTGTGGACTAATCCCCATTTCCTTTTTAAAAAGAGAGAGAGAATGTGTAGGAGTTGTTGCTGTGAAGATGCATTACCATCTCAAAAGCTACTGTTAAAAAATATTTAGAAATAATAAACTGGAGTTATCAATACTTGAACTAACTTTAATTTAGCCACTGAAGTACCAGAAGTGGCAAGAGAAGAGTTTGATAGGAGTAATTGGCTCTCAGCAGGTAGGCTGGCTAGCACTCCATTCCTTGCTGCCATGAGGGCCTTCTAATATAAACTTCTCATACTTGGCCAGCCAGCTTAAAATTACCCTGGCTATCTCTACAGGGATACAGACAACTAGCCATGTTGTCTTTGTGTGATAACTGCTGTGAGTTGCTGGCCTAAAATGGTTTCTGAATCCACTTTTTTCCTTTGTCCCACATTCCAAAGTAATAGTAATACACACCCATTCATAGAACAAGACATATTTCTCTTTTAGGAGCGTAGAATTTAATTTCTGTAGTCCAAGCCTGTCTTGTATAAAAGTTCAATTCCCATTAAGTAAAAGCCCCACCTTCCTTTCATCTGACTGGAAATGACATTCACATTTCATCCTCGAGGTCACCACTTTGAGCCTCAACATTGGAGATATCTAAAAACGGCAGAAGGATTTCTTAATGTACCAGATGAAGCAGAATGAGTTCAGTATGGTGCCAAGGTGGGTAACCTGTTTTAAGACATTTCTTTTATGTCAAATGACCCCTAACATCATACTTAAGTAACAGTCATTCCTCAATTACTGCCATTAAGAGTGTTTACCATACTGCAGTATGCAGTGGTTTCTATTCCATATGCTTAGACAATAGGTTCAAAGACAGACATTAACATCAAAAATGTCCAGATTTTTATTGCTGTGCTGTCTGTGCTGAATAATTCTCTAGTTTCTGGTTTACATCAATGGCAGCATTAAAACTGATGACAAAGAAGGGGGAAATAATAGCAGTTTATTCAAAATTATTCCTGCAATAGCTGAAATCTGTAGATTTGTCAGATAATATGTATTTCCTTGGCTCAAGGAAAGTTAACATTTTGAGAAATGGTAAGTATGGAAGGGCAGGCTATAGATGTGGTTGAGAAGTGAGTGGACCCAGCTTTACTGTGCTATTAAGGTAGTGTGGTACCTATTCTATTCCCTCGGAGCTTGTCCCTGCTGTTTTTAAATTCTTCAAACATCATTTTCCTTTTCTTTTCTGCAGGAGTGAGGAAAAAACCTGTATATATGTATATTGTATGTGTGTCTAAAACAGCTTAGTAGAAACTTTAATCAAAGAACTGAGATTTTGTTGAGAAATTTCTCCTGTCTTTTGTATGGGATAAGATTTATAGGCATACACTTTTGCATAAAAGGCTTCCAAAGTACAAATACAGTTCTTGAAAAAGTTTTTTTGTGTCATGATCCTTCCTGTAAGAAGGATGCCATAATATATTTGTAGTTTTCTCTGGATTCAGGAAAAAATTTACAGGTACAGAATTGCAGACCTGAAATAATGTTGCATGGGTTTGGAAAGGGACAAGTAGATTTCAAACAATCTTGTATATACCATCATTACTTTTAGTTTCAGCAAGGTGGAAATAAGGAGTTATGTAAGCCTTAATTTATACCTACTAATGTAATTTCTCAAAGTAAGTAAATAACAAAATTGAATAACTGTTTTAGAAATTCCTGTGGATTTTTGAAATGTCTGGTGTAGTCTCTGCAATGTTTTTGCTATTGGTGAACTAGTGCAGAAATGTCTTTTAAAAAATAAGACTTACTGGGAAATTCGTATTTTATTCTTTCAGCATGTTTATCGACGTGCATAGGTCTGTATTCTGTTTGTTGAAGGTGTTAGTTTAGGTCTCTAACCTGTTCCTCAGTCTTTGATGTGGAAGGTGCTGCCTGCACTAACTATAAACCTGTGATCTATAAACCCACTTGAGATCCTGGTGAGCAGCATCCATCAGCACAACTCCTTGGAAATACACTGCTAAGTCTCTTCCTAGGGCTGTGTGCCAGGTGGGCTCTAGCAGGAGCCACACTTGGTGTCCCTCCAAATATTGGAGGTGTAGATGTGTATGGGATCAGTGCTGTGTAACCAACAGTGGTGCAGAGGAGATTCTCCCAGAGAGGCTACCTGATGTTGTTTAACAACCTGGATAATAATATCTTGCTGCCTCTGGGTCTTCTGAACTCAGAGCTGGGAATCTGGATTTTTAGGTTGTTAATAATTATGCTAATTATACAAAGAAAATACTTAACAGTTAGAATCATACGTTTCAGAGGGTTTTGATTTTTTTTTTTTTCTCGTAAATTCTTAATGGCTATGGTGTTATGTTGCTCAAAAAGCTCAGGAGTATTTGGGCGATAAATTACTGTCGATTCACTGCTCTAAACAGGAACCTGAACTACAGGCTTGGGGCAGAGTGACTGAAAAGCTGTCCAGTCCTCTGCTAACACCACCAGCATCATCAAGGATATGGGCTTGTTCTCAGAGCAGAGTTCTGGCAATGTCACCTGAGAATTTAATGTGGTCTTTCAAATCCTTGCAGGGACCTGAGTGCAATGCAAGTGTCTCCACAGGTGTCATGAGACTGGGACAGGTGCTGGGACAAGGGGTCTGCTTGGGAATAAAAAAATCCCCCTGCCACTAAATCAGAACAATCCCAGAAAGCCTAAGTGCTGCTGTTTACCTCTGGGAACTCCAAAAACGCACCAGTGTGGAAGCAGAATGTCCCCCTTTAGGTAACATGCTCCAGGTTTTTCAAAGGGAAGTTTTCAATCAAGGTGGAGGTGCTTCTCTTTCAAACTGTACCGTGGATCCAGTTTCAAAGGCCTTGGACTGTGCTCCACCTTAGGGATGTGTGTCTGCTGCTTGAGGTGAACCTGTGCCCCTGTGTTTTGGCAGAAAGCTTCTCATGATGCCGAGTCACTGATCTGCTCTCTTGGTGTTTTACAGGTCCCACAGGTTATCTGGTACAGATGCAGGGAGAAATAATGGAAGCAGTACAGTCTGGACAACTCAAAAGCAGCGTGATGTTGAACCTCAAACCCAAGGACACTTGGCTGGGAGACCATGGATCCATAACATTTGCAGTTTCTCAGAAACAGGCCAGCACCAAGGATGCCCTCAGCAGCCAGGAAGATTCCACAGCAGACTCATATTCCTCTCAGCACCTCTCCAGCCAGGAAAGCAAAACCATCGATGAGCTGCTGGTGATGCTGCACAACATTCAGAACATGGGCTGGACCAGAGACGCGGAGAGGAAACTCTATTTTCTAGCAGAGCAACTGGCAGTTGAGCTCAAGAACAAGCAGCCTGATGCTCAAAGCACCCTGGCTGTGGAAAACATTGCCCCAGACCAGCCACCGCCTGCCAGGTACAACGTGCAAAAATTCCCAGCAGTGGAGGAAAAGACAACCACAGGCTGGGAGCAAAACCAGCTTGACTGAGGGTTGAACTGGCCAATATTAAGCTGCTGGGAAGTAGATGGTGGGTTAAACCCCACGGACAACAACACTGCCTTCAGATATCACAGTGCAAAGGAAGCAGCAGCTCGAAGAAAGAGCTATGTTCAGATTCACCAGCTCAGGCAGAGGGACTCCAGACACCAGGTTGGACACAATCCCCTTTTCTCTGAGGTGTTTAGCAATGTGAGGGCAGAGGATAAGCCCACACCAAGAGAAACCAAAGGGGAATGGAGTCTAAACAGAAAACCAGGAGTCTTTCTTGGACTGCAAGAGGACAATGCTGAAGAAAAGCGTTCCTCTCTGGGATGATACTAGAAGCGACCACAGGAAATAGATTGATATAGAAATGAGGCTATCGAATTTGGATTTGCAAGGAATAAAAATCAATTTATTAGAGAAATCTCAAATTGGAAAAACGGCAGCCGGGCGTCTGGAGGAACCTAGTGTCCCGTCGCAGAGCGCACGGATAAACAACTGACAACAGTTTATATACCCCAGAAACCCCCTCCCACCAAAGTCACACCATCAATCGATTGGGTGGAGGCTGGCGCGCTGATAGGTGATTAGTTCCTCTTTTGCGGCTAGTAAGACATTGGTTTCCTCTTTTCGCGGGCACTCGGTGGATTGGTTCCTCTTTTCGCGCGGCTGCTGTTGCTGAGGTCCTAGTAATCAGTCCAGTGGCGGGAACAGTCTCCAAGGCTATGAGGATGGAAAATTCCACTGGCAACGGTCGTCCTGCAGACCCCAGGATCGTTGTCGTTTTGATATCCTCCATTTTGGATTTCTAACAGTTCCTTTTAAAACAACATTTCTAACAGCAAAATCAGTATGACAAATCATGTTTAGCGTTGTGTTTAGCAAACCGCAGCATAACAATTCATGTGGTTAGTCTTGCTCAACTCATCTTATGACTCTCAACCAGATAAACAATTTAAGTCAAAAGTGCTAGTCATAATTAGTGTGCGAACAATACAGCAAAAGTGCTAATTCATAACATCATAACTTTATTGACCACTATTAATTTGATCTGCAATTTTATGAGGCCAATTACTTATGACATAGATCGTGTGCAATCGACAGAGTTTTAATGTCTGGTGATTCCTCCAAGGCACTGTAGAGTTTCTTTTGCAACCAACAAATAGGCAATTGATGCCCAGATAGACCATGTCTGTGCAGAGCACAAACCCCCATGGAAGGAGCTGTTCACTCCAGGTTTCTACTCTGTGCACATGGAGTCACTTCCAAAATGGGAATCCAGGAGAGCTGCACGTAGAGGTACACTCAATATTCAATCTGTGTGCTGTTTGGAGGTGTTTGAATTGGATTGTTGTGTTGTAAACTTGAAATACCATGCCAAGAGCAGGTTCTCCACAAAGGTGTATGTCAGCTGAAACACTGCTTTGTTTTTTGTATGTTTGTGAGATTCCTGTGGACCGGTACTTGGTTGTAACCGTGGTAATTTTTTGTCTATTTCTATAATAAATATTTATGAAAGCAAATTTTTCTACAGGCACATTTGTATGGGGTTAGAGGATGGTAAACACGCAAATAGTATTTTGAAGCCTTCGTCTAGAATACAGGGAACGACTGTAGTTGTTCCCAACTATTTGCTCTGTTTTGTTCATAAATGGAGGGCATCACCCGTGGCCTGGTTTACGGGCAACAGTCACAGCAGCAGGAAACCTTTCTATTTTCAAAAGCATGTTTACTATGTGGGGATGCTGTTGCATTTTCTTCCAAGAGGACAGCATGCAAAGAGTCCTGCCTGAGCAGGGAACTGGCCTTCTGTTGCCTAATGCTTTGCATTTGCCCTGTTCTGAAAATCCAGGCATTGGGAAACATGTAAATAGCCAGGAGACAGAGGAGCTAACGAAAAAAAATAAAATAAAATAATAATAAAAAAACCCCAAACAACAAAAAAACCCACACAAACTTTTATTTGAAAAAAAGGGAGAGTCCACTGAACAAACCTCAGTGAGATCTCTCAACTCAGTGGAGGTCGCAGCCTCTTTTATCCCCTTTGCCCGGGGTGCTGGTCCCTCCCCCACTGGTTTCTCCAGTGGGTGAGATACTCTGGGGTTACAGGCTCCCCGGCACGCCTAGTATGTGTCCCCCATTATGTGCCTGTTAAGTGGTTCTGAAGGTCACCGACGTTTTTCAATACACTTCAAACTGGAGGACATTGCCACACGATACATTGTCTGCTGCTGGTTGGCCCCCTTGTGCCTGGGCAAGCTGCACCTCTCAGCGACTGACAGCTGAACAATCAGTAACCTGTCCCTTCTCACTGCCTTCAGCGAAACGAAAAAGGAGAGATTTTTGCTATTAAAAAGAAAAAAAAATGTAAAGGGAAAATGCTTTAAGGTTGTGGCGTTCAGGAGGTCGAAGGATAGGACTGTTGAATCTGCAGAGATCTGGGATGGTTACAAGTCAGTCTCATCCTGGCAGCTCCAGTGCAGCTGCAGATCGAGCTGCAGATTGAGCTCTGGGGAGCAGAAGCCAGAGGCAAGAGGCTGTGAGCTGCCGACCCTTTGCACAACTAAAGGGCACAGCCAGGTAAATGGATTCTGGGAGACACCGCAGGAGCCCAGGACTCAGCCGGAAGAGTCCAGACTTTCTTAGACTGTAAGGGCATAAAAGCCCAGGGTTTCTTTTGTTGGGGATTCCTCCTCACTTCTGGAGGCACCCACCTCGAGCCTTTTTTTTTATTGTTGCCTGATTCAATTACTTGAAGGATGCAGAGGTCTGAGACTGTGCTGTGGGAAACCTGGGGTGGAGCAGGTGAGGAAACCTGGTCTGACTGTGGGAGTATGGAGCTGCCAAGGGGCCTCGGTCCCAGCTCAGGTGGGACGAGTGTGACTGCTGGAGCAGCTCCTGGATGGCCAGACAGGGAAGTTTCCTCAGCAGTTTGGTGGGCACTGGTGAGGCCACACCTCGAATCCAGAGAAGGATGATGAAGCTGGGGAAGGGTCTGGAGCATAAGTCCTATGAGAGAGCTGGAGATGTTTCGCCTGGAGAAAAAGAGGCTCTGGGGAGACCTCATCACTCTGTGCAACTGTCTGAAAGGAGGTCGTAGCCAGGTGGAGGTCGGGCTCTTCTCCCAAGTAAGAAGCAATAGGACAAGAGGAAATAGCCTCAAGTTGCACCAGGAGATATTTAGTTTGGATATTAGGAAATATTTCTTCACTGATTTTAGAGGTCTTTACAATCCTTAACGATTCTATGACAGAGTCTGCAGAATTTCCCAGGCTGAAGTGTGGGAAACCAGAACTGCAATATAAGTTTTCATCCTGAAAACTTACTGAAGGCAAGTACTTACTCCAGACAGTTCTAAGCACCTAGTTTCAGCGCTGAAAACTAGATGGCTAATCTTTCACATTTCCTAGTAAAGAGCTCAGTGTTCTGGACTAAAATTACTAGTGCTCCCACAGAAGTCTTGCTCTTGTCATTCTAGCAATATCTAGCTGACTAGATACCATTTATGGATCATGAGTGAGGTACACCTTTCTTAAGAAACCTGGAAATAACTCCACAATTTAAAAAAAACCAAGGAGAATGTGTTTATAAAAAATGTCCAAATTATTGCATTTGATATATTATTCTATGCTAAACTGTATTTTTCAACAAAAAATAAATAAATTTACAAAGGTAAACACTGACTGTCTCAATTTTAACACCATGGTTACCGAGAAACCTATCAATTGATGTTTTCAGTCCTCTCTTCCTTTCTAATTTTGCAAATGCATTCATTTTGTAAGAGGGAGGGGACAGAGGCAATAATAAGAAAAGAGAGAAGATGTGTCTGCAATGTCTGACTGTTGGGAAATAAATATATCCCATTTATTTCTCTATACGCCATATTGCAGAAAGGTGACTACCTTTTTTGTTGTGTCAACGTTAATTAAAAAGTTGTTATATAGGCAGGGAAGGCCCAGCCTTGCCATTGCCATTCAGTCCCAGGGGGTTTATACAGAGGGCAGGATTAGACATGGCTAATCTCACATCTTGTCCTGCCATGGCTTTGAGTTATAATGGCATCACCAGCTTCAGAGGACAATGTGCAGGACCAGTGAGTGCAACCGGCTGACTTAGAGGAACCTGTAGATATCAGCGTGTCCAGTTCCGTTCTTCCTTGTTTCTTTTGTGTTGGCTTTCTCCACAGTCTTCTGTGATAACCTTGAATCTTGCCATAGTATTTCAGAAAGCTGTTTGATGTAAAAATGGCTCATCTTCTAATTACAATAGCTCCTTGTTCTGCTGCCAAGAAAATAGCGTCATCAGCTACTTGGATTATACAGAATATTACAGAATAAAGACAACAACAGAAATACACTGTTATTTTTCCTTCCTTATATCCTGCCTTGTGACAGGAATCCCTCCCCCTGCTAAGTTTATTGGTTAACAATAAACAAAGGTGCTTTCAACAGCTGTCTCACTATAGCCTCTGTCCTCTGTGGAGTGTAATACACTAGAGCCATGATAGTGTTTAAAAACTGGCTTACTATGATAGTTTTGATTTTTTAGTAAACTTTATTTGACTTATAACCTCTCCTAAATAGAGATGATACCCTTTTCTTGCATCTACATAGAACGGGGCATTTGCAATCCAAATATTAAAGAATAGCATAAATAATTTGCAATCCAAATATTAAAGAATAGCATAAATAATTTTCTTTAACTAAGTATTTTATTAACATCAGCAGAGATAAATGTTCACTGCAAGAGATACAGTGTCACCACAAAGACTCCAGAAGTTGTAATTTAGCTTGGGGATTCTGGCTGGCTTGTGTCTTTCATTCCTATTAACAGATTTTGTTGCTCAATGTTTTTGGAAATTATGTAAAGGTATTTGTCAGAATTTCAAACACTGATTTATCAGAAACCTTTTTTTAAAAACCTTAAAAATGTCTTTACTTTGCCCAAGGGAAATGCCTTGAGGAAAGGATAAGGACTTCACTTTCTCTAGCTTTAGCTCACTAATTTTGGTCAACAAAATTAAGAATTTAATTTCCAAGGACTCCCTCTTTAGTCAGCAGAGAGAAAGAGGATCTTGCAGGGAATTCCTGACCTGAAATCTAACTCAGATATTCTGTGCTACCCTTCAGGGGAGGCTTGTGAGAGGGAAGACTGCCTCAGGTGCCCTTTGCAGTATGTGAGGGGCAGATGTGCATTGGTGGTCCCAGTTTTTCTGTGTTGGAGGCTGGTTGCCAGGTCTGGGGCTCTCCTGGCAGGTTGCCATGCACAGATGCACAGGGAGGTGCCAGTGTTCACCTGCTGTTTTACCCTGTCTCCTCCTGAGTTACTGCAGAAAAGATGGTGACTTAGAACATCTTGCCTGCCCAGTACCTGAATTGTGGGCCAGCCATATTCTTAGCAATATCAGTCCATCCTTTCTCTTCCCTTACAGTTTCTCTGTTATACCTGGCTTTTGTTTTTCAAGAATATTGTAGATGATGTGTCTGACATTTTGGGGCAAGGTCTTCTTGCTCACGCTTATGCCGGGCAAATTATATGACATTACATTCTGACTAATGCTTTGCTCCATTTGTGGTTGTCAGCTGTGGGTGGTAAGGTTTGTATTCAGGAAGCACTGACTGCGTCTTTGCACATGAAGAGTGGTCTCAGGAACATGCCCCAGTAGCCCTGACCCTCTGAGCTGCCATGTGGTGTCCCCACAGCTGACTCGGCCTGCCCACGAGGAGCCTGGTCAGCCGTGTCTGTGAGGCTGGAGCTGCTCAGGTGTAGGAAATCATATCTATCCCATATCTGGGATTCAGATATTCAAATTTCACAGTTTTGCATCTACCCAAAACTGAACTTGAGAAGGATCAATGACAGACTTATAGATAACATATGCACTGAGTGAATGAGACAATTCTCTAGGTGGGCACTGACCTTCTGCATCTTTGTGTTGGACAGTCTGTGTTAAGCCCTGTAACTTGCTGTCCTCTTTTGCACTGAACCACTATATCCTCTTACTAGTATTAAACTTTTACTCAAACAGAGTGCTTGAAATTAATTGCCAGATTCTTTAGTATTTCATCCTTCACATCCGATAAAATTGCTCAGCTCTTCTACAGCAATTAAGACATAAAAAACTTCCCCGAATCTGAAACTTTGGTGGGTACAGAAGTCTGAAGGTTAGTGCCTTTTCTGACTATGATGGCTGTGCTGTTGTGTTTGTTGTTAATCAGTGGGTTTTTTTTATTAATAGATACTATGAGGGTTTTTTTCTCATTTAGCCTGGCAGCCTAATGTTTAAAGTAGCTGAGAATCGGATTTTACTTATGGAACATTTCATTTATTGAAGGCTATTTGAAATGACTTGTTTAATGAATGTATTGCCACTTAGGCAATAACCTCATCCTCTTTCTGTGCAATTCTAGTTCTGCATAACAAAGAAAGGGCCATATGTATCCAGGGGAAACCAAATCACTTAAGCAGAAAATAAAGTCTGTCAAAACACTACATAAATGCTGTACCTGCATATTTTTTAACTGAGCCTAGTAAACTGAGAGATTTCCAGTTTATTCTGAATGTTTAATCTCTGGACCAAGTCAAAAAATGATTTGCTACTCCTTGAAGTAAAATACAACACAAAAGGTCAAAAAACCAGTCCTTTTAAGGAATCATGACTGTATGTATGTATACTGTGATCATTTTGGAGCTCCTTGGTTCAAGTCATCTCATGAATTTAATCAGTTAAGAAATTTGTTGCATCAAGAACTTCAGTGCCACCCTCCTCACAGAGATAGGTGAGGATGTGCTAAAGTACAGGCTGACATAAAAAGGATTTAAAGTTTACACAGCTAATCAGAGGTGTGACTGTATCCAAGAGTGGGTCTTACAGAACATTTGGCTTAGCACATGCAAAAGACCTTCAATATTTCCATTTTGTAATGAGGGCTTTAAAAACCTCCTCTCATAAGGAGGACTTGACGGGAGGGGAAGAAGCTTCTTACTTAGTGATTCCTTTCAGTGGGTCACTGCTCTGCAGTGGGTCTCTAAGCTGCTATGCATTTTAACATTTTCTCAAGCGCAGCTGGGCTTTCTTTTTTCCCTGGCATTTTTCATTCAGATATAAATAGCTACTAGAGCAATATTACCAAGAATATCTTTAAAGAAATAACTGCTGAAGCCATTAAAAAGTCTTGAACTAAGGCCTTCCAGAATGACTGCTATCATTTTTATGCTTCTGTTCTAAGTTCACATGAGGCTGTCTAGGAACTGTAAATTTAGGGAAAGAAAAGAAAAGGTGTATGATGAATACAGTGCTTGTGATATTTAGTGTAGTTTTTTCAGAGGTTCTTTTTGTTAATGCAGCATTATTTCTGTCAAAATTGAAATGCTTTGAAAAATACCCTAAGTTGATGAAAATCTATTCCAAGGAGAATTGATAAAGCACAAAAAAAAATGTCTGGGAAAGAATGTTAAGAATGTTTTGACCATTTTTATAAAATTTTTTAAATGTGACTTGTTTTATTTAAAATAGTTCAAAGAAATTTGAACTGTGTATGAAATGTATTGCAACAACAGAACGATAGAATATGTTGGGTTGAAATGGGGAAAAAATTGAAACGGGGAAAAAATTTTCTGTGCAACAGAAAATCCAGTTCTTGGCCAGGTCTGTTTAGTGATAATTTCTCAAATCTGTAAATACGTTTGATTCATAGAATCATGAGTCGTGATTCTGTAAATACTTTTGATTGACGGTTTTAAAGAGAGAAAAAAAATCTTGAATGTCAACTCACAAATGCAAGTGGATTAAAATCTCCCAAGCCACCTGCTCGCTTTAGTGGTGATGGCTTGAACATTGTGTGGAAACCCCATTCCACATGTTCCTCAGGAAGGTGCCTCGGTACTGAATCTAGTACAGCATCTGAAAGCTGGCAGAAGATATTTTCCCAACCTCTAGATATTAATGGTCTCAGACTAATTATGCAAAGGATAAGGCTCTCAATTACCTGAAGTGCAGGTTGCTGTTGTGTAGGAGGAAGGAGGGGATGTTTGGAGTGACGGTGTTCGTCTTCCCAAGTCAACCTTAGATGTGATGGAACCTGGCTTTCCTGGGGATGGCTGAACACCTGCCTGCCCATGGGAAGTGGTGAATGAATACCTTGTTTTGCTTTGCTTGTGTGTGCTGCTTTTGCTTTCCCCATTAAACTGTCTTTATCTCAACCCACGGGTTTTCTCACTTTTATCCTTCTGATTCTCTCCCCCATCCCCCTGAGGGGGAGTGAACAGCTGTGCAGGACTTAGTTTCTGGATGGGGTTATAAACCATGACACCTCTGTATATTTTAAATTTGGTATTACCTTTAAAACTTAAAGATCATGTCAGATGAGCTGTTACCACATCTCATACATCACCATGATGTGCCGCGAGATAGATCTCACTGGGAGCTGGCCAGTGATGGCAGAAGAAATCGGGAAAATTGTTATTATAAAGAACACCTTCATAAGTGGAAAAAGTGTTGGCGGAGATAGGAGCTTTTAGTGTGAAGAAGCAGAGCCCATTCATTAGCTCTTCTAGCTCTGTGGGAAATTAAAACACAAAATAAAAAGGACTATTTGTACTGTGCAACTAATCTCTGTGCAATGAGCGTTGCACCATGTTTTGACTATAACCACCAAATGTAACAACCATCTATCTAGTGGCCAGATTATTTTTTTTCTCTGTGGATTTTGACCTATTTCCTGTAGAAGCAGATTTTTTTTTTTTTTGGTGCATCCATGCATTTCCCATCACTTTGTAAGCTGAAGAAGAAATACAGTCTGACAAATTAATTAGCTAGAATTCTCCTATGTAGGAGACCACGTAGGAGTCTGCAGACCTTAGAGGAGTATTTGTCACCAAATGAACGTGTCTGTGCTAGTTCAAAATGCCCTTCAAGCTATGTCTGAAATATTTCTCTGTTCAAATGAGTTACTCCTCGTCGTGGGTGGAATCAAGAATCTTGTCCTTCATCTTAATTTGTATACACTAGATTCATGGCAGAGTAACTTAGTCATATAAAGGAATGCAGATAACACCTCCCCTCTACAGCATGCAAAGCTGTTGTAAGCCAAGGAGTTGTGTGCTAACAGACTAGTAAAAACCAGGCCTGGGATGTCTACCAAAACAATCAGGTTGCAAACTTTGCATAGTCAGGCTAAAAATCTAATTTAGCTATTTGTATGGGTTCTTAATCATACAGGTAGTGTGTACAAGTTCACATTAAAGTTATAATTAATTATGTCTCTCAACTCATCCATCTAAATGAACAATGCTTTGCTGAATGCAGCTTTGTTTTTATAAATATCCTCCCATTATGCAGCACCTGAATATTCCTGTTTTACCTTGGCTTTTGTGTGTGGGAGAGGCACTCTGAAAACTAAATATATCCAGTACTAATTAAACTATGTATCTAGGAAGGACAGCAGGATAATTCTTCTTTATAGTTTTATGATGAGATTTGTCTGTACATGAAAAAACCTCAGCCATTCAACATTTTTACTTCAATTTTAGATCTATCTTCACATCTGTGAGAGTTAGCAAAAATTGGCTCCTGTATTTTACAGCCTGGTACTTATGAAAAATGAGCTTTTGTGAAATGGTCTTTTATGAATACTCGGAAAATGGGAAGAAACAATGCACGGAGAAAAGGGGAACAAAACACATTCAGAATGATATAGACTTACGGCTTCTAAAGAAATGGAAGAGAGAAAAATGCCTATGAAATATGAATCTGAACACAAAAGCCTTGCTGAATCCTAAGAATGACTTGCAGTAGATCTGTTAGATCATAATTTTCCTTCTCTCTTATGTCTCTTACCCTATTAATCCCCCTACATATACCACATTTGATTGTTCTTTGTGCTTAGCTTCCTTCCTCATGCCCTATATGAACTAACAAACTTACGGTGGCTCCCCTTGAAGCCCACAAAGCTGGGATACCCACGTTTCCTGCCATGAGCAGTTTGCAGAGAGTTTCCATCACTCTAGCTACAGCAGTTTGGTACAGCCACATGGTTTCACTTCTACCTTGGATTCAACAGAAGGCCACCGAACCTGGAGTTGTTGTGAATGAAATGCTCTGAACTGAACGAACTAGAATTTTCCCACCGCATAATTCTGCCTGGAAATGGGAGAAGTCCCCAGTTTACTTCACCCATCACACAAGTACCCTGTTATTCATAACACTTGTGTTTATTCCTTGAACAAAGCAGCCTGCCCACTCTTTCCACCCAGGGACGAGGGCAGAGACAGCCTTGCAAATTGTGCTGAGGTTGTTGGAGGCAGAGCCCTTCCAGCTGTCCAGTCTGTCCTGTCCCTGCTGCAGCTGGCCTGGAGGGGTGGAGCACCTGCACGTGTCTCAGCGCTAAGTCTGCTGTCTTAGCACAAACCAGCTTTTGTCAGCGCTTTAAAGAAAATTGCTGGACTTTGCATCTGAATCATGTACACACGGCCCCAAGCCTTTTCTGCAGGGATGTTTTTCCCCTGGCAAACAAGTGGTAGCAAATTGTGGAGGGCCTAGAAACAGAAGAAGGAAATAATTCATGAGTATGCAAAGACTTCCAGACTTTTTTCCATGGTATTGCGGAAATCAATCCTTAGCCCCGTATAAGTAACTACAACAGAGGGCTATTAACGAACATTCTCAACCAAATGAAAAAAAAAGGGGTATGCAGGCACCAAAGATTACAAATATATATTTTGCAAAACTGCCTGTAATTATGCAAAGTAAATTTTATGCAAAAAGTGGCGCCACCTAAATGGCAACATAACATATGCACATGTTCAAAAAACCCAGTCTTTTCAAACAAACTATTGCCACAACCATGGAATAGCTTGAGTCTTCAATTACAAGTTAATCTATCCTAGTAATATGAATTCTTTAATGTTGGGATCAGTTTTCTTGTTTGTCACTAGTTAGGAGTTTCTGTTCTCCCATGTTGAAACAAACAAGTGACATAATAGGAGAAGGTAGAGCTACCTCCATGTGTGGGAACATGACAGTAGTTCTGCTACAGCTTTCCATGTGGCGAGGTAAGAAATCCAGCCTTAGATGGCTCAGATGTTACCAAAGCAGGTTTATAGCTAGAATTTGTTCATTTCTCACCTTAAGCTCAGACACGAACAGTAACTTTGGTACTAGCAACAGTCCTGGTACTAATGGTTTTCTCCATATTACTCTCTTTTCTGTGTGTCCTGATAAGCAGAACCGTTCTTGTGGCATTGGACTGCAGAGCTTTGCTGCACACCCTGAGAAAACGGGGCTGTTCCAGCTGTGGCAATTTCTGTCTGCTGCCTGCTCTTGTGCCATGATGCATGGTCTTCACACAGCCTCCTGCAGCACTGAAGTTACAGCACTGTGGTTGAGAGTGAAACTGCCTTGGAGAATCCAAGTTTATATAAGTTGCAAACCCAAAGCTCCCTCACATAGTTGGTGCAATGAGCTGGCTTTGTACTGCTTGTGTTTTGAAAGGTTCCAGAAAACTCCATGAGAGGGATTTCAGATGTGTTGGTGCTGCTGCAGTGACAGCTGCGTCAGAACCAGAAGGTGTTGCAACTTCCTAAGCAGTAATAATAGATGGGTTGATACCATCTACTTCCTTAGTTTGTCTTTTCCTGTCTTGTCATAAGGGTGTCTGTCTGGCAGGGCTAAAAAATGCAAGACACTTCAGTTTTGAAAGATTTGCAGTTGTAAGCAGCTAAGAAGGAAACGAGTACCACCTCTTGACAGAGGCAGACTACTACCCTGCAGTCTGAGTGACAAGCTGGGGGGTCCATGCTCCACTGCAGAGGCGGGGGAGTAGTGAGTTTGAAAGGTGAGAGTCTCAGTTGGCCTTTAGTAGTTCTCCTGGTCATCTGTGAAAGTCTCAGGGATATGCGTGTCAGTAGAGCCATATCATTCATGAACCTAAGTTTAGATCACTTTAAAAAGCACAGCAGGCTTGAAGAAGAAAATCTGAGTGGATCAGAAGAAGCAAAATTGATTCTGAGAAAATAGATGCCTTCATCTAGGGTCTTTCTGGATGAGTCCTCAAATCCATGACTGCTTGTGCCATATTTGACCCTACTGCCCATACAACCCGGTCTGTAAGTATTAACCCCAGAGCCAAAGTTTTCCTTCCACTGAATTCCTCTAGTGAAGATCCAAATCCATGTCATTGTGTGAATTATTATATACACCCTTTGAATCACAGAACCTTACACAAAATCATATGAGGAGTGGCTGAGGGAGCTGGGGTTGTTTAGCCTGGAGAAAAGGAGGTTCAAGGGAGGCCTTATCTACAACTACCTGAAAGGAAGCTGTAGCCAGGCTGGGGCTTGGCCTCCTCTCTCAGACTACTGATAGGACAAGAGGACATAGTCCCAAGCTGTGCCACGGGAAGTTCAGGTTGGACATCAGGAAGAATTTCTTCACGCAAAGGGTTGTCAAGCATTGGAATGGGCTGCCCAGGGAGGTGGTGGAGTCACCATCCCTGGAAGTGTTCAAGAAATGACTGGATGTGTCACTCAGTTCTCTGGTTATTTGACAAGGTAGTGATCGGTCAAAGGTTGGACTCGATGATCTTGGAGGTCTTTTCCAACCTTAATGACTCTATGACTCTATGAAAGATATCTGTGTGTTACTTTGATCAGTGTGTCTTTTCTGTGATGACCAAAGTCCGCAGCAACAGAAAGCAGTTTGAATTCTTTTATTATACATCCAAAAGAAAGCAAACAAAAACCATCAAAAAACTCCCACACCATATAAGATGTTTTTACCTGAACTTCTCACCTTACTACAGATACACAGTTGATGGGATGGGGAATTCTTTGTCCTTTTTCCTGTTTCTCTTGCTCTGTCACCATGTGTGTGGAACTCGTATTTCCAGTATAGCATTTTCACATCTTTTTGACAGGCCATGAAGGCGTGTGTTTGCAAAGGCTCTGAGAGCAGTGGGGACACTGTGACATGGCCACTTCCCAGGCTGCATAATGCAGAGCTTCCATGCCAGTCACCTAACCTGGTGCAGAGGGCTGCTTGCCTCATACTGTGGGGTTTTCTTCCTTGCCATTGAGTACATCCTTCCACAGCTCACCTTTTGTCACCCCTTAGCCCTGTTTAGCCATGTCAGCCTTGGTTAACAAAAATAGAGCAAGCTCTCAGAATTAATAGCTTTGCCCCCGTTTTCTACATGGACAACTAAACTAAGTGTATGCGACTTCACCTCCCTGTAATGCTGTTAATAAACCTTCTCTGGCTCTGCCTTCATGCTTAGATAATCAGTCTCCATCCTGTTCATGTGATGAATTATTTTATTGTCTCAGTTTTGTCCATTTTTATAGCAAATGTTTCCCTAGGTTTTTGCCTTCGGAGCTTTTCTTGTTTCATTGATTCTCTGGAATATTATGTTGATCTTGTTCTAAATTGCAAAGTATATGCACGTGTATTGTGCCTCAATGAAACACACACGATCTGCTGTTCAGAGCAGCTCTCGTAAATCAGTACTCAGTTTCTGAGGAGGCTGCTGCACCCAGGTTCCCCAAAAGCACTGCCTAATGTCACCACCTCAGTCCTGTCTCCATTTTAAGTCATAGAGTCTCCCTCCCCAAAGTTAACCTTTGCTTTAACTGTGCAGCTTGGAGTACCAGCTAGTGTAGAACTTCCCCCTTCCTGCATGTTAAGTTCCATGCCAACCCTGAAGATGGTTTTCCTTGAAAACGTGTACCAAATATGCAATAGTGTAAGAAGCTGAATAGAGTTTTACCAGTGAACACTAAAGATCATCAATGAAAGTCCCTACTGAGAAGCAAGTGCCACTGGAGATCATTTCTCAAACAGTGTGACTAATGCAATTTATGACCCTGTCTCATCTCCTCAGGCTCCTGTTTAGCTAGTGTGTCACCCTTTAAATCTTATGTTTCACCCCAGCTGTCCATGTTTTTGCATTTAAAGGCTTTGCATGTGCTGTGACTGATACTGTAGTACTAAAGGTCACTAAGCTGACTTTACTATTAGGTGGGTTTCATTTTTATATAGCAAACGTGATGAGGAAGAGTCACAGTGAAGTCTGTTGACAAGATCAGCTTTAAATGCTGAACATATTAAATGACTTCACTGTCAGTCGGTCTTCTCAGCACAAACTGGACTGGAAATCTCATTAGAATATATAAAGTGACAGATTTTGCAGTGCCAACTGTACTCTTGAAGCCCAATATTGTCCCTCATGTGAATACACAGAGAGAAAGTCGTATATTTATTTGGAGGTTGTCCTACAGCTGTGTCTAGAGCAGCCACTGACAACAGCCACAACCACCTCAGAACTCCTCTAAGTGGGTTAATAGCAATAAGAGGTTCTTAAAGTGCCATTATATATTGATTAAAAACTTCCTTTTTCTTTCTTTCTCATAGGTAATCTCCCCCGTAGTAATTATTAAAATGATAAGTTTTTAATCACCCAAATGAACACTATGCTCAGATAAAACAAGTCAAATATGGCAGGTGAAATGGTCTGCAACTGTCAGCACTCTTCTGTGCCATTTAGGTGAAGCAGGCTTGTTGCTTAAAACAATGACAAAAAACCAAAACAAATACTTTTTTGTTTTTTTCAGATGCCTTTTGACTTACAAAGCCGCTATTGTTGCAGTCAGTAAATGTGGTCTTACACCATGGGTCATTGAAATAACATGGAGAATGCATTCTTTTCTCCTAAAAATATATTTTAGAAAGCATTTATTTTCTATATACAGGTAAAAAATACAATATGGCATGAGCCTGACCGTGCATATATATCAGTAATGTTTTGCATCTACTTGATTTTTTACATATAATATCTTACAGTCAGCAATAAGATACAAACCAAACTGACACCTATTCAAGAAAGTGAAGGACATGTTGTCCCACAACTGGATATAAAAGAGAGAAGACCACTAAGGGAATATAAAAAAAAGTAAGCATGCAGTTCCTTCTGAGGAAATTTCTATACCTTCTACTCAGTGGTTTTGTGTGATCCAGACTGAGAACTATTACGTTTAAAAAACATACTTAAATAGGCTGAGGGCATGAAAACTGTATGCTATAAAAATCCTACAAGACCCTATCAAAATACTTTCTTGGAAGAAAAAAAAAAGCTGTCATCAAGTCCTGCCATGGAGGCCACAGTCATTTGAGAGGGACTGCCCGATCTTCCCTTAATGTTTTAAAGGGATGAATACCAAGAAACTTGTGCTAATGCCCACCATGTTCTACAGAAACCTGCTGGTGTTCAGCTGGGTTGAGTGAAAATACAGATCTAAAAGAAAAGTAAAAAGAAAAGCAAACTCCCACCTAAATTTTTTAGACAAACAAATTGTCACCAGTGAAGTTTCCCAGGTGCTGAGGACGCTCTTTCTGTGTGTGTGTGTGCGCAAACTTCAGCCCTGCCAGGGTTGAATGCCTGGGAACGTTCCCTAAAAGGGAAACGGTGGTATTCCCCAGTTTATCTTCCCTGAGACCACTTGATAACTATGCTCTGAGCATGCTGACGGGGATGAATCAACATGCCATGCAGCAGCCCTGGGTGCTTCCATTTAAAAATACAGCCCGGGAGGGAGGTGGTAATGATGTTTGTTCCCTATTTAAGCTCCTCGTATTTAGAGTACTCTCCCAGTAGATGGAAGATTTGGGTGCAGTTCCCTCCTACACTGTCAGGGGCTGGGTGTCAACATTCCCCTCATTCCAAAGGAGTGGCCAGAGAAGGAGGCTGCAGACCATGCTTCGATAAGGATATGGGGTGGTTGGACCTGAGCAAGAATCATTAAGCTTTAGTTGTGAAACATGAATCCTTATCTAAAGCATCTTCCCAGATGTATCTTCCCTGTCCATAGCAGGGGTAGGATATTAGGCCTGTGCCTCTCTCAGCAATTTAGCAGGTCGTAGGTTGCTGGATGTTGTAGATCCCAGCTCGCAGCATCCCAGTCCCTTCCATACCTAGGGCAGGGAGCTTAGTTAAGTAGCTGAGGGGGTTTGATATCACCCTAAGAACTCAATACCTAAAACCTACATGAAATTATGCACTGCAGCCTCGGTCCTTTCATTTCCTATCTTTGAGTGGCAGACCATGGATGACTAGAAAGAAAGGCATAGAAAATGACATAAAAGGCATAAAAAAGCAAAAAAAAGTGAATTTTGTACTAGTCCCATCAGCTCTGACTTATAGTTTTATCTGTGGATTGCAGGACCCTGATGGAGAGCAACCTTGTTTGGCCACACAGAGCATGAGATGTAAGGTCATTGCCTAACGAAGCAATTGTCTGTCATTATTTAATTAAGGAGGAGTGCTGCATGCACGTGACTGTGCATGTATGGGAAACTTGTCCAGGAGTTGCGATAGGCACTATCATCATGTGGGCATTTGCTTGAACAGAAAGCAAGAAATGACTGAGAAGATGAATGGAAGACAAGAACAAGAGTTCTACCATTTGAAAAAAAAATATATGCAAAGTAAAAATGGAAAAAAATTTGAATTTTCTGTAGAACTGGCTTAATTACTTTGTAATCCAAAATAACTTGTTTAGACCTTGAATATGAGTGTTGCACACTTATGATGCTAAAAGTTATAAATGTTTCAGCTGAAATAGTTTCAAAATAAACATCAGAAGCAATCATTAGGTGAAAGCTAAACCACAGGGAATGTTAATTATTATTTTACTTAAAAGTAAGTTCAGTGGAGATAGTGATTTGTTGTGAAACGCTCATTTAAGTGGGCAATGACAGAAAGAAGTATTTTGGGAAAAATTCTGTAACTTTCTACTACTTGCAAAATGGTGGGCAGCGTCTGCTGGAAGGACTAGTAGTCATTGCTGAGCTCTAAATTACTTTCAGCCACATAGTAAAAAACCTTATGGCCTCTCAGGAAAGCTGTGTGAAATAAAATGATCAATGTGCAAGTGTGGTCAAGAAAGTAAATAAGATGTGAAGATGGCTAAGGTAAAAAGGGCACTTTAACCAGGTTCTCATAAAATCCATAATTTCTGTGGAATTCAGCTGCAGTTACATGAACTCAGTAATCTAAATCTCAGAATTTTTATTTTGAACGTAGCACCTGACTTTTAGAAGACATAATAATAGACATCTGCTGTCAGGAAGCAACTGGAAGGTCAGGGACCTTCAGTTTAAGATCCATAAACAAGGGAATATGAAGTTGTGTTTTGTACACCACCAAAAACTACATTCACATCATGTTAGTTTTACTTTTTGATTTTCAGAAGGCTTTCAGATGACGACACCTCTCTTTCCTGAGTTACAACTTCGGTTAGTTTTTCTTTTGGTTCCCTTGGGGAACAACCAGCAGGAGATTTTGCAGGTGCCAAAGCAATGTTCGAATAGTTACCAGTGACCCAGAGAGTAATTGCAAAATGATGATTTAAAAGGTGTTATGCTTTACAAGCTTCTTGAGTGGCCGTGGTTTTGTGTCAGGAGGCTGAACTATTTACTGCAGAGCCAAAAGGCCCAAGTGAAAGTGCTCCAAGATGGGTTTTATAAGTGTGAATCCAGGGCAGCTCTTCTCTAGGGTTAACTACAGAAACTGTGAGTTTGTAGCATTTATTGCCCCTTTTAAAGCAGAGCTTTCTCACCCCCAACATAGCAGGTTACACATTTGGGAAAAAAAAACCAAGAAGCCCTGACTTGTACTTCCTCAGCTGTAACAAATGCAGCCAGAGCCTAATTAAAGCCCTAAATAAATGTTGTACTTAATTAAAGACAAAACCAAGCCCATTGAAAACGGAGGGAAATAATGAGCTACTTCTTATTATACATGATCTTTGTATACAATAAAACATGTGCTAAAGTGTTTTGTGGTTGGCTGATGTTTTGGTTGTTCTTTGAAAAAAATGGGAAGACAAGAAGCCCTGTGAGCAGGCACAGGGTTTGCCTCCAACAGGCAGGCTGCAGGTCAGGAAGGCATGATCACTTACTGATATATGAAATAGGTGAAATGAAACTTGACTGGTACCATTGCTGAGCCTGTGTCACCCTCTCTTTTGGCCAGCACAGCTGTTCCTGCAGCCAGTCAGTGAACCATTTTGGGGAACTGATCTAGCAGAACAAAACAACCAGTTTAAGGGGGAGGGGAGGCTGTGCTTGTATTTCAGGTGAATCACATCTCCAGCACTGCTGGTGACGAGAATGTGCAAACAGGGGGAGCCTTGCAGCTGGAGGTGGAGGTTGTGCAACGTTACCAAATGTTTAACAACCAAACCCTGTAATATTGCTAAAAGGTGAGGAGCAACTAAGTGGAAATACCATAAACTTCTGGGGAAAAATATATATACATATGTCTTATACTATTTAAGATATTAGAGGCACATTAAGGTACATTGCCTAAGCAACAATATAAGCAACAGGAAGGGATAAAAAAAGAGAAATACATTTCAGCTCTTGAGACCCATAAACAAATGTGATGATGCAGCCTCTGATCACTTTGCTTTCTGTGCACTAGTACCATCAATAAAACCAGCAGGAAAATGGTTGCAGCTCTGCAAGCATGACAGCTAAACGATCACTGCAGACTGGCAACAGGAGCTCAGAAATCTAAGACTGTGGGCTTTTGTTAAGGTAGCGTGTCTCAGAAACAATACAGATACTGCTCTGTAGGAGCTTAATGCAATATTATGTAAGTGAAAAAAACCCAAGTTTGTATGGTTCTTTCTGTGCTGTGCCAGTGCAGGTGTGACAGCTTTTGGACCTTGAGTTACTGTGCTGAGTTCTCTGCTGGGTTCGCACAAAATTCACCTGTGCTCCACTCAACAGGATTTGAAAAGGAAGGGAGGGTGAAACCAAGCAATCTGCTGTTAAAATTTCTTCTGAAACAACAGTTCCTTAATTTATTGCAGATACCAAGGAATACTAATACCATCAAGTCAAGAGCTCTTTCCAGACTGTGGCCCTGACAAAACCATTAGTGTTTTCCAATGTGGTACAAATTCTAGTCTTGTGCTCAATGTACTTCATCCAGAGCTTGTGCTGCAAATGGAACATGAAACTCTGCTCCGTCTGGTTTCCAGCAACACCATACGTACGACGGAACCCTAATTCCCATGGCTGTGGTTCAGATTATGTATTTCAATGGAAAATCCCCGTCTCAGGAGTGGATTGCTCAGCCTTTTTTTTATTTTAAAGAAAGTGAGGAAGTGGGGAGCCCTTAAAAGTGATAATTTTGTTGGGGGAGGGGAGTTAAATGGAAGCTGATATTTTGTCATCTCCTATCCTGAACTGAAGAGAGTTGAACAAAATGTATAATTTCTTTCCAACACTTTCTTTTTGGACACATTTTATCTGTCAGGGAAGCTATTAAATTAAATAGTGAAAACATTTGAAAAAATATTGCAAGACAAATGTATTTCATTTAAAAGCTGCATTGTTTATATTATTTTCAAATAATATAAATAATGAATAGCTTTGATGAAAATTATCTGCACATACCACATGTCAAAAACACAGTGTAGAAGCAGCAAAACTGTATGAGAAAAAGCATGATTATATATTGGAAGAGGACAGGAGAATTGGACCAGCACTCCTGTACAACAGTGCTACAGAAAACTTTTTTTAATGAAACCCTCAAACTACTATGGTTGTCTTTCTTACACATAGCCATCAGTCTGAGCAGAGAGAATTTCTGCTCTTATCTCCAGAAAAGTAATTTGCAAGCTATTTCTGATTTCATTGTATTATCTGCATAGTTTCTTGTCTTTTGCACAGTAAATTATTTGGGAACATTAGTTTTAAAAATTGCCTCTCATATTGCAGCATAAAAGGCCAAACCATTAAAACTGATACAATCTATGAGCAACAAACCTCAGAAGAGCAAATATTGATCAAATTGCAATATCTCCTGCACAGAAGCTACAGTGAAATAAGGCAGCAGTTGTAGGTTGTCACGAGCTGTGCTCGTGTTTTACTTAAAGTCCAAGATCTTGCAGCGATATTACCTGATAGTCTCAGTTTTAAAAAGATTCATATTTTACTGTGGGGAGAGGAAAGAATTGAATTATAGAGGCGTAAACGCTGAGGCTCTCTGTGACAGAGGAGCAGTATCCACAATTCATTTTGTTGCATTAGGCTCCCAGCTCATGCTTTTTAGGTACTTGGGGCTCTCAGAACCATGCTGCTCTCCTCAGCTTTTCCTACAGACCAAGCTTCATGCGCCTTAGAAATGTAAGTGGGACACAGGTACCACACACTGGGCAGGCACACAAACGTGCTTGTGCTGATGCCCAAAGCTGAGTCCTTTCCTGCCCTTTCCTTGACCGTCCAGGGCAGGGTGACAGAGGGAAAATCTTTGCCCAATACCATTTATCTGTGGTGCCAAAATTCATTGTGGGATGCTGCAACCTGCTACCCTACCCATAGTCAGCAGTAAAACAGTTAAGGACATTCCTGTTCAATTTGAACACTGAATGCCGTTTCCTCATGGCTCACCCAGTCAAACCCAGCCAAACTGCAGCAGGGAGAGGGAAAACCTGCAGCTTTTAAGTTGCAGCATTACTGTGTTCAGCTTCGGGCTCCTCAGTAAAAGAAAGACAAGGAGCTACTGGAGAGGGTCCAGTGGAAGCCACAAAGATGATGAGGGACCTGGAACATCTCTTATGGGCCTGGAACATCTCTTATGAGCAGAGACTGCAGGAGCTGGGCGTGTTTAGTCTCGAGAAGACTGAGAGGGGATCTCATTAATGCATATAAGTATCTCAAAGGTGGGTGCCAAGAGAGTGGTTCCAGATTCTTTTCAGCAGTGCCCAGAGACAGGACGAGGAGCAATGTCCACAAACTAAAAAACAAGAAGTTCTCCTCAATGAGGATATCTAAAACACGAGGAAGAGCTTCTTTACACCGAGGGTGGCAGAGCCCTGGGACTGCCCAGGGAGGGCATGGAGTCTCCCTGTCTGGAGACATTCCAAACCCACCTGGACGCGTTCCTGTGTCACCTGCTCCAGGTGATCCTGCCCTGGCAGAGGGGTCGGACTGCATGATGTCCAGAGCTCCCTTCCAACCCCAACAATCCTGTGATTCCGTGATTCATTTGGTGCTGCGGTTTGTCGTCGCTACGAGCGGCGACAGCGCTGGAACCGCTCACAAATTCCCCGCCTA
The DNA here is from genome assembly GCF_003984885.1 of Neopelma chrysocephalum. Taxonomy (NCBI): domain Eukaryota; kingdom Metazoa; phylum Chordata; class Aves; order Passeriformes; family Pipridae; genus Neopelma; species Neopelma chrysocephalum. Next base: position 523,051 of record NW_020897715.1, read on the forward strand.
TCCCACGGAAAGCGGCGGGTTCTCCCAGCCGAAACGCCGCTCCGCGCTGCTCTCAGCTCTCCCGGAGCAGGGCCAATTTCGCCCTCGCCAGGGCCGGCCCTGCACCGGGCGGGGGGCGCGGCGCCCTCGCCAGGGATGGAGCGGGGCGGCCGTGGGCGCTCCCGCCGGGAGCTCC
>NW_020897715.1:523625-766668 GCF_003984885.1 Neopelma chrysocephalum
CGCGGGGAGCCGGGCGGGGCGGCAGCGCTGGGGGCGAGCGGGACGTGCCCCGGAGCACCGCGGGGTCCCGGGCGAGCCCCCCGCGGGGAGATGCTGCTCGCGCCCGGCGTGACCCTGCAGCGCCGGCATCCGCGCCCGCCAAAGGTGAACGCTATTTCCAGCCGGTGACGCTCTCCCGCTGGAGTGAAAAAGTGCCGCGTTTAGGGACCCGTGTCAACGCGCATCGCGGAACGGGGTTAAGGGAGTGACGGCGCTTACGGATGTCTTGCTGCACACCAGGACTTGGCGGGGAATGTTTCTCTGTCACAAAAAAAAAAAAAAAAAAAGGAAAGAAAAAAGGATGCCTTCTAAAGCTCTTCGTCACTTTAAGTGAACCGAACCGTGTTGAGAAATATCTAAAATTAAATTTCAGTGCTTTTTAAGCAATAATTTCTATGCTTCAAAGGTAACTTGCTGGTTAACACAACTCTTCAGTTTAGTGATATGACTGCTGCCCTATTCCCTGATTTTTATTTATTTTTTTAATAACGGCATGTGCAGCTTTTATAAGAGCATAAAGGTATTTGTGCTTTGGTGTAGTCAGTGTGGAAGTTAAATGGCTGCAGTCGTAAGAGTGGACAGTGGGAATGTGCTGATTAAGGTGTAATTGGTTAAAGTGGTACAACTCGCATTCAAGGAGCTCGTTTGGAGGGAAAGGCGTGTCTGGCAAAGACTGCTATCGTAGTTGGAAGTAGTTAGCACTGATTTTTGGCTGCTTCAGCAGGAAGGCAAGGGCTGCACGGACAGATTTGTTTTCCTCAGTCAAGTGTTTTCAGTTGAGATGTGCTCACCGGTTGATGTAGCAGATTTACTGCTACATGTGCTTTCTATGTTTGAAAACTTGGTTGCTGCTGTGCATCTGACAACTTTTGTGAGCAAGTTTACCTTTTATAAAGCCTGTTTCTGATGGTTTACTGAATGTCCCGCAATTATCTCATCTGATACTCAGTTACATAGTACCTCCTGCACGCTGATCAGAGCTGCCTATTTGAACGTTCTGTCAATAATCCTGAAGGAGAAATGTTAATTTTCAGCTAAATCAGAAGAAACGTTGTGGTTTTTCAGCTGAACTGCTCGTGGGTCAGTAGTTCAGGGTTGCTTTAGCTTCAAATCAAGGATAAACTTAAAGGTGGTTGAAGATGGGTTGTGGGAGATGCTGGGTAACACATCCTGCAGTAAAAAATAAAGTTAGCAATAATTCTAAAGTTGTAGTTGGCATCTATGGGTGGTGGTCACTTCTGTAAGTATCTAGAGAAACTGTGTAAAATAAGTTTTTTTTCATGGCAGGGATTTTCTATTTTATCCCTAATTGCATGCTGGAGTGAGGAAAAGGCAAATCTTGAGGGTACTTTTCAAAAAAGCATTATTTGATTCCAAAGTAGGTATCTCATTGCTTATTGAGACTAATGAGTAGCTACTTGGGTTACAATTTTTTACATTGTTCAGGTTATTTGTAGGTAAGAAGAAGAATTTTGAAGGTTCAGTGAGCTGACGGATGGAGGAAAAGTGGAGAAGCTACCATACCACTAACTCACCATCTTCCCTCAAAAGAGGAAAATCCTAAGCTCCACAAATAATGAGAGTTTGTTCTGGAGACCTCAAAGTTTGTCATAATTATTTTATGTTAGCGTGAAGAAACCACATACAAGCAGAAATATATTGAGTTTACAAGAGATGCCTGAGTCATCAGCATACTTTATTCAGAACTGTGGTTCCCAACATTGTTCATCAGATGTTTTCTTACTGTCATACAGGAAGTGTGTGTGTCAAACTTCAGCAGCACTTGGACACGTAGGTTTGTATTAATAAATGCTCTGACTACAAACAGCCTGTTTCCCACTGAAGCTATCTTTAGTTTATCGTGTAGTAAAAGCAGCTGCATCGCGTCCAGAGAAGTTTTTTCTTTCATCTCTACTGGTCATCTTGACTCCTAATTAAAACTTGTAATTTATTTCCTGAAGCAAATATTTAATCATGTTATTCTCGTTGCTCACATCTCTTGCATGCTTCTCTGACATTGTTAGGTGTCTGGAGGTTATAGATAATGGTCGTATTAGGACTAAAGCATGTGAATAAAGGTAAATGGCCTGGGAAGTTAAGAGAAAGGACGTTCTTGTTTTGTCCCATCTGTATTTTTGTCCAGTCACGTCCTTTTCTTAACAGGCAGTTTGCTGCTGAAGAACTAAGGCATGTGTGTTGCGGGACTCCCTGTACTCCAGGCAGTCCTACAGTGCCAGTGCACAAGGCATGGATTTTCCTCCTGAAGGAAAACCTTCCCAGGCAGTCCTCGTGCTGCCAGACCCTTCACTTGGCCAGTGTCCCTTACACAGGGTTGAGCAACAGGGGCTGGGGGAAATGGTGATTTTTTTTTTTTGAGTAATTGAAAGTAACCATGCAGGGAGGTCAAACATGTTTCAGCATTGTCTCAGCTCTGATAATTATTGTGATGGCCATCTTGGAACAGCAGGTTGAAGAAGCTGGGTTTTATAGGGTGACACTTAGCTGGCCTCTCAGCAATGTGTGTTATCAAGTTCTGCTGCTTCTGGAGAGGGCCCGAGTGTTGGTTGATAGATGGGTTTAAAGACTGTTTTATCTGTCCTTTGGTTTCCCACACCCACTGTTATTTCAGACCTGTGATTCAGCAGTGGATTGGCAGTGTAATCTCAGGATAGTAGAATAAAGTTAGGTGTGTCAGCTCAATTTTTTTTTTTTACTTTTTTTTAAAGAAGCACAAACTTTTAAGGGTATTTACCACTTGAAATAATGCCTGGCTTAAAGCAAGGTCTGATACTACTTACTTCCTGTCCTGTACTCTTTTTTTTTTGGGGTAATAAGGAGAAAATTGTGCTAGCTCATGTGTGTGCTTCTGCTCTGCTCATCCCATGGTTTTGATGTACTTATTACTGAAGGATTTAGCTAATAATATGGCACTGACTGCTTTTCTTTCCTGAAAGCAAAAGCCACTTCATGCAGGAGATGATGCAGTTATCTGTCTCCAACAATTGGAATAGAGATGTTGATGCAGTCCTGAATGGCAGGAAGTAATTGCAAAGCGTATCTACCAAGCGCTTTGTACACAAGGAGGGTATCTTGGGATATCTTGTGTGCTCTCTTTCTCCATCTCAGTAGGTGGCAACCTTCCAAGGATTTAAAATCCAAGGCTTTAAAATCTCTGTGTTTTAATAGTTCAGTTCAGGGTTGCCTGATGGTGGATGCTTGGTGGATCCCAGAGGCTGCAGGATGCTGCTCTCATCGCATGGCCAGAGCTGCTCTTTCCTGTGACCAACATCCGGGCATCCTCCTGCATCTGAGAAATGTACCATGGGTCAGGGAATGAAGATGGATTACATATCTCTGTGTTTGGACTGTGTGTCAGATGGGTTTGAATATGGGGGGTTATAACTGCCAGTGCTTGTACCCAAAGCTTTATTACCTCTTTTGACCAAGGTGAGAAGAATAACCAGACTGGTTTACTGAAAGTGTTTGCAGCAACTACTGAGTAATTAAAAATCATTTGAATTGCTCTGGAGTTATGCTTTTAAATATATGCATCTTGTTCTGTATTTTAAAAAAATTAATTACACCTTCGACACAGATTCCCTTTGGTATTTTCTGAAAGCTAGAGCAAGGTGCAAAGGTCAGTGATTCAAAGTGATTTTGAAAGCCCTTGTCAGACTGGTCTGCTGAATGCCTTCTGGTTTTGTGACTGCTTTCATGGATTTTAGTGTGAGGTGGGTGGGTGTGTGGTAAGGTTTGTTTTTTTTGTTGTTGTTTTTTTTCTTTTTTTTTTGTATCTATGTAACCGTATTGAATTTGGGAGGGTTGTTTTTATTGGTATAGTATAATATGAATCAGCATGTTTCTGAAACCTTTAATAGCAGTTTAAAACCTGTTGCATTCAGAAAGCCTTTCACAGAAGTTCAGTAATGCTCCTGTGGTAGCAGGAGTTTACAACTATAGTACTATCATATAGAATTTGTTTGGAATAATATCTTTAAATATATTTTGGTCCATTGCCTTGAAAGAAAAATACTGTTTCAGGATATGAAAATGTAAGGCTTATGTATTTTTATGATAACTTTTTGTAATATTATTTTAAAATATCTTCAGTAATTCGTTAAAAAATCCCAACAACAATATATTTTTAGGATAACCCTATATAGACAGCTGCTAGGAGCAGCATCTACAAAAGATGACAAAACCCATCCTCTTCTATGAAAAAGTCAAAAAAGCAAATTACCATGTCTCAAAATATAAAAATATTTCACGTTTTTAGAAGTGCTTTGTAAAGATAAGTGGGAGGATAATTGAACAGTTGCTTTTCTTGCACTCTTGTGCCTGAGATGATATGTTTGGGCTAGAAGTAGCATCTCTTTAATTCTGTGAATTCAGTTGATGTTCATGGACTTTCATAACTGAAGAGTAATAAAAAGAAGAATGAAAGATAGAAATTCTATTTGGTTTCTGGCTAAATCTTTTCTTCTTCCTCGAACTTACCTGAGTGTCAACAGCCTGATTATTCAGTCCATGAGAAGCTGATCCATAATTTCAGTGGTGTGAATTGTGAGGGATGTCCTGGATGCTGGGGATTGGCGCTGTTGTTAAACTCGATTTGGAGGCTGCCTGTTCAGGCTGGGCCCAGATCTTTGCAGAACCAGCTGAGAGGTGTCTGACCCTCACACGTGACCTGTGCCAGTTGTTTGGGGAGCTGCATCACTCACCCCCTTACAACCACTGGCTGGCAGTGCCAGTGATGGGGGGATTATTGAGGTGCCCAGAGGTGCTTCTAGGATTCCTTAATGTTTTACTGCCCTTTGCTTTCTGTAGTGAAGATACTGATTTGCAGTTTCCAGCTGGTCATTTGGCAAAAGCTAAGAGTCCAACATGACATTCCTGATGTTCCTTTAAAAAGTAAACAAAAAGCTTAAGAGCTGTGCCTTCACTTAAGCCTTTTCATGTAGGAATAAATTCCTTTAAAGGCCTGACTTTTTGGTTTTGTTTGTTTGGGATCTTTTTTATTATGAACTTCCTGTACTTATTGTGGAATAGAGTTCTTAAAAATCTGAGAAGGGGGTGTGTTGCCAGGACCTGGACTGAGAGAGAAAAGTCCTTTCTACTTTCTCTGAGTACAAAAGCCACAGATGTGGGAACAGCTTTTCTGGGAAACGAAAGTATCCTGAGTGCTTTCACTTTCTAGTTCTCTTGTGATAACCAGTGTGATTATTTTAAAGTGGGGAAAGGTTGCACTGAGTCACTATGAAGGTTTGTGCGTGTGTGTGTTGTTTTTATTTTGTGTAGTTGTTTTTTGTTTGTGTGTTTGGGGTTTTTTTAGATGGCTTTGTTAAAGTTCTCCATCAAACCCCAGTGACTGAGTTACCAGTGGGATGGTCTTTAATTGCTGGCTCAACACCTGTAATTCGAGAGAATTCAGCTTCTCACCAGGGGCACAGGTGCCTGCTTCTCACCAGGACTTGTGCCTTGGGGGAGCAGTGTAGCATCCTGGTGCAAATCACAGGCTACAGAATTGGGTGAGTAATGTAGGAGAGGCTGTTGTGATATTGTATTTCAAAAGGATTTTATGATTTCAGAGTAGAGTTCAGCCTTTTCTTCCTGTTAGGAAATAGAGATGACTTCTGTTAGCTGGTGATTACACTTTATCAGCTGGGGTGCTGTTAGAGAAGTCAGTATTTGCCAAGAGTAGAAAATACTTGACTGGAGCGAACGTGGGTTCAGTTTCAGTAGTTCAATGAAACTAATGTAACTTGTGTGTGACTTCTGCCAGAGAGCTGGATGTGTGACAGGTGGGGTGGAAATTCCTTGCCTTCACTTTGGGACTCTGATATGTCCAAAGTTCTGGTTAATGGGTGGTCATGCGTAATTAATAGGAAAACTCTGAATCACAGTAGTAAGTTGCATGTAAAACTATGTCAAGTTGAAAGTTTTCTATGAACTCTTCATCTTTTTTTATTATTAAAAAAGGGAGAAAATACTGTGACAAAGCTGACAGGCTGTGAGGCTGAAGTCAAGATGAGTTGGTGAGATGCTTTCCTGCAGAGCAGGATAGCGAGAGCATACCTTGCATGATGGTACAAACTCAGGCTTTCTGCCAAGTAAAACGAAGTACTTTTTCCTGTTTCCTGCATCAGGTTGGCAAATGGCATCTCTTGCTGTTTTTTGTGAACACTTGTAACTCTTTATTTGACCACGCAATGTGTTCTGAACAGCACGTCAGATTTTTCCGTGTTACCTTACATTAATACTGTGCTGGATATAAATGTTATAAGCTGTATTCTGCCAGCACACCTCAGCCAAACTTGCAGGTAGAATGGAGAGCAGCTGTAGTGTATGCTGTGGTTGAGTACAGTCACCATCTAAAATGTTCCTTTATTCCCGCATTAAAATTTGTACTCTGTAATTGTATTGCAGGGTTTAAATCTCTGTCTCGATTTCTGTAGTAGTTCAAAACTCACAATCAACTGGGAATGTAAGTCTGTTTCTGATGCAGAGGGTTACAGCTCCCTGCCTCAATATTTGAGACGAGTACCCTGGTCTGTGTTCTGGAGTGGCTGTGGGGGTGTGTTGCCTTCTGCTGACAACCAGGCTGTGTCTTCTGGTACAGGGGTGGTTATAACATGCTGAACTACACAGTCATTTTCCTGGTGAGTGTGGTGCAGAATCTGTGGGTTTAGGCTTTAACATGAATGAAATGTTGAGCAACATTTTGAGTCAATGTCGAGATTCTCGTAAAATGCTATGAAGGAAGAACTGGATCTTAAAATGGTACAAAGGACAGATTGACACAAAATGTCGTGAGCTGGATATTGTGGTGCTTCAGTCATCTGTAGCAGGCTTTGTACGTTCTTGTCTTTGTAATTATGGAATTTTTTCCTCACATATTTAATAACATCATTCATTCCAAACATTTAAAAATCACAATGAAAATACTTAATCTATTTAGACTCTTGAAATTTAAGAACCCACTGATTTTGTTTCAGTTAGGTTTCTTAGTTTTCATTCTTTTGTAAATGTCATTAGCTTTTCTTTGCCATAAAAGATGAAATTCAGGAGTGTGTTGAAAGCCACCAGCATGAGAGTTTCCTGATGATGGGACTTTAAAAGGAATAGCATTGTTGTGAGCCGTAGCACCACTGAGTGTCCACAGTTTTAATGTAGCTCCCTGAAGAAAGACTTTTGGAGAGGTGGAAAAACACCAAACGTGATGTGGAACAGCTTGAAGGCTGGAGTGCAAGCAGGTTAACTTAGAAAGCATCGCCTGCCACAGAGTTGTGTATGTAAAACAGCAGAAATACTGGTATGCAAATTCCAATAGATTTTGTTCTGAGATGCACAGCTTTGACATGATGCTTTTGTTTATAGCTGGTTTATGAATTATTTTAGCTGGTGGATTCTTGCTGGAAAAAATTATACGATGCACAGCATTTCTTTTAAAATGTTTCTGGTATCAACTAATTGGCAACAGTCAAGCTTAGTTTAGGTGCCAAGCAAATACAGATGGTACTTAAAATATTCTTGACAAAAGCTTTTTAGCCATCAGGTGTAAGCGTATTTTTAAGCTTTACAATGTAGACAGAATAGTGTATTTAATAAAAGCTTGTCAGGGAGGCTTTAGTGTTTTCAAGGCATTATCCATAGCTATTTACATTTAATTGACCCTTGTACCTTATAGTGGTCTAGGCAGAATTTGTGGAAATGAATTCATGTGATATAATGGCATTATATCCCTCTGTGGCTTCTTCCTACTAATTGTCATGTCATCATTTCATGGGTATTGTACCCCGAATTCCAGAGGCCTCCCTTGAAAACAGCATGTTCACTTGCCATTGGAGTCTGAGTCTGAGATGTAAAACTTTTGGATTGTGAATTGTGTAGCTATATTTAATGATGATTATTATTTTTAGTGAATAGTAAATGCCAGGCTTGAGTTCCCATTTGGTATGTGTGATAGCTGTATGACTCCAAGGAAAGTCAGACACCTGTGCTGAAATGTCTATTCTTATTATCAACTCAAAACTTACTCTTGTGAATTTCAATAAAATTTCAATTAAAACAAAAAATAATTTCAAAAAGTTGAATTTAGGATAAACCAGGAAAAAAAAAAGTACCACATGGGAATAACCATTGAAAAATTTACATTCAGGTGTTCGCTTTGAGAGTTCTTTGAAGTAAGAAGCTGGAAAAGGCTGGGTATGCACAGGCACATGGCATTCCTCATTCTTTTGAAAAGAGGAGGAGATGGCAAGAACAGACTCCTACTCCACTTTTGTCTTTGGTTTCATTTTATTCTTCTGAAAGTTAGTTATTTGAAAAAGAAATTTCTCCTGGGACTACAGCTGTTGGAAAAGTACTTTTTTTTTTTCCTAACACTTTCCAAAAGTGCATGGGTAGAAAAAAAAAAAGCTTTACCAAAGTGCATAGGTATAAATAGCCTGGTTACAGGACTGAATACTGTGTATTTTATCAGATCCCAAAGTCTTATGTTGTGACTGAGAAAGCATTCCTATGTTTTCCAGATTTTAACTTTTGCTTTGCTTTTGATATAAAATCATGGGAAAACATAAAAGAGAAAGCTTTTAAGCTTGTAAATATGATTTTTTTTTAAGCTAAATAGCTTTATAGACAGCTTGTGGTTTCTCTTCTCAGTATTACCTATTTTCCCATTTGTCAACTTATTTTCTTCAGATTCTGCTGGTGCCTCTTATGTAATTTCTCATCTGTTTGAGAACCATGTTCTTTTCATTTAGAGACTTTCCTGCTACTCTTTTCTTACGTTAGAAACTTCTAATTATTTGGTGCTAGTAACAGGAAAGTTTTTTTAATTAGGGCATCTAAGCTTGTAACTTTTTTTTTTTTTAATGGGGTACTAGAATTAAGTCTTCTCTATCTGTAGTCCGTTACTAGTGTGGAAATTAAAAAATAAGTAACTGCTTACTGACAACTTTTAAAAATTCCCTCTGGTCTTGCATGTGTGTTATGGGACTCGGTCCTGAAAGCCACAGAGCAGAGTGTCTCTTGTGACATCTCTGGCTGGACCACAATTATCTCCCTGCCTGAAGCTGACTGGGCTGCTTTTTTGGGTGCAGTCTGCTGGTCTACTCTGTAACCTCTGGATTTATTGATGGTAAAGACAGATTTCCCCATCATCACCAGTTCCAGCTCTTGCTAACTTGGTGTGTTGCCTTGAAGGTTTTTCTGGGACTGATTTAAGGCCGACTGGTAAATGTGCTACCTCCTGCTAGTGCTCTGTGTGTGGGGTGTGTGCGGTGCACAGACTGTGCTGTGTTGTCAGAGGCCCTGGAAGGTGCCAAGGGCTTTGTGACCTTACTGAGTAGGAAAGGGTTGAAGATTTTTCTATCAGAGCTTATTATCTCTGTTGTTTGATGTGGAATGTGTTGGCATAATGCTGCTGCTAGAAAGGCAGCGCAGAATTAATTTTTTTTTTTAGGAAGGAAGCACGGAATTTAGATTTTTTTTGTTTTGGATTGTTTTCCAAAAATGTGAACTGTTTAGAAGAGTACTTCATACCCCTTTTACTCAAGTCAGCCTGTGAAATTTCAGCTTGGCATGTGGTGATGGCAGAAAGTCACTCTTGGTGATACTGCTACGAGACCACCAAGACAGGGAAGACTGACAGGTCTAAATGATGGCAAATAGTGGTTAAAACCCAAAGTTGTCATAGTTTCTCAAAACCATGTCCGAATGTATTAGAATATAACACATTCAGCTTTCTGTGGGAGCCGAGGCAAATGTGTGTTTCAATATAAGGTAATTCAAAGTCCATTAAAAACCCCCAAAGATTCTAAACCTTGCGGTTTTTTTTTCTTTCTCCTTGAAAGAAACCAGCTTAGAAAATTTCATTTGCCCTCTGTGGAGTGCAGTGCTGAATTTACTATTTCCTTAATTGCGAGGTAGTAAAATTATATGCTGATCCCTGGTACATATCTCACCACATCTTTAAATACTCTAGTCTCTGTTGTGTTTGAGGTTCATTTCAATTCTAATGCCATCTGAGTCCGTGGAGGTTATTACCTGATGAAAGCGAGAGCTGCTCGCTGACCTTCACAGGCGGGCAGTCTGTGGTGTGGCAGTGGCCTTTCCGCAGGGACGCAGCACGTGCCAGCACCTTTCTGGTGCCTGACCCAGGAAAAGCTGTCTCGCCTGAGAAGCTGGAACTGCTGTTGGAAGCCTGACACCTTGCAGGCAACCTGTTAAACACTGCCCCGGATTTTATGTGACTTAGTGTTATCTGTAGTCTTATTCTTCCACGGAGTTGTGTACTGTGTCCCTTCCTGCCCACCTCCCTCCCTGCTCCCCAAGATAAATGCCTGTGTCTCTTCACATGATTTCTGTTTAAATGATTAGTGGGGGGCAGGATAAGCTATCAAATAATTTTACTGAATACTGCAAATAGCAGCACATGACTTTTCTGATGGAATTTCATCTTGTAATGCACGTTGGATTAACAGTTGGAGCGAGGTGATCAGTTGAGTCAATTCACCTCTGAAAGACCTCACTGCAGTGGAGTGGAGGTGCTCCTCCTCTGTTCTTCCCAAGCTCCCTGTGTTTTCTCATCTAACTTCTCTTGGCCCAAGGATTGGGCACCAGCAGGCTGGATGCCTGAGCTGCAGGAAGCCCAGGGTGCTGCTGAGGGTTTTGGGGATCCCTGTGGTCAGGCCAAGGTGCTTGAGGTGGCCTTGGGCTGTCAGGGTTGTTCCTTTGAGAGACAGGAGAGCAGACGTGCCTGGGTATGTGCACGCTCTGTGATCACAGGGTCTGTTTCTTTAGGAAATCATGTTACTAATTTTTTTTTAATTGGACTAAACGGAAAAGCCTTTATTGAAAGGCTTTCTATTAAGTTGGGGATTTTTTCCTTCCTATTCAAAACAGACAGCTGAGCTCTTTGCCCAAATGTTTCCCTTCTATTGAATACAGTGGACTTTTTGTAATACAGACCTGTCTATAAAAAGTGCAATTTAACTTTTATTTAAGATTTCCATGCTGTACTATTCTGAATTTTGTGTGGAAAAATTGATTGTGAAATCGTTCTGGTATCACTTACCTAGAGCACGTAGCGGAGTTGTTTGAGGTGAAGTGGGATCTTTGATCTCTGTGCCATTAACAGCTGCAGTAAATGAAATCCTTCTGGATGTGCACACTTAAACCAGGGAGTGGTCCATGCAGGAGCAGGCCTGAGTGTGCACATTGATTTGTGTGTAGTGTAACCATGAGGCACACCAGGAGCACCAGATTCCTCTCACTGTGGGAATTTTAAATTCATCTCCTATTGGAGTAAGTTTTCTGCAATAGTGCCTGAGTAGGAAGAGGACTGTGGGAGGATTTTCTCCTGCTTGGTTTCTCTCACTGGATAGAAGTAGGATTAAAATAATGGCAGAGAAACAACTCATTCTCGTAGGGCTGCTGCTCCACAGCAGTTTAATCCAGAGGAAATAGGTGCAGCCTTTGTCTTGTTCTCTCCCTTGTCCCACTCCTGGCTCTCCCTAAGGCAACAGGAAATTAATGAACGCAGAGAGTGACTCTCTGCTGGTTTATTTAGAGCCTGGGGTGGATTGCTGGAGGTTCAGGCTGTGGTGCTGGCTCCAGGGGAGGAGTGGCTTGTGGCCAGGGCGGGTGGCATCTGGCAACACCAGCCTGGGCTGGCCAGCATTGGCAGGAGCTACAGCCTGGGAAGAACAGCTGACTCATCAGAAGCAGCTTGTGGTCTTACAGCCCCTTTAAATGTTATTGTTTGTAAGTATTGCAGATACTTAGTTCCCACTGATCTGAGGACACTTGGAATTTCCAGAGTGGGTTTGTTTGCTCCTAGAGTTGTTGCCTTTGTTATAATGGCAGAGTGAGGATAAGGTTGGGGCTAGCTTGGTGTTGTTTCCTTGAGAGATCTTCTGTATTGTGCAGAGCAGGGCGAGGCTATTATGATGGCTTTTTGGAGAAAAACAACCTCATAAATATGCTAAATATTTGAATTGGCTAATGGGACTGTTCTCTTGAATTGAGAGATAGGCCTTAGCCTCACAGTGACATTATAAATGGGTGATGAAAGGACAGTGAAGAGCTTCAAAGTGAGCCAGAAGAGCTTGTGTTTGGCCTGATGGGTTAAACTGTGGTTGGGATGCAAAAGAAAACATCTCAAATCATGGAGTTAGTCTGACTCTTACAACAGCATTGTTTTAGACCTCAGAAAGACAAGACTGGACACTTTCAATAGTGGCTACAGTAAAATTGTACCCTGGTCAATAGCCTTTCCTGTGAGGAGAATGCTTGTGTCTTGGTGGTGCCACTGGACAGACACTGTAAAATGTAATTTTTAGGCGTGGTGGTAAATGTCTGTCAACAGAAGAAAAAAATTAAGAAGGGAACTTTTTCAGCAGAAAGTGGCCAGGAGTGATCAGAAAGATGTGTATGTATCCTCCTTTAACAGGGGGCTTGGATTAGATAATCTTCAGAGGTCCCTTTCAACCCCAACCATTCTGTAATTCTGTATGTATATATTTATAAACAAAATATGCATGTGAGCAGAGACTGGAGCACCACTGGTATCATGGTACTGCCCAGCTGTTTTCCATGGGAGGGCTTTTGGAGGAACCCTTCTGAATTTTAGATGTAGTTTTCAGATAACGTGCTGGTGCTTTGAAAGGCCCCTCCTTGCTGCCACCAGTAAATAATCCCCCAGCAGATTTGAGTCGGAGCTGAGATATTTTTGCTAATTGCTGTCACAGTTACCGAAATATGTAAGAATCAAAAGGAATTTTTGTGAAGCAAATTTTCCTATGGTGGCTCCAGTGAATACAACCCAAGTTTAACTTGCATCTAGTTAAGAGAAACTCAAGATCTCATCAGCTTTACCGTAGTTAATTAATTTTAGAGCTGCTGTCATTGCTATTGGGAAGCTCACTGTTGTGCTGAGTAGGGTGTGAGAAATGATGGTGGATTAAAACACACAAACCTTAAAATTCTCAGTAATTTTGTATTTCTGACACCTTTTATGTTTTCAGTAAGTACTAAGGCTACTATCCTTTCTTGATTATCATCCTGTCACTGTCTTTTTGGAGAAGCTATCAGTAAGAGCCAGAAATGTGGAACTAAGCAATTCTTCACTCAAGCAACACTGTTCATAAGTCAGTTCATAGACTAATTTTAATGTTTCCCTGTGAACTGACAGGTTTTCATGCTCATTACAAGAGTATTCCCCATGCAGGTGACGATTTGGCTCATGTTTAACTTCTGGGTGTTATTTTGTAAATGCGTATAACTGTCTGAGGTGGGTTTGCCTTATATTTAGTGTGAGAGAATACAAACCAAACTCCTCAAGCCTCTCTTTAAAATTTCATTTCAAAAAGTTTAAATATTAGCTTGAATAGAAATAAATTTAAGCATTGTATGTTGAGAGTAAATGAGAATTTTTTGGCTACATATGGGTCTCAGAATAGTGAGTGTTTTCATGAAAGCATGATCTTGTGTTGTGCAAAATCCTTAATATCAAATACTGCAATTAATTGAAAAATCACTCATTAAAGCATTTTCAGTTGAAGTTGTACAGCTTTGTTATTGCTCATGGTAAGCATAGAGATGTGGTGAGAGTATTCTGGGTGTTTTCTTAGGATGAATATAGGTTATGTAAAGCTATGATTAAGTAGAATCCTTCATTTAATTTTTGAGGGAGGGCTGTGTGCACCTAAGTAATGCATTCAAGCCTTTTCCCTGTTAAACTTTTATTTGGGTTAGGCTGTGGTTGGCTGAAAGTTCCTGCCATGCAGTGTGTCCTTTTGCCTCCTTGAAGTAAGTTTTTGCTCTCAGTCCAGTTGCACTTTGTACAAGCTGCTGCTGTAATTGGCAGGTTTTGGCAGCCTGTGCAGAGCAGTCCCAGACTGAAAATCTGCTGTCTCTGTGCATGTCCTTTGCTCTCCACAGGTGATTTTTGTCCGAGCCAAAGCTGAGGTGCATTTTGCATTTGTCTGTGTATAAAAATATACCTTCACCTACTTTCTTAGAGGATACAATGTCATGTAAGAGGTTTCTCTTTTCAGACCTTAATAAAAGGAAACCCAGTTAGCAGATGCTGGGCAAGGGAACCTAATTCCATTGTGCTTTAGGAGGTACTGGAAAAATGAACACCCTAAAACCACTGCAGAGATTTAACTTGGTCTTTGCACTTGCAAAACACTGCTTTAAAAAATATATATATACGTATACCTACTTTTTAATTTATATATTTTATATATGTTTATTCTGCACATACACAGAGAAAAATCTTGAGGACAGAGGTGGTAAGAGCAAGACATGCAACAAAGCCTTCTGGAGTTGACAGAGTGTTTTCCCTGTGTTTCAAGTTAATATCTTCATGGAAGGAGTTAGTTTTTATTTGCCTATTTGGAACTTGACCAACAGCTTATTTAGAAGCTGGTTAATGTATCTGTGTTGCTGGAAGCCATAATGCTCTGCAGTGTTTGTGGGCCTTTTAACTATTCCTGGGAGATATGATTAATGTGGCAGAAAATGACTTTCTCAGTGGTAATTGAGGGTCTTTAGTATGCTTGTCCTTTGTATGTTAAATATTTTTGTTTATTTGTTTGTAGCAGAAACTTAAAGCCTTTTTATAGAGGATTACATTCCTCTAAGCTCTGTGTTGTTCTCATTGCAGCAGCATCATACGAGGAGACCGGCTTATTAGCTACTTGTCTGTAAGTGGTACCATTAGCAGGTCCTTTGCAGCTCAGGATACATTAGAATTGTCTTCAATATGAAATATTTTGTGCAATGTCACTTGAGTTTTCTTCCAACAAATAACTTATCAATTGGAGTTGCACCAGAAAGTAAAGCGGGATTTGTGTGGAGAGACTGTGTAAAGATGCTGTTCACAGCACTTGCATTTTCTCAGTTCTCTCTTTTTGTCTCTAATACAAGTATTCATCCCTTGAGAATCATAGAATCATAGAATGTCCTGAGTTTGGAAGGGACCTTAAAGATCATCTCATTCCAACCCCCCTAGTAGATCAGGTTGCTCCAAGTCCCATCCAACGTGGCCTTAAGCACTTCCAGGGATGGGGCAGCCACAGCTTCTCTGGGCAACCTGTGCCAGGGACTCACCACCCTCATAGTGAAAATTTTTTTCATAATGTCTAATTTAAACCTGCCCTCGTTCAGTTTGGAGCCATTCCCCCTTGTCCTGTCACTCCAGGCCCTTGTAAATAGTCTCTTTCCTTCTTTCCTGTAGGCTCCCTTCAGGTACTGGAAGGCTGCAATTAGGTCACCCCAAAGCCTTCTCTTCTCCAGGCTGAACAGCCCCAGTTCTCTCAGTCTTTGCTCATAGGAGAGGAGCTCCATCCCTCTAATCAACTTGGTGGCCCTAGTACATTTTCATTATATTCTCTTGAAATGTGAACTGCATAGTGAGAACCTACGGCCCTTACTGGTAATGGTTTTCTCCTGGTAATGGTTGGACTGTCTCATTCATTATAAAACATACAACTTTTTCTGTGCTTGTAAACTGAAGAGGATTGTTTTATCTTCTAAGTTTATAAGTGCTTGTGTTGCAAATACAAGTACTTGGATGTTGACATAAATAAAGCCAAAGCTTACATGCTCTTCTTCAGGAGCTAGAGAGATGAGAAAATAAACAGATCAAAAGGTAGCTAATTTTTCCCCAAAATTTATCTGCAGTATAATTCAGAATTAGTCAATTTATGAGATTTGCCTTGTCCAAAAAAAGCATTTGTGTAATTTAGCTTTTTGCTCTGATTTTGGGAAGTTATCCGAGTTTACAGTACTGTCGTGGAACTAATTTGGGCACAGTATCTCCCTAAGCAGATAGTAGTGTAGATCCTTTTCTGCTTCACTAACACTGGCACAGCTACTGAATATGCTATTGTGTGAGGTTATAAACCAGATAATCTTAATTGGGCATTTCCTGAGAGCAAGGGAGGGATGGCTGAAAAAGGAGAGAATTGGAAATAAGGACATGCATTCCTAGTACACAAATCTGGCTTCCATCCAGGAAAATGGGAGAATTTCCTGTTAGTTAAAATCTTCCAAGAGCTGAAAGCCTGAAGATACATACTGCATACCTCGAGGAGCCAGAGGAAGGGGAAAGGCTGGGAATAGCTCGTGCATGAAGTCCCCAGGGAACTGACTGCTGCCGTGATGTGGTGGGACTGAGGGATGTGAGCAGCTGGATCTCAGGGCAGCCTTAGCATCAGTGAACCATCTCCTTTGTCTGGCCAAGGATTTGGGTTACCCTGTAGCAGCTGTACCAGCACAGTCTGGTGGTGTAGATCGAGTCCTGGAGGCTTTTTAGATTCGAGTCAAATGCTATTCAAGCTACATGCAGTACGTGTGTATGTGTGTGTTCATGTATATCATAGCACTGCAGATATACCTGGAGTCATGACTCACTAAACTGGAGGATCTCTGCTGTAGAAAAACTATGGGATCTGTCCATGTACATTTAAGGGAAAGATGGCAAACAAGTGGCTACAGGAAAATTTGAAAGAATTGATGTAGATTTCTTAGTACTAGTAGTTGTACCTGGTTCTGTTGGAATGAACTTTTTGGATCTGCATTTGAAGAGAAAAATTGCTTATTAAACTGAATTAAAGTACAGTGAGTTATAATTCATAATTTGAGCCTCTATTGATGCAAGGTCGAAAAAAATAGGGAATTGGGAAAGAGCTGTGTTAAAAAAATACAGCAGCTTATTTATGTTAGAACTGCTAGTTGTGGTCTGAATCTTCTCTCACTGGCCTGATTTAATTAGCATACATTAGTGTAGATACTTCAAACACTTGTAAATACTTGTCTGCTGCCTTCTTCATTTTTTATCTTTGTTTTAGTGTGGGGTGAGCTCTTTTGGGTATTTTTATAAGCTTTTGAGTGAATTAGGGTCGTAATTGTTTAGAGTATCTAAGTAAATGGTTTGGGACATTTGAGGGTCTATATGATTCAGTTGTGGGTAATAGTAAAATAAATTTCATATATACCACAATAACCTGTGTTAAAGGAATATTATTCAAAACAAATAAACTTTAACCATTTTGACTTTTGTGGAGTAGTCCAGATGCACTAAATTAAAGTCACATCAAGAATTAAGTAATATAAGCTCTCTGAATTTGGGTGCAGTTGTGTTTCATAAACTTCTTAAATGAAAAGAAAAGCAAAAAGTAAACTGAATCTCATCTCCTGGTAGTGACTGAGGAAAGGGTTTGATAGTTGCCTGTTCTGTCATTTGTAATGAAAAAAATAGAGCTTCATGTGTGACAACATATTGTCAATATAACAAGGAAGGAGAATAATGACAAGTTAAACATCCAGTTGCAAGAAAGGTCTGTACACAGTAAAGGTGATGCAGTGGAAGAGAAGGCCACCAGTTGGAAGGTGTGTGAAGGAAGTTTTAGCTGCCTTCTGCAGTTTCACAACTGTTTCTGAAGCCCTGTTAGTCTGTTAGCAGGTGTTAAGAGAACATGTTGGTCAGGTAGAAATAATTTAAATTATACTCCTTCTAGAAAGGGAAGTGCATCGTCATTCTTCAACTTCTGTGTCCTTTAAAATAAGTCAATTAGAGATTAATAGCAACTTGTCCACATTTACCTGAAAAAACAGTTATTTCTAAACCAGACAAATGCCTCAAAGCTGTTAATCTTCATTTGAGGTATTCAGGATAACTGTTAATTTTTCTCTTAATTTCTGTGACTTTTAACTAGGATTGTGGATTCTCCATGTTGATCACTTAGTTACCAGTTAGAAATTTTGGAGCTGATTGCCTTGAACTCTTGGCCTCTAAAGAAGTGTAATTGGGTGCTTAAATCATCTCTGGATGAGAAAGGAGCATCCCTGGGCCCGGTTCTGATCTGTTAAATGTGTATGTCCTTGGGAAGGGGGCCTTGAACCACAGCTTGACACGGGAATACTGAAATGTGGATATAAACTACAGATGTCTAGGTTTATAAGTCACAGCTGTGCTCATAAATTAACAGCCAATATTTTGAACTGCTAAGAGATTGTTTGCTGGTAAACTGTTTCTTCTGTCTTTTCCCAGTGTGTATGAACAATGAATATCCCCCAGTCAGCCTTTCCAAGTGTTGTATATACTGTGGAAGATACAGAAATCTGTTATAACTTGTTGTTATAATAATTTATAGTGAAACTATTTTCTGTTTTGTTAACCATCACATTGGTGGCAAATAAAAAAAGAAATCCACTTTACTGCCATGCCCTTGAATTGCTCCTGCCAATTTTAATGCTGTTGTAATTATTTTTCCCAAATACTCATTTTTTTTCTTTGCTTCTTGCCAAACCCAGGGGCAGGAAAGCAACTTCATAGGGGAAACAAGTCATGGCTTTGTACAGTGCAGTGAAATGCACAGAGTAAACAAACGAGGGGGTGAGGGTTGGGGATAGAGTGGGAGTTTGTTTTCCTGCATCACTTCACTTTTCTTGTGCCAACAGCAGGGGTTTTAAAAGGAAAAGAGAAAAAAAAAAAGGCAAATTGGACTGTTAGCAGTGTCCCTTAGGATCATAAATGAAGGGAAGATTGTGTATGTAATTCATAAACATCCTGAACTATACGCCTTCTATTTCAACTTATTAGGGCATGAAGTAGTGCCTGCCAGGTTCATTTCACACTGGGGAATTCAGCATTCAGGCAGCTCTTAATTTCCTTCTCTATACAGAGCTGTGATAAGGAGAGAATAAGGGTATTTGAATATTTGATTCCAGATAATTCGTTTTAAAGATAAGTATTTTAGAAGTAGCCTCAAGACAATTATAGTTGTTATTTTAAATTGAATTTGGAGAGTAGCAGGAGAATGTTTATTTGTCCCGATAGGAAATACGCTTTTTGTCTTACAAACAAAACCCTGTACTTTACAAAAACCTTCTCTTTAATAGTTGAAATTATTGTTTTGAGTTCAGGATGTGGTGGGCAAAGAACAAAAAAAGAAAAACCACTTGCAAATACCAACAAGCTTTTCTCCTTTTCCCATCTGCCAAAGGAACAATTGAATTTTTTTAGTATGGAACAATGGTCAGTCCTCTGTGTTTTCATGGTTTTAATGGTTAAGATGGTTATAATGTTTAACAGGAGTTCAAGGATTGTTCCAGCCTAGTCCTTGCTTTTTGCTTCTGTGATGTGATACCAGAGCATGAGCAGAGTGAATCATCTCTTGGCTCTAAACAGGGGTGGGACCAGATTTTTATTTAAATAAGCAAAACAAAACCAAGCCTCAAAATTCTTATGGAGTGAATATTTAAGAGAACCAGAACCTCTTATTCTTTTCCAATTCCGAATGTTACTTTGAACTCATTCATAGATGCTGACTGATGTTGTGATTTGGGAGAGCTGGATTCAACTGGCGCAGGAAGGCGGTTAAGATGGATTTGTAAAGTTCTGCTTCAGCCTTGAGAAACTCAGTATAGACATTTTTGTAGTATTCCTCTTAGAACACCTCAGTGATCAGTAAAGATTAATTTCTTGGCTCTGTGATTGGAATGGCTGAGAGTTCTATATGTTAAGGAAATAATGGGGTTGAGAGTAAATGGGAGTTGAAGAAATTGGTTTTGGTTGGAGTTCAGTTATCTACTCCCCCTATTGCCTCCAAAGACCAAGCTTTGGAGTTTTATTTGTTTTGGAGGGCCAACTGTGGCTTTATATGGGTTTATTAAACCTGAGCTGCATAAGCTCACCCATCATCCATTTTTCTGTTTAAAAAAAAACCCCACTGAATCTCAAAACCAACCAACCAAAACTCTTACATTTGGGAATCGAAAGTGCCCAAGTTGCAGAAACTAAGACAAACTTGTGTAACAAAGGTTCTACTCCTTTTTAGTGCATAAACCTCATATGGAGATACTTTTAATGTTATTTTTGCTGTTATTGGGCTCTTAACTTATTGTGATGATCTGTTTTTGTTTTAGCACCAGCAAACATTTTTAAATCAGCTGAGGGAGATCACCGGTATCAATGACATCCAGGTACTGCAGCAGGCACTGAAGGTAAGATGGCTGTGTCTGACTTGTAGCTGAATGTATCTTAATTCTGAACTGCTTATGAAAGCCATAAATTCCACCCTTTCTTACTCTTATCTCTTATTCCTTCATTTCCATTCCCAGCTTGAATTTATTCGGGGGGGGGGGGGGGGAAATAGCTAATAATGATGGCTTGTTCACTTTAGAAGGAACCTTGATCTCTTTTGGTACTGACATAATAATTAGTCAGGTGACCAAAGATGAAAAGATAGACATGTTATGACTTGCCTCTAACCTTTGTCTAAAGTGTTTTGAGATATATTGGTGCTACTACAACTGGTCACCTCCTGAAGAATTAAGTGTTGTTTTCTTGTCAAGGTGTAGTTATTTTCTGTCATTCACAGGCCCAGCTCAGTATGTAGAGTGAAGAACTCTGCTTGAAATTACCACCCTTTGCTAATTTGGTGTTGTCTCACTGTTTTTTCAACCATCACTATTTCTTTTACAGCACAGAAGAGTTCTTTTGATGCAAGTAAAGAATGGCAGGTCTCTCTGTTCTGTTTCCCACTATTTATATATCTATCTAAAATTTTAAAAATGCCCGATCTCCCTAAAGCAGAACTTTTTAGCCCTTTATACATGGTAAATGAGGATTTAGTAATTTAAATCACATACATATATACAGAGAGAGAGAGAGTTGTTGCTTCAGATTGAGTGTAAGTTGTGTGCACAACTGCTCTTCAAAAGCAGTTTAAAAAGGATATGGTAGATTTTCAGAACTCACCTGGTTCGTGTTGGTCTGTCATTGTGCTGGTTATGTTTGTTGAGAGGTTGACCTACCTTACAAGACCTTTAATTTTTGTTCTGAAATAAGTAGAACTCTAACAAAGTAAATTTTTATATGATGTTTTATCTTCATTTCGGTTAAAAACAGTGAAATATGCAGAACATGTCAAGTTTGGAAACTGTCTTTTCTAGTCAGTATTTTCCCTGCCAGTACAGCGTGTCATTGGTTTGAAGTTTCTTATGATGTCCTTTGTTTAAAGAAAAATTTAAAAAGGTTGAGGGGACTCTCACTTCTTCCTTTCTTGATGCTTAAAGGACAGCAATGGTAATCTGGAGTTGGCCGTGGCTTTCCTCACTGCGAAGAATGCCAAGGTTCCCCAGCTAGAGGAGGCAACTTACTACCAAACAGCCCTTCCTGGAAATGACAGATACATCAGTGTGGGCAGCCAGGCAGACACCAGTAGGTATTTTTTCTTTTCATAAATTTAGTTTAAATGCAAGGAAACTAAAACCTTGCCTCTGAAATGACTGTTAATCTGCTGATAATTCTTATTTATCAGTTTTTAGGTTATTATGTATTTCTTTCCTTATTTTAGTGGGGGGTTTTTTGGTGTTTTTTTTAATTTGAGCTGTCTTTAAGCATTACCTTTACCTATATGTATGGTACTGAATATTTGAGGGTGAATAACTGGGTTTTCCATATTTTTTCCCTTTTTTTTCCCCCCACATATAAGATTTATTTTGGGGTCATGCAGTAAATAATTTAGGGCAAAAGCTGGGTACTCTTCCGTTAAAATAAAATAGTAGAAGAGTCTGTCAATGTCTGTCTTAATATGCTAAAGCTTAATATGCTTAAGAGTAGCTTCTCCCTGATAGGGATGACTTTCCAAAAGGGAGAAGTGAGAGGTTAAGTGTGAATTTTGTAAATAAAAGAGTAGGTATTTTATATGTGAAATAAACATTAAATATACCTATTTTTAAACAGTTTTGTTTAGTTGATACAGGAGGTGCCACAACCTGCATTTTTCTGAGCCTGGCAGGTCCTATTTCTTTGCTTTAATGCACAGTTATTTTTATGGGGAGAAAAATTGTTAAATGTATTCTGCAAATTAATATGGTAAATAACATGAAAGAAAAAGGCAAAGAATGTTTTGTAGAGGGATTTATTTCTGTAAAATTTAAGTTTCCTAATACTGTAGTTACATTTCACAATTCTAAATGTGGATGTAGAATATTTTAATTCTGTATTGATACTTTGACCATGTATTTAGTACATCTATATAGATTTTATTAAATGAGTATAATTATTTAGAATGGTAGGATTTTTTTACATCTTTGTTTCCCTAATATTGGTCTGGCTATGGTGGCACCATCATAAAGTTTAGCGAGATCTCCTTATCAATTGTACAATTGTCTTTCTGTCTCTAGAACCTTGACATTAACAGTTTTTTAACTTTTTTTTTTTTAATTAGAGTTGAGTTTATTCTCAGCATCTCAGATCTGAAAACTGCTTTGTAATCCTTGGTATTACTAGCAACCCCGTATAAAATGCCCTGAGTACATTATAGGTAGTTGTATTATCCCTGTACTAAGTTGTGGGGGGCGGTTTGGGGTTTTTCATATGATTTTTCTTTTTCTTTTCATTTGCTTGGAAAGAAAACCCACACAAGCCCTGTGCCATATATTTAATTTTCAATAGCAGAAAATTGCCATTGAGGAAATGGAGACTATTTTCTACAAACTTACCACTGCTTCATAGTCTGTAGTACTCAAGAGCTACTGTGGCAGTGGGACAGTAAGCTGGATTCTCTTGGAATCTGTGTTTAATTAGATTTAATAGCAATCCCATTAATAGAATTGTTTAGTTTTGCTGTCACTTACTGTGCTGTGCAACCTTACTGAAGATATGAGGTGACAAGGGATATGAATCAAGCCTGCAGAGTCTACATTACCCATGACTGATAGTCAAACTGGGAAGAGTAGGTCTTGAGTTATATATTGCAAGATGCATTTCAGGATTCTCTCTTCTGGAGGGCTGAAGGCAGACCCAGATTCCTTACAGTTACACACCACTACAAGTCAGTAGCCAAGAAGCTGCAACTGTTGTAGGAAAGTAGATTTTTTTTATTTTTTTTTTTAACATCTTTAATGTCTGGTCAGGTCCTCACTGACAACAAAGATGAGAACCCTTTGCCAGCCTTTGCCATTTTAGAGTGAAAACATGTTATGAGATAAAGGCACCTTAGATGACTTTTCTTCATGTTGGAGAACTTACAGAGCAAGAATTGAACACTTACAGCAGAACAAAAGCCTAAACCAGTGTGAGCATAGAGCTCCCCCAAGGCCCCTGTAGAGATCTAATGAAAGCTTCTGGAGGAAACCTACAGTTCTTTTGTTGTAATCTCTTTGCCTGTAATTATTTGGATTATGGATTTAAAAAATGCAGTACACTTAAAATGAACCAGTTTCAGGGCCATGTTAGACAGTACTGTCATGTTGTCATGTAAGGGAGTATCTTGAAAGAGAGCAGATGACTTGTGAGAAGAGAATGGGAGGGTGGGCATAGATGGAAAACACATTCAGCAGCGATGGCTTCAACCATCAACACTCACTTCTGCAAAGAACACTTATTAGCAGTTCTCAGTGACTCTGCTGAGTTGCTGACAGTATCTTGTCTTTCAGTTTTGACTCCCTTTATTATCCCACATAGGTGTAATTACATGAATTAATTATAACTCAACCCTTACTGTTCCTTACTGCTTAAATACCTCTGTGCTTTTGGAACTTACGATGCCATGAGTCACTGAGCTTTGCTGTCCGGCCAAGGTAAAGCATCCAAACTGGGAATGAGTCACAGATAAATATCAGATCTGTCTTTTATGCCAATCACTTGCAAAGCCTGTTGAATGTATTCCTCACATAAAGGTATATCAGATGTGTTCTGCAAGCTTGACTGACTGCATTTCTTTGAAATGGTTTCTTAGTTAAGGGGTAAAATAAAAATGCTTCTGTATAGCTTAGCAGCCAGCAATTAGCCTGGATTGTGTACTGGCTCTTACAAAACTGACAGTGGTCATGAACTAATTGAGAATTCCATCCTGTATGGTAGGAAGTATAAGAAAATCTGATTTCTCTTGTTAGCAAATGCAACATTTCAGCAGCTGCAAAAATATTAACGAGTTTGAATAAAATCTACTCTGTCTTTAAAGCAAAGACTGACTTGCACAATCAGTGTTGCTCATGGTGCTTGCCTTTTTGCCTGTTCAAAATGGCATGTGCAAGCACCTGCAAGTGCCATTTTTTCACATCAAGAGTGATGCATACTTTATCTGATCCTTTGCAAAGGTGGTTTCAATATTTTGGATTTTTTTTCCCTTCCTGCAATCTGTTAGTGAGCAGAAGGTGCTTAAGCATTAGTCTCGCAATGGAGAGATGCATTCCTTTTAATCTAAGATCATTCGAAGGTTCCATTTAGTAGAGTAAATCCTAGACATTGCAGTTAAAGCAAATCAGTAGAAGTTTAGTAGTGCTTTCCAATATTTTTACTTTATTGATTTCTCTAGAAACTTTTTTTTTTTTGGTGTATTTCATCTATGGCTGCAGAACAGAACTGTTGCATTGCTAAGCATGTGTCAGTTTTCCTCCTGTTGGAGGAACTTACAGAACTCAGGGTTAAAGGAAGCAGCAGAATGAAGAGAAGACATGTATTTTAGAAGTTGTACTGTCTTCAAATGAAGCAGCTGTCAAGACACATTCTCTTCTTCTCTTGTTTTGAAAACTCCAAGTTATTTTTCACTAAAACGGAATTATTAGTCTTTGTAATTGCACATTCCATAGCCAAAACAAAAGATTTCAAGCCCTTTTATAAGGTCATAGTCCAATATAACTATTAAATGCCACACACAGCAATTTTGAGGATTGTAGACTTCATTGCCTCCGGCTTTTTGTATCTTCCTGTTCTTGGAGTTTAAGCCTTTGGATGGATTTCAAAAGTCGTTCTGTCAGCCCTTCACAATAAGGTAGACTTTAGACCTAACTGCACCTAAAATCTCCCAAAGTGATGTTTATATTATATTTCTTACAAACCATTCCATTCTAGAGACTCTGAAAAGTTTATGGGGTAGTTTGTTTTGGTGCTTACTTCCTTACTTTTAGACTCCTAATGTCTTGCCTAAATCCTTCTTGCTTCAGGTTAAGTCCTTTACTCCTTGTGCTGTCCCCGGTGGAAATTATAGTACACTTCATTCCTTTTATCTCAGATGAAGTGTTGCATGCTCGAAGATAGTGTTTTTTCTCAGACCTAATCTAAACAGCCCAAATTCTTTCTGAGTATTTGGATGCATTTCCTATCTCTATTGTCATTTTTTTCCTTCTCTTCTAGGCTCTCTTTGATAGTTCTGCCTTTTTTCTGAACTGTGGCTCTGAAAACACTCAGCTTGGTTTTTAAGAAAAATGGGTGAATCTATAAATATCCATATAGTACTCTGACAAAAGTGAAACACATCATATTTTCTTCTGTGCTGTGATGTGAATTGCAGATTGAACATGAATTGGCTGTAGGTCCTAGGTCCTTCTTGGCACAAGTCCCAGTCAGTCCTCATTCTACAGCTGTGCGTTCATTGTTTCTGTGAGTGGAATTTGACACTGCCTTCTTCTGTCACCTTACCTAACTCAGCCATTACTCTGTGTCTTCATGACATTTCCTTCTATTTTGGGGATTATTTGTGTCATCTCCATCCAGGTGCCTGGGAGTGTCTCTAGCTTGGTATGGCAGGGTCCCTGCTTCAAAATGTCAGGAGTCTTGTACCTTGAGGTCCTCCTTTAATCTTACAGATTCACTCGTTCCTTTGTGCAATGATTACTTGTCTCTTTTCCATCACTGTCCATGTGAGAGCCATCAGTTTAAGGTGTTATCGTTGTAGGACATTGTAAATGCAGCTGAGAAGAGGAAAGTGTAAGACAGTGGTGGCAAACATTACTGGCTCGTGCATTAGTAAAGCTGTTTGACTTGGCTGAGTAGATGCTGCAATGCTGTGTTTTCTCCCCTCATCCAGTTTTAACCAAAATGGGCATATACAGCCACCTAAATTCCTTTACATCTTCACGTAGAAGCCCAAGACCATCTTGAGTTTAACATCTCAGAATGGATAGTAGAACTTAACTCTGCTTAACTCTGCTCGTAATAAATAAAATGGGTGTAGTCTTAACTTCCTTTTTATTCTTTTTATATTGTTGATGTGTTGAAATTGGAATCTTGCTGGATTTTCATACTTGACACCTATCCATTGGGCTGCCCCTTTGTTTTTCTCTCCCTGTTCCAATTGTTGCATCACTGTGGATGTTTATTGACTGTCCCTGGGACCAGTTGCTACTTCAGATCTGTCCCTCATGCTGAGTTTCCCAGACTCCTTAAGTCTGAAGCTCCTACTCTCTGCTTCTTCCTCGTATAAATAACAAGTCAATAACACAGTAATTATTTTAATAACCTAGGCAATAACCAAATAAGAACCATTTATTTAAATGATGATAGAAACTTCCTAAGTAAACAGATTAATAAGAAGTTATTTTAGAGAAGGAAGAAATATGATATAGTGAGTGCATTTATTATATATACACTAGTATATTTGTCACAAATTTCAATATACAACTTAAATTGCTTTGTAGAATTACAAACAATGTCAAACTCTCTGAATCTTATGCACCAGAAGCACACATTGTTATATAATAATGCTGTAAACCAAGAATACATTTCCTAGTAAAACAAATGATTAATTATGCATGTTAATTGTAGCTGAATAAACATGAACAGACTGTTTTGATGAGCAGTTTCTTCATTCATAGAGAATTTCTTCATAAGCAAACTTTTTTGTTTATTTAATAGTCATGGCCTGGTTAAGAAGGTTTGCATTTTCTAAGGCTATGTGACATATGGTGAGAAGTACCTTTATGAGGATGAGCCAGTGAGAATTAAAATGTTCTGTGGCCTAAATGAGAGGAGTATTACAAAATCAGCATGTGTAAACTAAAGCCAGGTAACTATACATTTGGACAAGTGGCATTATTCTTACATCTTTATGAAATGCATCCTTCAGCCTATCACAGAAGGCTTGTGTGTCTGATAAATACTTTGGGTAAAAGTCATCTTTTTTTCTTCAAACTCATACGTGGAACACAGAAATCTGTTGGTCAGATAGGAAACTTAAGTAGCTCAGTTTCATGAATGATTTCTACTACTAATTGCTATAAAATAAACATTCCAGTGTAAGAATTTACAAAATATGAAGGTATTTTAAAACAAAAGCAAGAAAAAACCCACCTGCATTAATTTCATGCAGTATATGCACACTTGTATAATCTATAACCATCTGACAGGAATGGAAACTATTCAGACAAGGTAATATATATATATTTATTTTTAGTTTTTTAGAAAGAGGAGTTTAGTGTCAGACTGGTACCCTTCTGTGATGACTTCTATTGAGATCTCTTCTTTATAATCTATGATTTGGGATTCAAGTCATACATGAGCTGTTTCAGCTTAATGAGTTACTGTGTCAGCTGAGATGCTGAAAAAGACCTTGAACCTCCTCCAACTACAGCAAACACGAGCTAAAATACATTAGCTTAAATCTCCCAAACATTTTGATTTTACACGTGCTATGAACTAAAAGCTTGCATGGAGTAGGTTACCATGGATTAGCTGATATTTAGAAATATATTTTTTCAACATAAATTATGCTGGATAAACTTTCCGTGGCATAAATCCATTGCACCACTCACATGTGGTGGTAATATCTGGCAGCAGGTCTTCACTGTATTGTCTTTTTTTCATGCAAATCAGGGGCAATGTATATGTGAAAAGAACATTTTTAAGGAGAATCCTGTACTGCCTGCTCCAAAACCCTTGCATGCCAAAACAAACCATTGTGTTCATCTGCTTTCTGAAAGCAAGCAGAAGTCAAGAATTTGAGGTTTTAATATTAAAATGATATAATCACTGGTAATATGAATGACAATAAAATTCTGAACACATAGAGTGGTGGTATAGATTAATAAAGATTAGGAGCTAAGGAGGTGCAAAGAAGTTGAATATTTCAATGGAAGTCTGAGTTGGAGTTGATCTGGATAGATTTTTGTATAAAAGTGGGAGGTTTTGTTAAACACATAAGTTTCAGCTAAGTTATTAGTTCTTTTCTAGAAAATACTCCCCATATAAAAGATCTTACTTCTTAATCTAACTGTCTTTATTGTTGTATAAAAATTTCATCACTCTCACCTGAATAGAGACTAGCTAAAGGAATATTTCTCTGTAAGGAAGTGATGGGAGTAATCCATGCTTCTCCATCAGCACATGTGGCTGCTGGGTTGAGACTTTACTCCATCTTCAGTTGTGCCTACTATTACTACTTTCAGAAAAACAGATGTCTTCAAGGGAGATGAGGTTCTGTGTGTGACTCCTTGCAAATGTGTAGAAAATACAACGCAAACACTACATTTCAGACCATAATAGGTAGTGCATGTGGTGAGGGGATCCTCTCAATTGCTGTCAACCTTTCTAGCCTTTCTCCTGCTTTCAGGCTGTAGAACAGAGCCATGCTTATATGTGACCGAGGTTGAGGTGTTATTTTAGCCCAAATTACATTGTTCTCAACATGGCAGCTCATATATTAAAACCTCTCTGGGTGAGACTTCTGGTGGTGGTTCTAATTGCTTTAGTACTTCCGAAGGAGCATTTTGGGCATCTTGAGTTGAAATATCCTTTTTTTTTATGCTGGAACATCTGAGCTGATTGTAGAAGACATAAGAATAAAATTAGGATGTGCTGCTTTTATGGTCATAGTGTTTTTCCATACTAGGTTTTGAAGATGCTGGTGTTAACAGAGAAGCTTCTTTTACAACTTCTTTTTGGTTTCAGCTTCCTGCAAGGACAGGTCATCCCATTTTGAGTTCATACACAACTATGGCAGTGATTTTTGTATACGAAGTTCAGTGTTTTGTTTTGATCCAGTGAGAAACATCACAAAAAAAGGAACCCCAGGGAAACAAGGGAAGCTGCAGTCTCTACAGTAAGTCAGCCCATCCAGGAGGAAAGTCAGAAGCTAGACTGAGAAGCTCTTAGGGTACGATTGAGTTGGCCTGTGGAAAGAGAAATGCAGACCAGCCTCTCATCCCTCTTTGTGAACACCTGGTAGTTTTGAAGCTGTATCTCTTTCTCCCAGAGTCTTTCAGCTTCTAAAGGCCAAACCTCAAGCTGGAGGCAAGTCCCTTTCTTAACTCTTTGGGTAAACTTTGGCCTTGGAGGAGGGAGACTGAAATCAGCCAATGCTCTGTGTGTATGCCTGTCTAATATTGCACTTAAAACTCTCTTTTGCACTTCCCCTCTCTTTCTGTTTGGCTGACTTGCAAAATGAGACTTTTGCCCCTTGAAATCATGATAACCTTGGCTTTTCTGAAGATCTTGTGCAGTTGATGGACATCGCTGTTGGCTGTGCCTGATGGGGGGATGACTTATGCTGTTGTGTGTTGTGGAATCCCACCTTACTTGGGAGTGGGAGTGCTGTGGTTGCCCTCAGGAAACAAGGAGATTTATGCAGGACATTAGTATTTGATTCCTTAGATAATAGGAACTGGAGAAGAAGGCAGAAATAAGGTTGTTTTCATCTTCATTACCCAGCAGTAGCCCATCCAGCATTCTGCAGGTATCCAAGTTTGGATCCTCATTTTGTCTTCAGTATTTGTTTTCTTAGTTCTCGTGTTGAGATGGGAGAATTCCAGGAGACAGGAATTGGATTTAAATATGTTCAGAAAAGGAATGCACAGACAGGATAGAAAATAATTAGGTTGAGTAATGCACTCTCCCACATGTTATGAAACGATGTGAAAGTATTTGGCTCACCAGGGCACAGAAATACTTGTAGAATTTGGGGCTGTGTTGGGAAAACTCTATATGTGTTCCTTCATGAGGAGGGAAAAACATCTATGCCCAGTTACAGTATTCTCTTTAAGGAAGGTTCTCTTCTTCATGTGTTCCCTGAAACAACTGATTACAGTGGCTGAAGTAATGCATTTAAGTGTATTGCTGCAAGAGGTCTTTCACAAACCATGGATTCCTAAATTTGTCCCAGAGCTTTGTGAAACTTAAGAACATTAGGAGAAAGGGAGACTTCATATCTTAGCAAGAGCAGGCTGGTGAGGCTTTTATCTGGCTTGAAGGCAGAAGGGAGCTGTTAGCAGGGTTAGTGGTTGGAAGAGTGTAGGGCCAGGAGGGATGGACTGGAATGGTGCTCAGCAATCCACGTGGGCTCTCTCTCCTCTACAGTAAGACTTACCTTTCATTCTGTTTCACTTTTAATTTTGAGAAAGATAGTTTTGCTTTTCAGATGTGATTGATCTCACTGGAGATGATAAAGATGATCTTCAGAGGGCAATTGCCTTGAGTTTGGAGGAATCAAACAGGGCATTCAGGGAGACTGGAATAACAGATGAGGAACAAGCCATTAGCAGGTAAACAACCAACTTATATAAAGCAGAAATTAAATTAAAGAGTTGGAGATTGGCCTGTATTGCTTTTTTTTAACTTTTAATTTAACAAAGAATAACTTGTTTACTTTCACTTGTGCTACTGATATGCCTGGCTTCAGGATGTTGCTTTAATGTATTGTATGTTTTACACTTGAAAATAGTCTATTATGTGTGGACTAGGATTTAATAGTATGTTTCATATTAATGTATTTTTTTAAATATTGAGGAAGTGGATGGAGATAGAGAATATATGGTCATATTTAAATAGGACCTAAACCCAGAAGTTTCTCTTGTGTATCAGGTAAAAAGCAATGAACCCAAAATTTAATGAAGAAGCTAATAAATACTTTGTCCTGTTTTTTGCAGTGTTCCTTTTACAATAACATTTACTTACCTCTGTGCTAAGACTGAGGTTGAGGGAGGGGGTATTAATACTATGAGTTGAGTATACTAAGAGCAGCTGCTCTATTTTAGCTGATTAAGGATGTTATTAACCTATTTAACAAATAAGATTTATAAGCTTTGAGTGAAGTTAACTTCTCGATTTAAAGTTTTATAAACTTTCTCAACTTGGGTGTGATAAGTGAACTTTTGATCAGATTTTATGATAACTTTTTGTACAGTGTATATTTTTGGTAATTTTTGAATAATTATGAAATATTTGGGACTTGAACTAAGCTTGGGTGTAGGGTTGTGTGGGAGGGATGTTGTTTCTTTTTGTCTTTTTTTCCATCTGTTACTGGCTTTGGGAGAGATGTTGAGTTTTTCATTTGTGGCTAGCCTTGTTGTAGGGGAAGCAGGCAATGGTTTGACCCTTGTTAGGAGGTAAAGTACCACCTCCTCGTAAAAGGCCAGTTTTATAAAAAAATAATGTAGATGGGGCGATTAACCACAATAATTCTTTTTCTCAGTTCACTCTATCTGAAAATTCCAACTCTGAGAATATGGATATTTTATTACTTTATTTATATTACTTTATCCATAGTAATTTTCTTTTTCCATTTCAAAAATGAATATACTAATTCTGAGAGGAAACATATCTTTCCTTCCCCCATCTGTGATAAAAGCCATCTTGTTATGTAAATTTAAGATAATATATTTCAGCAGGGGAAGGTAGGGTGAGAGGAATTAATATTCTCATTAATAATTGGGAGAAGCTTTTAAGGGTGGGGGTTTTTTCTAAGACCTCAATATGTGCATGTATACGAGATTGCGGTGGAAGTTCTGTCCAGCTCTGTTTCAGAGTTCAGCTTGTGCCTGTTCCTTTTGAAGGACAGAATTGTCATAATTACAGAGTTATGATTTAGGCAGGCACTCAGAAAGATGGACCTATTTCTGTATATGGACAATTTTCTCCCTTTTTTCTTTCCCCAAGCTTTGACTGCTTCTGCTGTGCTCCCTTCTTGGGAGCCTTGAAGATTTAGGTTTTTTTCCCCTGAAGAATTTGTTTTTCACTTCTCAAACTAAAAGAGTCTTTTGTGGTTTTTGGTCCTATCTGCTTAGGCCATAACTTAGTATTATAAATACTTTCCACTTAAATTACAGTGTATATTTTTCTGGCTGCAGAAAATAACAAAGTATGCCATTTTTTTCTGTATGTACAAAGGCATATAGACAATCTGTTCAACTATATGCAGAGAAAATGTTGGTCTTTTGATGAAATAGCGTTGTGTATTTAAAGGCAAAATTGCACACCATAACATTTGCCAAATCAAGAGCTTGTTGCAGGCCATATCCCCCCCTTGGTGCACTGTACCACATTTTCTATGCTTGCTGTAGTATTCTTTGGACCTGTTGCACAAATTCATTTCCCAAAGCCCTACAAAAATAATCACTCAAAGACCCAGAGTATATCATGACATAAGAAAGGGGTTGGGACTTTTCTTGTGAATGGAGGCAGAGAAGAGCGAGAATCTTGGAGGTTTTGGCAGCCTTGAGATCAACTCAGTAACATGGCAAGAAGCACCTTGAGTTGACGGCAAATTATGTCAGAGTTGAACAAATACAGGAAGTTCAGAATTCTTGAATTCTTGATCTGAACTGTTCAATCAGTTTCCTTAAGGACAGAACTTCAGTCTGTTTTCATAAATAAAATTAAAAAAAATTACTTTGTAGTTAACACCCCACAGAAGAATGTTGGCATTCCAATAGAAAGCACAGTATCTTCGCAGGACTTCTCAAAACAAAAAGTAGAACACTGTGGTTGTAAACAAGTCAAGCTGCAGCCATTTACTTTTGATTTTCTAGAGTAAAAAAGAAGGAGAAATCAAATAGGAAGTCAATAATAAGCAAATTAAACTATGGAATTCTTTCATTTTTAAAAATGTAGGCCGTGTGCGTAATTAAATAGCCTTTGGTGTGGAGGATATTTTTTTTTCCAAAGGTATTCATAGTGGTTTGGAACCTAACTTGCACAGATTTTGTTAGGGTTTCCACGGGACAATTAATGGAATTTCTTGAGTTGTGTAATTAATGTTGTAATGCACATAGAATTTGTGTTCCTGAATGTAATTCCTTTGTGCGACTTAATGAGGACAGATTTGATTACTATGTAGGTAGGAGAGGAGTGCAGCTGAAATGTCCAAGTGTCCAAGCTGAACATCTTGTACATGGCATGTTTAAAGTCTTTTACTCTTCTCTCTAATCTCCCATGGAAATGAGCATGATCAGCCTGTTTCCTAATATGAAAAAGTTTCTCCTGTTTATATCACTTTTTGTGGCTTGAAGGAGTCTGAGGCCAGCCAGATAGGGCTTCACTGGGGAAGCCAGGGAGATAGGGCTGAAAGGAGGAATTAGCTGGCCTGTGTTGTGCCTGGGGTAGTATCCACATAAAAATGAGAGCCCATGCTGTCAGTGCACAAGGATGTGCACAGCCCGTAGGCTTTTTTTTTTTTTAATCACTGTCACTGAAACTGCTGAGGACTCTGCACTGTGGTTTCTGTGTGTAGATCCAAGGTGAGACTGAGGAGGGTTGTAGAGTCAGGGGTATTCCTGCATGTCCAGCTGTAGGACAGTCACAGTACAAAGACCTTTCCTTGTTCTTTTAGCTGAGTAGCCCAACAGAGTGGGGTTTCCTGCAGCATGTTGAGTGGGATTCCTCAGAGTGGTCTGACTGAACCTTTGTGCCATGGACTCGGTTTGCCCGAGGGTTGTTGCTTTGTCTGGTGAGCCCTGCAAAGCTGCTTGGCTATGCCCAGCTTGTTACAGAGAGAAATAAAACACTGCTTTCAAGTCGAATGCCAAGCCTGGCATTAACTGAGCCCTCGCTACAGCGTTTCCCTCCAAACAAGATTCCAGCGCTCGGAGGCTGGGGAGCCCTGGGTCCCGTGAGGCCGGAGAGATGCCAAACCCTGCACGTCGCTTATGGCTGTGGGCTGGCGGCTGCTGCTGTCCTCCCCAAGGGTCCCAAAGTGGGGGTTCAGCTCTGTCATCAGAATTGCTAAATCCTTGTGCTAACTCTCTGGAAGGATGGTCATTTTTGTTCAGAGCTATGTGTGAGTAAGATTGCTTATCCAGGTAGTCTCCCTGTTTGAATGTAATACAGTGAACATTATAGTATAAGAGATACTCACTATGGTAAATACATTCATTTATGTAGCTTCCGAGCTGATCATTAGGTTCCTATTTACTGTGCTCGCTACACTTTATTTCACTTTTTACTTTTTATTTCATTGCATCACAGCTTTAATGAAAATGAATGTGCAGCTATTCCATGTGCTCTCTGAGGATAGATAATCTTAAAAGTAAAATTAAGGAAAAAATATCATGAAGCTTTGAGAATCAAATGCTTTTTTTGATAAATGGAAACAGATTTGAGGTGGAGCTAGAGAGAGGAAATCCTTTACCTGCTAAAGAAACACAAAATCAAGGAAGAAATTTTAGTAGGTAATTAAGCTGATGAATGGTAATACCCTTGGGGTGAGCAAACTGTTTCAGTTTTAGAATACTTATTTTTCTGACAATCTTGAAATATCTTGAAATACTCTTGAGGTTGGGGATGGGGAAGGAAGTTTGACTGTTTCCCTGAAACACAAGTGGTGTGGAATAGGTATTGTAGTCCTGTTACAACATCATTCTAAATTTATTCCAGTCTGTCAATCTTCCTGTCAGTTTTAAAGGTTCCTTCAATTTATTTTAAACAAGATTTTTAGTAGTTCTACCTGCATGGGAAATTATTTGAACTATGTATGACTTTTTTTTTTGATTGATTGTTAATGTCCTCATTGAATAACTTTTGCTCTCAAAGCAGAAATACACTGGTCATCTAAAACTTTTAGAGAATTGTATTGGTGAGAAAAGAAATAAATTTGACCGGTTTTTTACATTTTGGGGTTTGCTTATGAGATAACATTATTGTAAACGACTTTGAGAATCATCAACTGTTGAAGAGTTCCATCCCTGTGCATTGTTTGAAGAGGTGTCAGAGCAGAAGGTCTTGGAGGATTATAAGCCTGTCCTTTCAGTGCTGTTAACAAAGTTATGTGTCAAAAACTAAATGTTAGAAATTGATTAATCCTTAGGAAATTACCAGTTTTAGGTTTTTCCTGAGATACATTGGTACAAAAGTGATATTTGCACTAAACAGTCTCTCAAATTCAGAATGCTTCTTTTATTCTATTTTATGTCAAAATAAGTAGCAATAAGAATTAGTACGTCCCCCAGAGCAGTTACCTGCAGTAAATTCTTATGATGCTTTGTAGTTCTTGCTAACGTACCTTTTCTTTCTTTGACAGGAACATAGCTTGAAAGAGAAATGTAGATAGGAAACTGAGGGATTACATTGTGTGTGTCCCTGTTTCTTTTTTTTTTCCCCTGCACTGTTCAAACGTTGTCCTTTAGGAGCTCCATTTACAAAGCAGATTAAACCTGCCTTTCTTTGGTGTTTACTGGGTCTAGAACTGAAGGGGTGCAATGCTTCACACTGCTCAGACTGCTTAGATGCTTGTCATGCAGCTCCTGGAATTCTGTGCCTGGCAAATGCAGCAGCTGGAGAGCAGCTCAGCCTTTTTTATGACAGTTGGACTGGATGGTTGGGGACAGTGACCACTGTGTCAGTAGTGCACATGCCAGCCAGCTCTGCTTGAGAGTTAGAGCCACTGTTACATGACCTGAATATATCCATGTCCATCTTTCTATTTAGAATATGCCTACCACAAATTACTCTTAAGGTGTTCTTTGTCACCACACTAAGGATATGTGCTGATATAGAAATACTGTGTTGAGTGAAGCTTAAGAGCTTCACGCCCATCAGATCTTACTGCCATGTGAAATATGGATATTCCCCATAAATCACTTAGGAACAGTTTCCTGCAAAGAGTGTGGTCATTGAAGCATGCAGTTAACTTGTTGGGTGGCATTTTGAAAAATGGGGGGGGAGATGTCTTTCCATGGCTCATAAAGTAATTGCTTGCTATGTAAAGTGATTAACACAGTTGCATAAGTTGCAAAAATGGAAACTAAGAAAACTGCTTTCATTTTTGAAAGTTGCCTAGCCAGCTTTGGCTTCCTGTCAGTAAAAGAAAGATTGGTGACTTTGTGCTTTGCATAGCGATAAAAGCATTTGTAGATGAAAGCACTACACTATTAGTGCTGCCTAAAATTTGTCCATCCTGTTGGAATCTGGTTCTTAAATAATTGATGACTTGCAGACATGGCACTTGTATCTTGAGCTCTCACAGGAGATTCATGCACTCACTGATATCATTTTGCAAAAGGTAATGGAATTACTGTAACATAGATAAAAGTAAAATAGCATCTTACATTTAAAGACATATTATTGTATATAAGTTTAAAACCAGGCTCAGCAACAATAAGTGAATGATGTTATTAACATGTCTGTATTAGTAATTGAAGGTATTTTAGTACATGGTAGGTTTTTTGGGGTTTGTGCTGGTTTTTGCTTTTTTCTCACATTTTTCCCTCCCTTCTGTTCCCAAAGAGTTCTAGAAGCCAGTATTGCAGAAAATAAAGCAAGTTTAAAGAGGACTCATCCAGAGGTATGGAGTGACTCTCCAAACCCTTATGATCGGAAGCGGCAAGACAACTGTCCAGTAGGATTAAAGAATGTTGGCAACACGTGCTGGTTTAGTGCTGTCATTCAGGTAAGCACCCCCTTCAATTAGCTGTGTGTACCCTTCATTGTATCTGTTGTGAGGTGAGTTAGCTTGTTTTATGTGAATAACTTAAAATATCTGTTTTCCTGGGAAGTTTAGGCCACTGCATGAGATGTTTTTGAGCATTACTTATTTATTGCATCTCTTAACGTGTTCATCCATAAGTCTGATTGAAGTGTAGAAAGTACTGGTAGCATAACTAAGTGAAGCTTCAAAATGTTTCTCATTAAGAAGTTGTGGAAGACAAGGAGTTGAGTCTCTGAAGATCCTGGGCGTCTGCAGCTCATGCTGACATCAGTGACAATTGTGGATGCCTAAAAACATGTGAAAATTGGATTACAGATGAGGATCCGACTTTTTATATTAAAAGGAGCGCATGCAAATGTCTGAAAGGGGGTGGCTGACAATGGAGGTAGGTGGAGGAAATGAGACACCCTCAATCATGGAGTGCTTACTAGAATAGCTGCAAGGGGATGGATAGCTGGGTAGGGTAAAAGAAGGAACAACTGATAAAGAAGGAAACCTGAAAAAGAGGAAAGGGAAGGTCTGATAGAGCTGCAGTTGTCTGGTTTGGGTTGTTTTACCTAGTACAGCCAATGTGTGCGTCTGTTTTTGTGTATATGTAGCTTAATTAAAAGCTAGCTTTTTTGTTTTTTAAGATAGGGTAAATGGGGAAATAAGTACAGATACTGCAACTTGTCTAGTGAAAGCTAATGTTCTTATATCAATAGTTCATGTACGTAAACTTTATGAATCCGTCTTTTAGGAGATTTTTTTTAGAAGTGATTGCTAAATCTATATATGTTTTTGTAAATAATCTGTAGTTCTACTGAAAAGTATTCCAATGCACAGAAAACTGTATGTGAAACTGTAGTACAGTAAGGGGAAATTTATTTTTAGTGTACAAGAAGTGAGTTTGGCATATTGTAACTTTTCGTAGTCTGACATTTTGAGAGGAAGCAAATAAAATATTTAATACTCATTTTTAACAAATTACTGTCAGGCTGATGCACTTTTAGATAAACTAATACTGTTGCTTTCATACTGATGGCTGTTGTACTTCAGGCTGAGTCCATTTAGATCAGTGTTCTGCTTAGCAATTTCCACAAATGGATATGTACAGAGGAGCACAGTTTGCATGATACTGCTCTGGTAAAACACTCCTGAACCTCCAACTAATTTCACCTTGGAGGAGTTTCTTTGCAATTTGTTTAGTAAAATCCCAGTGGGCCTCTCTTGTATGTACTCGTCTTCCTTGAACCTTGCCAACTTCTTGCACCCACAGGGTCCTTTGAGTAGGATTTCCATAGTTGTGCTCCATGTTGCATGAAGAACTGCCATGGTTTTGTTTGTTTTTTGAACCTGGTTCCCACTAACTTTGTCTGGTGGCCTCCATGTCTCCTAGTGGAGAGGTTAGAAGTTGATTGCTGTTACAGTTCTGTGGGCTGCTGTCCTGCTCTCTTTTAACACCTTGGTGGTCACTTTATTTCCAGGCTGGCTGCTGAATTGCAGCCTGTACAGAATCTGTTCTAACCTCTCATCCAGTTTGTTGCTGTTCTCTGGATCTTTACTGCTCTAGTAGCGTTTCGGTTGGGGAACCAGGAAAATTCTTAAGGTGTGAGTGGACTATGAATTTGAGGTGGTATGATGGACAGATAAAGGCTCTTCAGGAAAGACAAGTAAGGACAACAAGGGAAAGTGTTTCTTTCCTCATGAAGGAGTAGCTCAAATGTATATGATACTTGTGTGGGACAAAGATGACAGTTTAAGATAAGAGTTTGTGGATCAGGTTCAGAGGAGAGGCTGGTAAAGGGGCCACTTTGATTAGTCTGTTACAGACTCCCCTCCTCAGGATGAGGATGTGGACAAAGCCTTCTTTAGAGGCAAAGAAGTCTATGGATTATTGTAGTTCCCCTGGGGAGCTTTAATAAGCATACTTGAGCCTTCCTGGGTCCACCATAACAGGACACAAGCAAACCAGATTTCTGGAGAGTGTCAGGGACAACTTCTTGGCATGAGCACCGGTGGGCCAACTAGGGGTGATGCACAGCTGAATCTGCTGTGGGAAAACTGGAGATGTAGTAATGTGGGTATTCTTGATTGCAATGATCAATTAGTAGAGTTCAAGATCCTGATGGGAGCAAGGAAGGAGTAGGAGACCCTGGAGTTGAGGAGAGCAGACTTTGTCTTCTTCAGTAAGTTGGTATCTGGGATTCCATAGCAGGCACCTCGGAAGGGCAGATTTGCTCAGGAAGGCTGAAAGCATCCTCTGATTGCCAGAATGGTCTATTCTGCTCTCAGGGAGCTCATGGCCAAGCCCCAGTGCAAGCAGGCAGTGTGCTGGATCTGGAAGCAGAAATGGGCTACTGAGGAGGAGATTGGAAATGCTGTCCAGGCATGCAGGGATTGGTGTTAGGAAAGTGGAAGTTATCTTAGAGTTGATGCCTCAAAGGACGTCTAGGGTAACAAGAAAAGGTTCTTGATGGTACACTGGTCATAGAAAGCCAAACAAGGAGAACGTGGTTCTGCTGCTGAATACAGCAGGTGAGGTACTCAATGCCTTGCTTGGCCTTAGTCTTCACCAATGAAGTCTCCAAGACCACTGTGCATAGTTGGGAGAACTCTGATCAAGGGTTAAGGATTTGAGTCAGAGATTACTCGAGGAAACTTCACCCGTAATAAGTCCAGGACCCACTGAGCTGCATCCAGTGGTGCTGAGAGAAAGTGGGGAAAAGTCCTAGGAGAGCAGCTCTCTCTCTCTCATGTTTGAGAGGTCATGGAGAATCAAAGAGGTTTCCGATTAACTGGAGCCAGGCGTTTTAGAGCAGTGCATATTGTGTGGATGAGAGGCAACGTGAGTAACTGAGATAAGAAAGATTCAGCCTGGATATAAGGCATGTTTTTCCATGAGGACTGGCAGGCAGTGGAGGTTGCCCAGAGAGGCTGTTGCAGGGTCTGTCAAACCTTGAAGGCTTTTAAGATGCCTGAAAAAAAGCCCTGAGTAGCGTGGTCTGATCTCCCAGGTGACGTCCTGTGAGGTCAGGCAGGAGGCTTGACAAGAGACTTCCATCGGTCTCTTTTGGCCTGAATTACCCTATGATTATATAGTAATGTTTTATGTTTCTTTCTATCTTTCTTAATTATTCTGCTTTTAACTGTTATTCTACTTCATGTGTGGAACTGATACTTTCATGGAATGATCTGCCATAAATTACAAGTTTTGAATAATGCTAGTTAGCACATCGTTTTCTGTAAATTTTAGGCTTACTTTGCGCTGCCTACCTCGCTGTACTCTTATCAGTGTTGAATTTGGCTTTCTTGTTATGTAGATACTCGGTTTTATACGACCTGTCTGTCAGTTCATCTTTGCCAGCTCTTGTTTTTACAACATTGTATATTTCTGTACTGAGCAAACATGGTCAAAACTTGCTCTCCTTTCTAGATCACTTCTGAATTTTGCTTACCAGTGCAGTCTTGGTGAATGTGCACTAACCTCCCCTCAGGCTGGAACAGATGCCCTCTCTTTCTTTTGGAAAGCACATAAGTTGGATTAGTATTATCTGTGTACTGTTTGACTTCTTTGAGGTTTTTGGTTTTGTTTGTGGTGGCTCTTTTTGTTTGGTTTGTTTGTTTTGGTTTCTTAATGGGAAGGATTTACTTACTTGCAGGTTACCTGTATTTAATGCTGTAGATAATGAAATGGAAAGACTTCTTTATTTGTTCTACGACTTCCCTTCCCACTGAGGTTTTTCTGTTCTTAGGCCTCTTTCCTTTCAGCATCCAGTAATCTAACTGGTGTTTGAATTTTCTGTTTTCCTAGAGGTCTTTTTGTGTTTCCCTTGATCATCTCTCCTTCTTTCTTTATTCTGTCACATGCATAGCTCTTCTTGCAATAGCAGAAACATTGTCTTAGTGTTAATATTATTTCCAGAAAGATCTTCATGGACCTAATATGACTTGGTGTTTTACCTTCTCTGTTGTGCAGTCAAATTTTACATTCCATAGTAGTCCCAAATCTCAAGATTACTGATTTTATGTGTATGTGAGTTTCTGTAAAAGATATTTATACACAGGAAACTGCAAATGTTTAAATAAATGTTTTCATGGAAACTTGAATTTTTAATTCATGAACCACAGAGATAAGAACAGAGGCCAGAGAATGTAAAAACCTATGCTAGACCTATGATCTCATGTTATTTATACCCAGCCTGCAACTTTATACCTTGAAAACAGATTATAAAGAGACCTAGCTAGTGCTTATGGTCACGAGCCATACTATGTGAAAGTATGTGGTGTCTGGAATTATGATGGTTTGATCCTAAAAGATAGTGAAATGTCTGGATTTACATCTATGGGATATAATTGAAGTAAACCATTGAAAGATTTATAACTTCAGTTGGTTGAAAAATTAGGTTATTAATATTGTCTATCAACCAGGAAGATTTATGTTTCAGACAACCATCTCAGGAAATTTAATGCATGTTAATTTAGAACATTAGCTAATACTATATTTATTTATCCACAGGGCAGATTGATTACTTGGGTTTCATTGACTATGTAGGAGTATTTTCTTTCTTTCTTTGGGAGTCTTTTGAAACCTGACACATCACATAGGTCAACAATATCTAAATGTTAACTACTGTCAGTCACAATGATATATTGTGTAATATAACCTAAAACTAAATTGCAAAGAAATAAAAATCTTCCTTCTATTTAAGGGGTGCTTGTTAAGGGAAAAAAAAGATTTTGACATTTTGACAGTTTCCTTATACAGTAAAGGTTGTTTTTTATAGGCACCAATTAACTGACTTAGTCAAATTCAGTCATAAATGGTTTGTTGCATTTGCTTTACAAGCATGAAATTCCTTAATAGACATTTGCAGTGACAGCAAACCCTAACAAGATTCAAACATTGCTGGAAATACTGCTTTTTAACCTGTATTTATTTGTGCCATAGAATAATTTACATATGTGGAAGTCATCCTTTTCCGCAGAGGAACTGGGGAGTCTCTCTTCAGAGAGCTCCAAAACAAAGTTTTACTTTCAACAGTTATATTCAGTGTTACTAGAATGAACAGGAATATTTTTTCCACAGTGTAACTTCTAAAAATCTGCCTTGCTGTTGAAGACTATTGACTTGATAATAACTTGTATTTAAAATCGAGTCCCCAAGACAATATGTCTAAACAAAACTGTATTAAAGGGTGCTTGTTTCTTCCTTACCTACCAAGAAATGAATCAAGTTCCTCAATGAGTTTTCTTCCTCCTCTTGAACTTGTAATAAACCTATGTTTTTGACAGGAGTTCACCCATGCATGCTTTTGCTACTGTTTAGTTAGATTAACTTTTATAGAAGGGTCCTAAGGACCCCTAAATCTTAAGGCTTTAGAATATTTCTAGAAGGTTGTTTGTGTGTTGTTTGTTGTTTTTTTTAATTTTAATTCTGATTATTGTAACTGCATATGTCTGCTCTTGAAATACAACTTCAGATACCAAGTTCTTTAAAGAAACAAAACACAAATGTAGCTCTGTTTTTACTTTTTTTGCAGTAGATTTTAGTGGCTCCCCTGTGAAAAGGTAACTTCACGGTTTTTCTTGGCTATAAGAGTTTATAGTCTGAAAATGGCTTATAAATAATACATGTATGGAGCCTGTGAAGCAGCTCCTTTGTGTCATGCTGAGCACGAGTTAAGTGTTTGCAGGACACGGGATGTAGAAGGTGGGTAAGTCACAGGACACGGATGTGCTGTTGGAATCATGTCTTAGGCTTGCTGCCTGTACAAGTCGTCTCCCAGATGTTTTGCTTTAAGACATTGCGCAATACTAACTTTCTCTTTTGGAGTCCCAAAACAGGGTTTTGGTTGTGTGTGAGAAATAATGCAGGGCTTGCTCCTTGAAAAAGGTGTCACGGGGAATGCCAGGTAGTTGGTTGTTTAGTGAATGTTATCCACTCAGTGTGCCAAGACAGATTTTTGATGGAAGGAAGAAAGTGTGTGGGGAATCAATGAAAATTGTACTGTTAATGTTGCTCTGTTTCCCTTTCCCCCAGTCCCATGCCTAAAGTACTAAGTGCAGTGTTTTCCTGGGTCTCATGACTTCCAGAGGGCCTATCTGGATTGTAGCCATTCCCTTTACCAAATGAGGTATCCCAACAGGACAGCTGGGGTTTGGCATCTCCACACTCTTTTCTCTGTCAGGGCCTGGTTAGTCATCCAAAAATGAGACTTTTTTTTCTTCCACAAAAGTACATAGCTTGCAGAACAAAGAATTAACAAACTAGTGTCTTAACAACCATCTCCATGGTTGCTCTTTGACTTTCATTTTCAGGGTCCCTACCACTGCTTCCAGCATTTTAGTCTGCTGCATTGTGTTTGGGAGCAGCCTTCTTGCTTTCCTGATGTCAATATATGTGGGGTTAGGATCTCCTTCAAGCCTAAGTTTCTAGTTCTGGGAAGAAGTAAGGCAGCTTGATGGGTGAGAATGAAGCAAGTATTTTCTTCCCAGCTGGTGGCTCAGCTATTGTTCTTACCATCTTTGAAGCAGCCTCCCACTAGTATCTAACATTTACATTAGTTTATGTTTCTTATTTGTCATGATGAATGGAAAGGATTGTGATGGATGATGTGGGAATGCATTAATACCAAAAATCCTAGTATTATATAATAGAATTTGCATATATACATATATATATACACACACATACACACTGTACATGACTCCCTTGCTTCCCTGGGCATAAACTGGAAGGTTACATATTGAAAACATCCAGTGCTCCATCTCTGTTTAGGTTTACATGGTCAATCATGGAATATTTTCTTTCCACTGTTTTCACTGTGGAATAGCCTGGGGCAGGTGTTGGTGGGGGATACATGATATAAACTGTTCTGTAGAGTTTCATGGGCAGAGGAATAATAATGTTGGAAATCTAGTTTTTTGCTTCCTATCCCTCTGTCACTCCCTCTGTTTCCCTGTAAAGATTGACTTGTCACTTCCAAGTTCGGTCATCCTATAATATTTACCTACAGGATATTCCTTTTACTGCTTTTCCTTCTTCTGTGGTCTCCAGTTCCCTCAGGTTGCTTGTGTGATTTTCAAACTCTTACCTTATATTTAGTGATACCTAATATTGCAGAAGTTTCTGTTGTGAGGGTTTGGAAAGCTTTAGTGGATGATGGCTTTAGCTTTGGCTCATAAATAGCTGCTCATTTAAGTAAAATAAAGGATACAGGATAAGTATTGGGTTGCAGTCCTATGTGCAGTTCCTAGACGTAGAGGGGCATTGCATTGTTTAGGTGTGTTGTTGAAGTTTATATCACGTGTTTCATCTATGCAAGAAGTTGAAAATTGTAACCATGTAGGGAAATGTTGGCTGTTATTTTATGTCCTAACAGATTTGGTTTCTTTTGCTTTGACCCATGTAATAGAGGACTGGTTGAATGGCATTTTTTAGTATGTGCCAAGACACAAGCATAAAGTGAATTCTTCTGGACACATATCATACTTAGCTGTCTTCTGAATTGCAGTAATGTTCTGAGTTAGTTGCTATAAACAAGTAAATGTTCTCTAAATGCAGAGTGGTAATACCATGGTGAGCTGTTTGTTTAAAGTGTTGACTTAACCCAAGTCTGCTAGCAGTCTTAAGTTAGTTTGACTTTCTAGATCAAACAGTATGCAAGCTGTTTTCCATCTTCTTCCATGTTGCACCTCAGCCTTTTGGAAATGCAAAACATGACGGCTTAAAACTGCTTTTTATACCTTGGTTATCAGCAGTTTGGAATGCTGATTGGTTGTCTGTTTATAAATAAAACTGTCCTTTTAGAGGTACTTTCCAAAGCTTTTCAGATATGGATGGAATCCCTCTGAC
Source organism: Neopelma chrysocephalum (assembly GCF_003984885.1). Classification (NCBI taxonomy): domain Eukaryota; kingdom Metazoa; phylum Chordata; class Aves; order Passeriformes; family Pipridae; genus Neopelma; species Neopelma chrysocephalum. Next base: position 567,939 of record NW_020897715.1, read on the forward strand.
TCTGAAATTGCTGAATGTTTCACTGATTGCTACCACTGTCCATGTGGGGTTGTTCTGCTGAAGTTCAGCCGTGAGACACTGTCATATCTGTCTGTAGGAGTTTTTGTTTCAGAGAGGCAGAGAGAAAAAACCCCTCTTCCTATGCTTTTGCAGTGAAGTTTGAACAGGAACCTGCTCAAATCCCACCTTCAAAGCTGCTTCCCTTCTGTCTTCCTTATATGCAGTTTTCTAAAGAATGCCAGAAAGGCTTTGGACTGTGCCAAAACCTCTGTATATGTAAAGAAGCACTATCATGAGTATGTTTTGGGTTACTTCCTAATTTTCTTAATGCCTGTCATTAGTCTCTATTCTGGAAACAGGATTTACCACTTAACAGGAATAAGACACACACAAGTGGAGTAGAAAGCAGCCCTGGTGTGAGTTGTAAGGAGGAGCAGGGCAGACAGCATTGGCAATAAACAGCCACTTCATGGACTTTGTTGTGAGAAAAGTAAGTTCAAGAATATAAACCAAAAGGGAAAAAATAGATTAATAAATAGAAAAAGTGGGGAAGGCCTTAAGGGGAGAGAGAAGTGATTCTCCCAAATTTGAATCATAAAATGGCCTGGGTTGGAAGGGACCTTAGAGATCATCTAAGTTGCTCCAACCAACCTGACCTTAAACACTTCCAGGAATGGGGCAGCCACAGCTTCTCTGGGCAACCTGTACCAGTGCCTCACAGTAAAGAACTTTTTCCTAACTTCTAATCTAAACCCACCCTCTTTCAGCTTGAAGCCATTTCCCCTTGTCCTGTCACTCCAGGCCCTTGTAAACAGTCTCTTTCCATCTTTCCTGTAGGCTCCCTTCAGGTACTGGAAGGCCACAATTAGGTCACCCTGAAGACATCTTTTTTCTCGGCTGAACAATTCCAATTCTCTCGGGATATAGGGATATAGAGTCCAGATGACTTGAAGGTTGGAGAGAATGGGACTTAGTTGGCCACTTTTTTTCAATATGGAGCTTTGGACACTAACATTCAATTTGAGGCATTTCTTTGATATAAAAAGTTAACTCCAATAATGCCCAATCTACCTCACTAAAACTAGCTCTACATACCATATACAACCAAAATTGTTTATAAAGTGAGGTGAGAACATAAATCTCATTTGTCATGTTGGCAGAGGCAAACTATTCCAAATAATATATTTTGACATAGAGCTCTATTTTTGCTTTTTATTTTTAGGACTTAATTAAGGTTGCTCTCTGCTTGCTATACAGAATGAAGGTACTAGAATATGGTCTAGAATAAATGTCAAATTGGAAATGCCTAAAATATCCCAGATGACTAAACAAGGCAAATGGGTGTTGTGATGTGTTAATGCATATGTAAGCTTTCAAATTAAACAAGATCATGTTTTAGCTAAATGCCAGTACCTGAAGGAATTCGTATAGGAGCTCTGTAGGAATGCATACTTCTCTTTTTCCCTGCCAAAGAGTTGCTTTTCAAGTGCTTCTAGTAATATATATTTAGTTTTTGGTTTTCTTCCTTCTGTCCTTCCAAGCTTAACCTTGAATGGGAAGCTGTCTGTGTTCATGGTATTATGAACTTAAGGTTTTCATGTAAACTTGTATAAAGGTGATCCCCATTAAAAATTCTCTAGTTCTTGTGCAAAATTTTTTGCCTTTTTTTTTTTCGTTCCCAATGCTGGGAAAAAAACCCAAAATATTTTCATCAGTTTGTTAGTGAAACAGCTGTTTTTAGTGCCCTGTGCCTACAGGATGTGCAAGAATCCATCACAGAGCCTGTGTGAAGCTTTCTGCAGCAGCTTGGTAGGTCATCTTTTATCTAGATTCAGAAGTACTGTTCTCCTACTCTCTAAGTATTGTTAGTGTCAGTAAATTTACTAATTTAGGACTCTGCCAGTGGCTTTTAATGACCTGTGCTGCATGCTAAGCTTTTATGGATTTAATATGCTGACTAATTTATATCCTTACACCGTTAATGCAGCATCACAGTTCTTGAATTAATCCTTCACTCAGGCAATCGAAATTCTGCCAAGGTCCTTATGTTTCATAATCCTAGACTTGAAGGGGGGAAAAGGGATAACCAGGGTGTTTTAGGTGGGACCAAGACAACTTTTATTCAGAAATTGCATCTGGGCTCTATGTAGGTTAACACTACTCAGAAAAGTGAAGAGTTTAGTATCTTACAGTCTTGAAGCTACAACTCTGCCTGGTTTTCTCTGGCATGATGGAAAATACATCTACATCATCACCACCTATAGCAGGGGACAGCCACAGTATATCTGTTGTCATTTAGCATTGTTAATGTGAATGACCTAAACTGACATTGGATTTCTGTTGTTGTTTATTCTCATTTTTCTTTTACTATCTTGTTCCCCTCCCCTAAACTGACATAATAGGAGGCAGGTATTCTGTTGAAAATCTCTTGATTTTCATGGTAATTTGAATTGATTTAACTTACCTCAGCCTTAGCTTGGTGAAGTTTCCAGATGACAGCTTTTAAATGGGTGTAAATACACTTTAGGGGTGGGTGGGGGAACAAATGCACAAACCCACCTTTTATAGAGTTCTCCTTGCATGCATAAATTCTGCATGGTTTGGTAAATTGTAAACAGATCAAGGCCAGTAGATCTGAAGTATCCACCTTTTAGATCCAGCCTGTTTTCTCACGCTGGGACTCCTGACAGTTTCTGTAGCTGAAGCCAAGCGGGTGAGAGGTGAAGTGCTGCTCCATGTAAAGTGTTTGGAAGGACAAAAGATGGCTCAGCAAACTGGAAATTCTTTTGCCTTGGCTGTTTCTGAAGCACTGGGGTGGTTGGCCATGGGAGGTCTCCTTTATAGCTCTTTATCGCAGGAAGAACTGTAGGTTCCTCACTGAGGTACTTTGGGCACAGAAATTGGTTGGTCGTAGGCACTTGTTTACACTTACACTGGGGAATTATCTTTTTCTTAATGGAAGTGTCCCAAAGTTGATTTAGCTCAGTATAGAAGAGCTATGGCACTGCCCTTAGCATTAGTGCTGTCGGTACTAGATTAACTGGGATGGTTCTGCTGCATCTCCACACAACCATGCAGAGTGAGCTGTTCTGGAGAGAAGTTTAATAACTAAATATCTTGCATAAGAAGTAGGACAAAGCTGAAGAAGAAAAGAACGTATTGGACAATCCTCTTAATTACTCTCAGCAGATTGCACAAATGGGTTTGTTCAGGTTAGTAAAAAAGCAGAGTTATGTGTTCAGTTTAGAGTTCTGGATTAAAGAAATAGAGTTTTATGGAAAAATCTACAGATTGAATGCTGGGCAAAAATGCTAAGCTCAAGTACAGTTTTCTGTACATAATTTGTGTATTTGTGTTATGAAATTGACCTGCTCAACTGCTTGGCATTTTGATGGCACTTGGATTAGTCATGGAGAAAATTCAGCCTTTGGACATTGTATTTCAGCAGCTGGTTTATTTTGTATGTAAGACATTGCTATGTTTTGCTTGATGAAGAGCCCACCAGTGGAATGCTGTTACATCATGAGATATAACTTCAATTAGTATCAACTTCTAGAATGACACTTCAATTAAATATTAACATTTTCTCTGCTTTGAGTAAGTAAACAAAGGACTCTGTTTTAATCTCCCTTCTCTGCAATGATGGATAAAAGGAGAACGTGTATTTGGAACGGCAAAACAAAAAAAAAAGTTTTACTACTCAATTATCTGCTTTGTTTTAGCAAGTTCAGAAACTATTTTTGGTTGATGTTTTTAATTTTCTTTTTTAAAAATTATTTTATTTTTAAATCTAAAAAAGTTAGGAAAGATATCTCTAGGCTTTCCATTTTGCTGGGGATGCTGTGTACTGTGGGGTGTGGAAAAAGGTTAAACTCTGTACAAGCTCTTTACAAGGAAAGTCAGGAACATGGGAACTTTTCAAGAACTTATTTGTTTTCCTTCCACCATGCTCTAAAGTATTAGGATAAATGCAGAGCCTCTTCACAGTTTGAGTTTCACTTTCTTGGCACTGAGGGATTGAAATCCCATTAAACCTGTTGTGTTTAAGTGACTTAAGTCTTTACTTGTGTAGGACAAGTTGCAGGATCAAAATCTATTGCTGGAGTAGGCAAGCTCTGCTTTTTCAAAATAAATAGCTAATAAGTGATGGGGTGGGGAAAGAGTTATAGATAGTAAAACCAACACGTATGAATAGGAGGGGAAATCCTTCCCATGCTGTTCTGATGAGCATGTTTAAAATACTTCAGACCTTTTCTGCTACCCTGTCTTCATCAAAATGCTGTTCTGTCGTAATGAAGTGAATTTTAATTAAGATGCTTTCTGTCTGTACAGAAAAGCAGTGATGCAGCTACAAAAGTGCTCAGGACTCTGGTTCTCAGCCACTGCTTTGGGCTTTTATTATTTTGCAACCCAGAGTTGTCTTGTTCTTGTACTCTCTTGGCTCCAGGCTTTGTGTTACACTTTGGAGTTCTTTGTGGGTGTGCCTGTAGACACCTGTTTTCATGTCCTAGTGTCTGTAAAATGGGAATATTATCAGTTCTTTACTGCAGAGGTGTACAACCCAATTTCCTTATTCAAATGTACGTTCCTCAGGTCCTGTAATAATGGGAGGAGTGGACAGAATGCAAAAAGTACAGCTAACTGCAAGTGGAATTAAGTTGCATATACAGAGGTGTATTCTCTCTGCAGTGAGGAGGTAGATGATAGAGGGCCTACAAGATCAATTTTAAATGGCTAAACAAGCTTTCATTTCCATTTTAAAGCTGATAGTTATACAATTAAATTCTTGTTGTAAAAAGTAACTTGCCTACCATTTAAAACTACTGTACCATTTATGTGATTAAGTGCAAAGAATTTTTTTTATTATGCTATTTTCTTGGCAAAAATAATTGTCTTCTGATGAAAATAAGTCTAGCAAAGTTAAGTGAAATAATTTACTTTCTGAAATGAAACTTCAGCATTGCATAAGTTTAACGCTTCATTTCTTTTGCTTATTTGGAAGAACTTTGTATTGTTTGTAGAAGTGCTTAAAGGTTTTCTTAATTTTTTCTTTTCAGTCATTATTTAACCTACTGGAGTTTCGAAGACTAGTTTTGAATTTCAATCCTCCCGCAAATGCTCAAGACTTGCCCCGAAACCAAAAGGTAAAATGAGAAGCTGACTTCCCCTCGTGGCTAAGGGCATTTCTCTCTCGTGCCTGAATTTTGCACTGTTCTCTAGCTCAAATTAACATGGATTTTAGAGGTGCCAGTTAGCAGTCCTCTGAGCTTCCTGTGGTGGATCTTACATAAATGATGTCAGCCTCGTGGTAGAGTGCGGGGCAGGGTGTTGGGACAGGCAGAGCATTTCTCCTGTGAATGTAGCTTGTCTTAGCAAACACTTGATTCCAGTTCCCTCACCCTCATGATGTGAGATTAAGCTTTCTGTTATTAGCTTGTCTCTTCTGGCCTCTTCATGAGGTAATTGTAAGCATAAATTTTCTCACGTGTATTCTGGTACTCTTGTAGGATTGAGGAGGGGAGGGCCTTGGCTTGGGTTTCTTCTGACTTCAGACTAGCAAGGGGGAATGGTCATGGACTGATCACTGATCAGTTTTTCCTCCTTCATGGACACCCTCTGAGGAGAGATACATGGGAGCCCCTTGGTTTCCATGCTACAAATTGGAAAGGTAGAGATGGGAAAAGGAAGTGGCTGTAGAAAGTGTGAAGACACGTGGTACCATTATTTTTAACAGTGGCTTATAAGGCAGTGAATTTTTGCATATCCAGAAATTAGAATCATAGAATGGTTTAGGTTGAAAGGAACCTTAAAGATGATCCAGCTACAACCCCTGTGCCATGGGCAGGAACACCATCCACTAGACCAGATGGCTCAGAGCTGCATCCAGCCTGGGCCTGGCCTTGAACACTTCCAGGGATGGGGCATCCACAAGTTCTCTGGGCAATCTGTTCCAGCACCTCACCACCCTTGCCATAAATTAGACTATTGCCTGTTGCCTCTTTTTTTCAGATTTAAGAAAGGGACTGTGTTGTCTGCCTGTTCTTAGTTGTCTGTCACTTCAGGCTTGACTGGAATGTTCAGTAGCAAAACTAAGAACTGTAATTAGAGAAGCAAAGGAAAAGAGACAGTGTCCATTTTCTAAACTTCTGAGTGTGTACCCTGAAAGGGAAGTTGAATGTTCAGACAGAACTGTGCAATTTTTCCCCTGTCCGGCTCCCTTCCTCCTCCCCCCGCATTCAAATAGGAAGGAGTCACTTTTTTTTGGGTAGGAAAGCATGTTTGCATTATGTCATGAGATGATGTGAAAATACAACATGGGTAGTGCTGGGAACATGGCACAAGGTGCGGATGGGGCAGTTTATTCTAGTAAGAAAGATAAGTCATGCTTTACCGAAGAGTTGTACTGGGTATTTTTATTTATTTATTTTTAGATTGACCTTCTGCATAGTATTTAATTATTCATCCTATAATTTGTTTTAGTAATGTCTTCCAGTACTCAGAGTTCTTTACCTTCAGTTTTCAGTGTGTAAAAAGCAGTTGGCATCTAAGAGGTGGTATGAAATAGCTAGTAACAAGCTGTTGTCTTGAAAAACATCTTGCCCAAGCATTGACACTTGCAGGTGAATGCCTTTAGCAATTCCAAAGTGGTATTTTTTAAAAATTCTGACCTTGACAGACAGTATTAAGGCTGTGTGAAATGGTGTGACACCAGGAGAGTATATGGATTTGTGCAGAAACCTTGCTTTCTGCAGGCCTGTTAGTAGGAATCTCTGGCAGTAGTTTGTGTCCTCTCCTTTGTTAACTTAAATTCCAGGATGAAATATGGTATTAATTGGTGTACTCATTTGTCTTATTTACAGCTGAAAAAGCACTGGGACAATTTAGGAAAAGAGATCACTTCACTAGTTGGAACTTTGACAAATAGAGGAAATAAGCATGCATGCCCCCAAATATGGTGCTCTTATTTCTTTATAAGTGAAGGCAAGTAGAGGCAAATTGATTTAAAGTTGTAATATCAGTTACCAGTTGACAAAAGGAAAAAATAAGGAGGTTCTGGAATTTATTTCCATCTGCTTTCTTGTTTTAAAATTGTTTCAACTTTATTTTGTTTTAATTTGTATTCTAGTATTAATAACTATACATGACTGACACTCTTTAGGATCAAATTCCTGTCCTAATAAAGACCAAGTTTTAATAATACCAGATTTTTAATACTTTGGTTTACATCCGGTTGTTCTTCCAGTTGGTGGGACTTATTTAACTCCAGGGTCATGACAACCTCTTGATTTAGAATTAAAGCATGTGGTTGTACTTGAGGGAATATTGCATAGAAGGGCTGTTTGTTCTTTCCCATCAATATATTGAATCCAAATGCTATGAATGATTTGGCATGTAAAGTTGTTAATCCAGAGGTCATTGGTGTAAATTTTAACTTGGAAAAAAAAAATCCCAAACAAACAACAGCCTCACCCTGTTTACCTCAGCTAATTGGGTATTGTTTTTCTGGTTTTGGGCATGCACTTAACATTTCCAATCTGGTTTTGTTCTTTTCATTTTGAAATTAATTTTCTTCCTTGATATCCCTCTGTAGCACAGACATAGTTCTCTGTAGTTACTGCAGCTTCTTTGCTCTCCCAGTTCTCTTACCTCTTGCTGTCACATGAACAGACCTTTTTGCTGCACACAGTGAGACCAGGGAAATATTTGGCCTCAGTGATATCTTCAGGAAACATTTTATTATTGGAGGAAGCAGGTTATTGTGCTACAGGTTAGCACATCCTTCCGCCTGTTTTGATATTATTTTCAGTATTATCACTATGTCACTGTCCTGGCAAACTGATTGACAATAATGAATGTTTGCTATGTATTAAATATGCAAACTGCTTTAGCAGCATTTATAATCATATGTTATTCCAACATGTATTAAGAAATTACTTGTGCAGGCAGGATAGGTGATAAAATAGAGAATGTTTTAGATTATTAACTTCCTGTACAGTTTTAAGTTTGAAACTCATTTTAATCTTTTTTCTTGGTGTTGATGTAGATGCTGTACTGTGATCACTTTATTAGTTCTTTTGTTTTACTGTACAAGTCCTCTGTGGAACTGTATACCTTGTCTTGGGGACTGGCCCATGTTCTTTTGAAGATTTTGGGCTTTGTTCAGTCAGAGTCTGTTTGTTGTGGTAATGCCCACATAATCTGGTCAAGGATCACGCCTAATGCATTAAATCAAGCTTTTTCAAAAAACAGCAAGGATTTTTCTAGTCTTGGAGAACTTTGATAGCCTTTATAAAGATATTTGTTCTGAGTAATTCTACTGACATTGGTAACCAGTTGTTCAGCCTAAAACTACAAATATGCTTAAAACTCAACCAAATTAATAGTGTAAGTTTGGCTAATGCAACAATACTGCCTATATACTTCAGATTTAAAAAAAAAAGGTAAGATTTAGAATATTCTGTGGTTAATAATTTATATCATGCATATGAATTATCACTGGTATTTAAGCATTTGGATAAAATATATCTGTATCTAAAATTTAAAATTCTGTTTAACAGATCATTTTATAAAACAGTAAGAAAAATACCACTTTTGTAATTTGTTTCCCTATTTTGTTGTTATATAGTTCTTTATATATCTAAATGGGAGACTGATTTTGTTCTTAAATTAGGATAATTTAATGCTGAATTACTAGGGTGGCACTTGAAGTCTTCAACCTTTTCTGTGAGGAGTGTTTATAATTGGCAGGTGTTTTGCAAGGTGGACTAGAAGAGCAAGGTAAACTCAGAGATTTATGTGACTAGAGGTATTTTTTAGGTATTACGCAGAACATATGTTCCAATTCACTGCACAGTTTTTAAAGCTGAAGTAAAACATACTTAATGTACAAAAAACTTTGTCCATACTGGATTGACATAGGAGTGACTAAACAAGTCTGCTGTTTGAGCGTGTGAAATAGTTTGTCATCAAGTAATTCTAGTTTGACCAGCATCTGACATCTGTGCTGCCTTTGAATGATACTTTGTTCTAAATACAAGTGGGTATTACATGGAATTTAATTTCATAAGTATTTGTCAGCCATCTACTCAGGAGTATGAGTGATATCCAGTCTCCACTTGTAGTTTAATCTGTGGTATGAAGGACTTGTGTTTTTCTTTGCTTTTCATTATACAGGCAGAAGGCATTTCTTCTCTTCTGGAAACCAGAAAAAGAATGCCATAGTCCCATGAACTGTATCTTAAATAATAGGTACAAAGGAGAGCAGGCTATTTCTCTTACTTCTTCAAGAGAAATAATATTTATGTACACTTTATAAATTTAGTTTTCAGTAAAAAATAAGCTTAAGAAGGTACTGAATAGTGTGTAGGCTCACAAGAAATTCTGCTAGAGGTATAGAGGAATACTAATTTCAATAAAACCAAGGTATATTGTTGCAGTGTATTACTTAAGGCTTTGTAAGTCTTAAGAGGAACGTTTCTGTCTTAAATGCAACGTGGCTTGTCCAGTTGTCAATGTAGCCCCACTTCAAGACAAACAGCATCATCTAGATATAATTCCAGGGAGCTTTTAGTTTCTGAAATGTAATTTTCTTCCCAGAGAACTACATTATTTTGTAAAACTGACAAGTAAAAGGCATGCAACACTACCTTGTAGTACTATAAGTAAGCTTATGTATTATTATGATGATTGGCAAGTTATACACTTAGTTTATTGGGTAGCACTTCTGTAAAGTAGATTTTTGTTATCACTTTGTTAATATTTTTAATTCTTCCAATACAGGAACATAGGAATCTGCCTTTCATGCGTGAATTGAGGTACCTATTTGCACTTCTAGTTGGTTCGAAGAGAAAATATGTTGACCCATCAAGAGCAGTTGAAATCCTTAAGGATGCTTTTAAATCAAATGATTCCCAACAGGTAATTTTCGATCAAGCTTATGCATGTTTTCATATGGTCATCTGGCAATAGGAAGTACTTAGAGTGGACAACAAAAATTCAAAATGTCCACAGAAAAGCTAATAGCTATTAGAGTCTTTGAGCTTTTCCTCTGATATTATGTGATTTCTAGTCAACTTTATTAGGAAAATTTAAAAAAATATTTCAGACAGCATTCCTTTTATTCAGTGCACTTTCTTCCTGTTATTTCAGAAATTAACTAATAGATCCACATTCTTGCTTTTAGGGTTTAGTTCTAAGTCTGAGGCTTTTGAAAGAGCGTTATCTGATCTAACAGTACATCCAGGGCTGGTACAGTCCTATTATCCTGTTTGTGTAGATATTGGTTTGGAGGATCCAGAGGTTCATATGCAGGATTCTTACCTAAATCATAGTATATTCTGCTTTTTTGAGAAACACTTTGTTTCTTCAGATGCTTTGTTTTCCCACATGAGGTTATGTGGCTGAAGTATTTAATTACAACAGCATGCTGAATTTAGTGCTCGATGAAAGTAATATTAGTCACCACTTGTTAGATACCAAAAGGTTTGAACAATGGGATTCATGAGATGCCTTTGGACTAGCATGGTATGAAAGCTGAGCCCAAGTAATAAAGATCACAGGACAGTGTCACAGCTGAGGAACACCAGAGCCACTCATAAAACAAAAACCAATCATGGAATAGTCTTAGACACAATGTGATTTTGGAACACTTGTGGAGGGGAATACTGTTATACTGATCCTGTAAGGTGACCTTTCATTGTGTTCTGTTACATATAGTCTATGATTCTATGATATGTGAACATACACTGATCATTTTGTATGTTTTAACAGCAAGACGTCAGTGAATTCACACACAAATTATTAGATTGGCTAGAAGATGCCTTCCAAATTAAAGCTGAAGAAGAGAGGTAAGTTTTTTTTTTTCTAGCTCTGCATGTTGAACATTTGGATGAGAGAAAAGCAAACCAAACAACCAAAAATCCACTTCTCTGTATGGCTGAAAAAGACCCAACTCTGTAGCTCATTTTGGTTCAAGTGTGTTTTTTTCCATACATGGCAATACCTTGGATTTTTTCCATCAATTGTCTTTTTCACCCCCTTATTTTGTGTTAGAAATCTAGCTCAACGAAGTCCGAAGTGTATAAAGAATAGAGATGTGGTATTTGTACTTAATCAGTTTGGCTCTTTTCATTTGAATGAAGTTTTGCTTTTCGATCCTGCAGTTTGAAATACTTCAAAACCTTGCTCCTTTTTCTCATATCAGAAGTAAATACTCATTGTTTGTATAAGTAAACATCTGTAAACCGTCTTTTGAATATGTAATTTTTTCTAGAGTGTTGCAGGAAATAGTTTTTACAAGGGTTTTGTACAATTAACCACTCATTAATTGAATCTGGTTTACATAGGCACTTCTGAAACTTAATTTTCACTGTAAATATCCGAATCATTGTTACTGTCAATAGATAAAAGTACAAATATAAATTAACAGTAACTGAGTAAAATAGGCAGCATAATTTCCATAATGAATTCAGAATAATCCGTTCATAATTTTATAAAAGTTTGTAGCTTTGTGTTTGAATTTTATTTTTTTTCACTAACACACTTCCTGTTTTTTAGGGATGGAGAGAAACCAAAGAACCCGATGGTGGAATTGTTTTATGGACGATTTCTAGCAGTAGGTGTACTTGAAGGTATGCATCTGGATTTGCTTGGACATCTGTGGTTGTGTCTGTCAAGTGCCTGTCCACATACATGGGTGAACGATGCAGTTGTAGGACTTAGGTACTTCTGCAGAAGCACACTTGGAGAATACAAACTCAGTCTGTGACAAATGGTTTGTCCTGGAAATATGAGACTGAAGGTAAATGCAGTGAGCTGCAGGGATCCAGAAAGACTGTTTTGATAACCTTAAGGAGCTGATTGTATGTTCTCAGTGCAGCAGAAGTTCAGGTGAGATGCTGAGGGAAAATCCTTGGAAGAAATTATTGGGGTACTTTTACCACTTACTAATTGTATATGGAAGGCAAGTTACTGTATTTCATTGAGCTAGTCTCTCATTCTCTCTCTTATTCATTTAGTGCCATTAAAAATTTCATTTTCTTGCATTTTCTTCTGCATGTATGAAAAACTCACCCTCCTAAAAGTTACAGTTTGCTGGAAACAAGTCAGTGGAAACCTTCTCAAAGGCAGTGTTGGGGGGAGTGCTAAGGAGGAAGAAACTGTACAACAAGCTTCCCTTTATCTTATCTGTATGTAATTAGTAGAACTGTGGAATTGCAGTGTTCTCTATTTCCAGGAGGCTATGAAAGCATTTTTGAGTAACTTTAATATTGGTGAATCTGCCCCCCATCCTAAATTAATGACTTGCATTTGAAAGGAGCTATAGTCTTTTAAGTGGCTTCCAGGTTGTTCCTGGAACAAGCTGTTGACAGATTTCAAAACCATTCTGCAGATTTCTTGCTGCTAGCTACCATTCTTGCTCCTTTACATTTAACTACTTTCCTCCTTTACATTCTCATCTGAACTGAGGAGATATGTAAAAATCAAACCAATGGAAAGAAACTAGCAGGCCTAAGAAGACTTGTTACTGACTTTAGCATGAAATAAATTGAAATTCTAGTTTGAAATCACTTGTCCCCTATATTTCTCCTCATGTTTGAGCTTACATCTTTATACACTGTTACCAAATTATAATCTTGTTTTCAGGACAGAAATCATGAGTGTTCTCTTTTGTGGTTTATTTTTGCAAAATGTGCTTATACAAAGGGCTCTTTGATATCAACAATTCCGCTGACTTTGCTGATACAATGTACAGTTGTATTATTAAACTGCTATTTGCAAGAGGAGGATTTTGATTTATATGTGTAAAGTTCTCATACATCTGTAGAGCCAAGGCATTTTGAGTTTTGCCAGTAGATGCCAAAACAATATTAAAAAGTGGGCTGGAGAAGAAAATACATAGATTTTCAGTATTATATTTGAGCCCCTTGTAACTTTGTACATATAATAGGAAAATGTATTTTTCAGTAGACTAGATCAGCTGACCTAGGATTGTTAGTTTTTTAAAAACGTAAATGTTTGTTTCTAAAACATTAACTGTTTCATTTTTCATGTGAAGGTAAAAAATTTGAAAACACAGAAATGTTTGGCCAGTATCCGCTACAGGTTAATGGCTTTAAAGATCTGCATGAGTGCCTCGAAGCTGCAATGATTGAAGGGGAAATTGAATCCCTTCATTCAGAAAACTCTGCCAAGTCTGGTCAGGAGGTGAGTTAAGTGCTCCTGTGGGCTTCTCTAGGGATTTGTTGTAGTGCTTTTTATTTTTCATTTGGGTTCATGGTTGGTTTTTATCTGACCTGCTGCTGTGCAGGTCCTGATGTCTGGCATAATGTTAATTTGAGGGGGTTGTATCTCTTTGGAGTATTCAGAATATAATGTTTTTGCATGTTTCTTAAGATAGGAAGTTCATGCTTATTAAAAGCTGGCACAATTAAGTGCTTACAGTGGTGATTTGACACAAGCTGGTTCCCGCCTGTTGCTGATATTTGATCTCCGTGAGAGGTTGTGGCTTAGGTGTCCTGTGGTACCTGAGCACTGCTCTGACTGACTTGCTGCTCTGGGCCATGTTGTGAGCAGCAGCTGTGAGCTGTGCCCTTGCCGTTGCTGCACAGCATTGCTGTTGTTCCTCTGTGCCTCTGTCATGTAATTGCTCAACCCCTTAGCCTTCTTCCCCTCTCCTCTTTCTACTGGCATGGCCATGCATCCTCTTCTTTGATACCTACAGTGGGCAATTCTCCACTGTGCTTGCAGTGTTGGGCAGACAATACTTGCTCTGTGGGCTGCTGTTCCTCCTGTTCCAGAAGAGCTCATTAGAGCAGGAGGCTGCCAAATGCCAGAACGTGCTGGAAGCGTGGGTGAAGGGATTCAGATGGAGCCCCACTAAGCAGTGGGGTATGCAGTGTATGATATTGAGATGAGTTGATAAATGAGATTTCTTGTGCAGAAATCACAGGTTAGGAAAAGAGGTAGTTTGTGGTTGTAGAACCAGGAGGGTGTGCTCTGAAACATCCCCTCTTACTGGCATTCATATGTGTGCCTGGCACTTTTCTCTGGCAGAGCTCTCCCTAATAACCTGTGGGTTACTGATATGGAGAAATGGGAATCCCTGTTGCCTTTGAGGGCTGAACTTCCTCTTCACACATCTGTTCATGTTTTACCACAGTTATTTTAAAGATGTGAAGTCTTAGGAGGTTTCTTCTACTTAAGTAAAAAGGTGTAATTTCTTCCTTGATGTCAGTCTTTGGAAGTAACGTAACTTTGCTTCATTTAATCATATCAACATACACTCAGGGTTTAATTATGAAGCCTAGTGACACACACTGAAATCATCCTCCAGTCTGAAGTTCTAGTTCCAACTTTGTTTTGCAACAAATGTTTTAGAGCATCCCTTTTACAATGATCATAATTCCTGCAACATAACTGGAAGAAAACAAAATCTCATAAATTCCTTGGTACAATCCAAAGTTTGGTTTCTTCATTCTAGGTGAAATTTTGTATGTATCTACTACAAGAACAGGATTGGTTGTCTTCTGTACTGAAACTGTCTTGCAGTTAAAACCTGTGTATATTCATGCATAAAAAATGTTAGTTCTGTTATAAATGCTTGGCTAGAAATGTCAGATTTGGGTTGTGTGGTTTGTGGGGGTTCTTTTGTTTGTTTTGTTTCTGAGGGATTTTTAACCTGTAATGTTGGGAAATTGTAGGGAACAGAAGGATAGTTATGTACAGGTCTAGGCTGTTAAGCTTTGAGTTCTATGGAATTGTCAAGGTTTTAATCAGCTTGGCTTCTTAGCATGTGGAAATTGAACTGAAAATCATATGACTATGGTGAAAAACCAAGAAACATTACTGCATTATTAGGAGGGCTAAGTAAATTGATTAAGTTTCCCTGAAGTAATTTTTAGTGGTGTTGCTGCTTTTAGTAGTTATGTTTAAATATGACGCCTCAAAGATCACAGAACCAACTAGGTTGGAAAGACCTCTGAGATCGAGTCCAAACTATGACTGGACACCACCCTGTCAACTAAACCATGGCACTAAGAGCCACATCCAGTCTTTCCTTAGACACCTCCAGGGATGGTGACTCTACCACTTCCCTAGGCAGTCCTTTCATTGGAATCACTCTTTCTGTGAAGAACTTCTTCCTAATGTCCAACCTAAACCTTCCCTGGTGCAGCTTAAATCTGTGTCCTCTTGTCCTGTTCCTGGTTGCCTGGGAGAAGAGACCAACCCCCACCTGGCTATAATCTCCTTTCAGGGAGTTGTAGAGAGTGATGAGGTCTCCTCTGAGCCTCCTCTTCTCCAGGCTGAACAACCCCAGCTCCCTCAGCCTCTCCTCATAGGACTGGTGCTCCAGTCCCTTCACCAGCCTTGTTGCTCTTCTCTGGATCTGCTCCAGCACCTCAATATCTTTCCTAAACTGAGGGGCCCAGAGCTGGACACACTACTCAAGGTGCAGCCTAACCAGTGCTGAGTATAGGGGAAGAATCACTTCCCTAGTCCTGCATTGTTACAGTGCACTGGAAGGTTTGGAAGTACTAAACCAAGCTCACTTTTTTTGTAGTTTTAACAGAGTCTGTCTCAGCTGAACAAAGACTTAAAGTGCCATTCCTCTGAGCTGGTATCAAAGTCTAAAAAGAATAATATTGTGATAGTCACATTTTAAAAGATCGTTCTGTTTTTTTTCCTTATTCCCACCGTTGCCTCTAGTGGGATATTTAGCTGCTCATTCACTATTATTAGCATTATTATTTTTACTCTTATGATCACAATGCCTAAAAGCCTCAGCTATGGAGTGGGGTTGTCAGCAGGCAAGCTAATGTATGAACAACAACAAAAAAATCTCTGTCCTGAGGAACTTAAATCCTCTTTCAAGAGAAGATGGAGGTCAATGCACATACTTGGGAATTAGAAGTGTGAGGAAAATGAGAGAATGTTTGTCAGCATCATTGTTGATGAAATTAAGCACATCAGCAACTTAGTCATCATTAAGTGGTTTGGGGGCCTTGCAATGAAAGGGTTTTAAGGGGAAGGGTTGTGCTATGTCTTTGCTAACTTAAGCATTGAAATTTACTGCTGTGTGAAGTTGTTGCAAGAGAGAAGTCATGATTGTCTCTGTTAAAACTGAGAAGGTGGTTTTTGGAGCTGATATAGGCAAGAAAATGGAAGGCAGCTCATTTTGTGTGTAAACAGGCAATGAACTAGGAAAATTCAGCAACATCCTGGGAATCTGTTAGTGTGACAAGGTTACCTGCACTAAGGCCAGACAAGGGGAGAAGAGAAGAAACCTTGCACTCAGATGTGGAGTGATGAGAACCTAGACGCAAATTTTATCCATGAGCGCAGGAGGAAAAGGCTGCGAGGTATTGTGTGAAAAGGCTATTCAAGACATTTGGCTGGATAGGAGAACTTGAAGTGAGCCCTGAGTCAAATGCCACATCTGGGCTATGGCTTTGATGTCAGAAATATGTGGCAATAGCGTCTGCAGCTGTCAGGGAAGCTTGAGTTGATGGTTAGATATCCAAAACTTATTAAATGGATAGACCATAGTTATGTTTTATAATGGAGAGGAAAAAAATGCTGGAACTGGAGCTGGATTTGTGTTGTAGTTGAGAAATAATGTATGTAAAGAAAGAAATGGGGACTAGGGATAGACCTCTACTGAGTACTGAAAGAAAACTGGGATAAGGTGATGATAACAGTGATTAGCAGTGAATAGAGACATGAGCAGAAGTTTTAGACTGTTAGTGTAGAGGAAATTTCAAGAAAAAATATCAGTTTTATGCTGCTGAGAGCTCTTGTCTGGCACAGCCCAGAGCACTTGATGATCCTGCTTCAGAGGAGAAACTTTGAGTGATATCAGGTGAATGAAAGGGTCAGGAACATGAACCTGAGGGGACTAGCAGGAAGAGCACTTGATACAGTGTAAACAACCCTTTCAATGTTATGGGAGAGTTAAAAGAGAACAGGGCAGTTGGCAAGGCAGGTAGGTTCCAGCGTGGGCTGATTTTGGTACAAGCGAGGAAAATGTGACATAAAGAATCCTTCCTGCCTCCTCTGCAGGAGGAAAAGTTGATTTGAAAAGCTGTGATGCAGCATGGGCAACAAATGGTCTGTGTTTACAGTAAAGGGGAAGGACGGGAGCTTTGCAAAGCTTATGCTGACCCACCTTCCAAAACCAATTTCTCCCACAGCTGTTGGTCTGCAGGTATTGTACAATTATTACTAAATTAAATGACTGCTATTAGAAGGCATTCATTGTGGGGTTTTCTGTTTTTCTTTTGTCCAGCACTGGTTCACGGAGCTTCCTCCTGTCTTAACTTTTGAGCTGTCAAGATTTGAGTTTAATCAGGCTTTGGGGAGACCAGAGAAGATACACAACAAATTAGAATTTCCTCCAATTTTGTATCTAGACAGGTACAGTATAATATTATCAACAAAATTCCAGTATGAATATAAATTAAATCTCATGAGTTTGTTAAAGTTGATGATGTATCTTATGCTCACTTAAATCACAGTAAATTTCTGTTCTCGCTGTACAAGTTAGAGTTTTCATGGGTTTCATCTGTTTCAGAAAGTACACATAGATAAGAATTTAAGATATACTGCTGTTTTCTGTGAAAAACCTTCTTCCACTTCCATTTATTGCTAGATAGCTGTGTACACAGGCAAAATACTCTGAAAAATCACACTATTTATGGGTCCCTTTGGTAAAGAGGATGACAAGTCAGCTATTTCATGGTGTTCCAGATAGTCTGCATGGTTTGAAGAGTATCCTGGGCATCAGTGCAATGCTGTTGATGTGTAGAGGTGAAATACCAGGATGGATTTCAGTTAGCTGCTGAATGCTATTTAGGAACCTAAATAATGAAACAGGAGTATTGGTATGTGGTTGCTACGTAAACCACTTCAGAATCTAATAGCAGCTTTCTAATACATGTTTGTCCTTCATACATGTTTGTCCTGCATGGTATGAACAGAGCTTTCGACACCGGGGAGAAAGCACCTTCTGAAAGTTGTGGAAGGGAAGGTTTAATGGTTTATTTTTGTCTCAGTTCTGTTATAGTGCTGAATATATTGTAGGTTCTAGAGCATGTGAGGTTTTATTAGCACTAAGCATTAGTGATTATGGCTGGTGGGTACAGACCTCAGTTCCAGTGTTGGGATACTACGGGCTGACACTTCTTTCTAAATTTCATGTTTTACAGGTATATGCACAAAAACAGAGAAATAACAAGAATTAAACGAGATGAAATCAAGAGACTGAAAGAGTACCTCACAGTTTTACAACAGAGATTAGAACGGTACTATAGATAACTGTGTAAATAGTATTATAGGCTACATAGAATAACTCTTCTTAACTACAGACTTTGTGTAGTTATTTACTCTAGATTTCCCTTCTGTATCTCTTTTCTTTTAATCTTTTCCTTGTAAATTGTGTATAACCATTGTAATTCTGATGCATGAAACATGCTAGGAAAGGCTTGCTTTATTTAATTGCAGTCAACCAGAAAAAAAATAAATCTTTTTTTTTTCTTCTTTCTTTTTTTTTCTTTTTTTTTTTTTTTTTGGTGTATATGTGAGTCATGGCATTAATACGTTTTATGGTTAACAGATATTTAAGCTATGGTTCTGGTCCTAAACGATTCCCCTTGGTAGATGTCCTGCAGTACGCCTTGGAGTTCGCCTCCAGCAAGCCGGTGTGCACATCTCCCGTCGATGACCTGGGTGCAAGTGCCCCTGCGAGCGGCACGGTGCCAGCCCAGACCTCACCCAGGTAAGGGTTTGCTCTGCCACTGCAAACCAGCCTCAGAGAGGGAGGCAGGAAGTTTAGCTGCCTTGTTCACCAGGTGAATAAAACTAGGCAAACTCCTAAGGGGGTATAGCGTAAAATCTCTGCTCTTTTCCCAGAAGTGCTTTTCAGCACAGCAGACTTAAATAGATAAACCTAAATGTTAATAATGTGAGTGGTTGTCTCATGCGCTTATAAAAATGTCTCTGGGTGGAGAATTTCCATTTTCAAACAAAGCCCAATTCCACCTACAATTCCGAATAGACACAGTATCTGGGGAGGTCACTGCTTCCTAAGAGTATTGTTTAAGAATTGGGCAGTGTGTATGTGCTGCTGGTGTACAATTTATCTGTTAATTTCTGCCTGGGAGTTAAGCTCCTTTTCTGCTTTGCAATTTACACTTTTCATCAAGTTTGTCAGGAACTTAACAGTCTGACTTTTTTTAATGCAGAGTAGCTAAAGTATCAGGCAGAGAAAGATTCAATAATGTTGGTTTTCTCATTATTTAAGCTAGGAACTCAGTATTGGGGATCGGGTGCACCCTCAGTTTGCAGATGACACCAGTTTGGGTGGGAGCATTGAATCTGCTGGAGCGTAGGAAGGTTCTGCAGAGGGATCAGGCTGGATCCATGGGCTGAGGACAATTATATGAGGTTCAGCAAGGCCAAGTGCTGGGTTCTGCACTTGAGTCACAGCAACCCCCTGCACTGCTACAGGCTGGGGGAAGTGTGGCTGGAAAGCTGCTGGGCAGAAAAGGCCGTGCTGATCAGTAGCAGCTGAACATGATCCAGCGTGTGCCCAGGTGGGCAAGAAGGCCAAAGGCATCCTGGCCTGTATAGAAATAGTGTGGCCAGCAGGACCATCCCCCTGTACTGGGCACTGGTGAGGCTGTACCTCAAATCCTGTGTTCAGTTTTGGGCCCCTCGCTGCAAGTAAGACATTGAGGTGCTGGAGCGAGTCCAGAGAAGGGCAGCAGAGCTGGGCAAGAGTCTGGAGCACAAGTCTGATGAGCTGCTGAGGGAGCTGGGGGTGTTTAGCCTGGAAAAAAAGGAGGCTCGGGGGGACCTGATTGCTCTCTACAACCACCTGAAAGGAGGTTTCACCTCCTGAAGCTCCTTTCAGGTGGTTGTAGCCAGATGGGGGTCAGGCTCTTCTCCCATGTGACAAGTGATAGGACAGAAGGAAATGACCTCAAGTTGTACCAAGGGAGGTTTAGGTTGGATATTAGGAAAAAATTTCTTCATGGAAAGGGTTGTCAAGCACTGAAACAGGTTGCCCAGGGAAGTGGTGGAATCACCATCCCTGGAGGTATTTAAAAGGCATGTTTATGTGGCACTCAGCGATATGGTTTAGTGGTGGAGGTGGCAGGTGCTGGGTTAATGGTTGGATTTGATGGTCTTAGGGGTCGTTTCCAAACTAGATGATTCTATGATAGAGTATAACTTTGGTTAGGTGGACACTAACGGTTTATAACATAGCTTTTTATATTACATTTGGAAAATAGGGGTTTGGGTTCTGGTTAACTTTGTAGTACAAGGAAATAAAGTACATGTATCTAAAAAGACTTCAAAAAGATTTCAAATGTCCTATTGTAGAAATGACGATGACTGATAAGAGAAGACAAACTTCTAAAAGTTACCATTGCTTGCATGAAATACAATATCGAAAGTAATATACTTTGTTCAAACTCCTATGTAGGAATTTTGTTCTGTAAAAATGTAAGCCTTGTGACTTTTTTTTGTCAATCTGTAGAAACACCACAACATGTTATATAGAGTGACATTTTCAGCTCTTAATATTCTCAGAACTTTGTAAACTACTGAAGAATCCAGGTTCCTCAGGCTATATCATGATGCTGTACCCAAAGTAAAAATTCAGTGGCTTGCAAGAAACATCTTCAGATTCCTGTTATGCAGTGTAATTATATATAGGTGGTCTTGTTGATGAGAAGAGAAAAATCTGTAACAGGTTTTAATTTTTATTATTCTGCTGCTCTTGTAGAGTTCTCCTAAGATGGCTGCTCCTCAGTTTGAGTTGTTTGGAACAAATTTAGATGGGTTGGTACTCAATTCCCAATGTACTGTAAATATCAGAGGTCCCTTCATTGTTGTTGTTCAGTTAACATGAGTTGTAGGTAGGTGATCAGAAAAAGAATGTCTGCTAGGCATAGGACACACAAAGTTATTCAATGGAGAATTTGTGTTTATTGGATTTTATGGTCAGTGGGCCATAAGACAAGCTGCTGTGATTTTTCTCTGTGCCATTTGGCAGTAAATGTTTCAAACCACAGTGATTACGTGTATATTGTGATTTGAAAGTGTTTTAGTAGCATTTCAAGTGAAGCAAACTATGGCTTGACCGATCCAAATCTCATTCCTTTATGTTTGGTAATGGCAGTTGTTGTTTTGCTAACATGTAGTGCACCACAGAGTTTTCAGAATTTACACACTAATTCCATAGTGATATTGTAGGTACCTTTCCTGAATTGCACTGTAGGAAAATATTACCTTTACAATTTCTGTTTTCAGAGGAAAAGCTTATTTTTGTGCTGTAGCTTTCAGTTTGTGCACATGATGATTCAGTTTTTGTATTTCATGTTTTGAATGAATGCAGCACAATAGAGCAGCAGGGGCCTTCCTCTTCAGATGTTCCAAGCACATCTCCTGTACAAAGATCAGTAATACATAAACCATTCACGCAATCACGAATTCCTCCTGATCTCCCGATGCATCCGGCACCAAGGCACATCACTGAGGAGGAGCTGTCTGTCCTGGAAGGCTGTTTGCATCGCTGGAGGACCGAAGTAGAGAATGACACTAGAGGTAATGCCACGAGCTGGGGAATGCACTTGCCGTTGGAAAACATTTGGGCAAGGAGGGGGAAATTTTTCATCCAAGAACGTTTATTGTTTGGCACGTGGGTAGATCAGTGTGCACCACATTGAAACATATCTGTGTTTGGCTTTTAGTGACATAAAATAAAGATGTAGCCACGTGCAATTATGCAGCCTTATGGAAGAGAGGTTCTTTTTCTCTTTCAGATTTACAAGAAAGTATATCTAGAATACACCGGACAATTGAATTGATGTACTCTGACAAAACAATGGTCCAAGTAAGTACAGTTTCAGCATGAGATAACTGAAAATAGATCCTTTTTGTCAATTTTTGAAAGTTCTTAGATGCTTGAAAATGGAGCAAGTATACCATGATTACATAGAGCTTTGAGATTTGCAAACACTTTAGTTGTGCACAGTCAGATGGAAGACAGCATTGCAATATTTTACAGGTGACATGCTTAAGTTTAAGCACCTTTATGATGAAAAACCAAAATATGTTCCATCTCTGATCCATTTTTTACTTGAATGCAGATTCATGCAATAAGGTTCTTTTTGTCCTGATTTGACCATATTGCTAGGTAATCTTGTGGCATTAAGGTGGCAAAGCATTAGATACAAGAAACTATTATTTTTGTACTTTGCTGCTTAGTGAGTGTCTTTATTATTGCAACTTCCATGCTAATACTTGGGAATTCAGGCTCCTGATTGTGATTTGTAGTTATTAATGCACGTCAGTGGTTTTGTTGTTGTTTTGCTATTGTTAGATTTTTAAAACACTGGTTAGATTTAGTATCAGTCACAACCTTGATTATTAGTCTAAGCTGCCCTTCAGGAAATTCTCATGTTGTGTAATCTGAACAGCGTTTTTAGAATGCTTTACTATGGAGTTATGGCTCCTCTGCCATTTCTTATGTTCACATACTCATGTTCTCTCACTCTGACAGGTTTTAAGGTTAAGGATTACTTCCTCTGTTACTTTCTGTTAGTAAAAAGAACTATTTTCGTTCCAAGTAAGATCTGTTCAGCTTACAGTTTTCCTTGAGGTATGTTTTCATTTTGTACATGGCTTGTAATATTTCCTGGCAGCTGAGCTCTGATGTTAAGGATTTCAGGCAGACTTGCCCAGATGACTTTCTTTAAGCTTGCTACTTGCAGGCACTTTTTTTTTTCCTTAATACTTGTGTTATAACAAGAAGGTTACGTGTCATCCAACAGTAAAATTAAGTAATTTGGTAACACTGTATGCAAGTAGTCTACCTGTGTTGGCTTAGGTGTTATAGGAGGAAATACCTCTGGATGGCAAAGGTAGTAGTCAGCTGTCATTACAGAAGAAAAAGGAGATTACTTAGTAAAACATGAAGTAGGTGCTGGACCCATCTGAAATCACAGGCTGGAAGCAAAGTTTTTGTCCCATGGGTGTTTTGGCACAATAGGAAGGAGGCAGGTGCACACAATCCACTTTTCCTTGCCCATCTACATCTGGGTGATTTGATAGCTGGGTATTGCTCTATTCTCTGGGATAAGTTTCACAGTATCGATGTTTTCCCCTGCACAATACAGTTGCTGAACTGAAAGCTTTTCACTTGTAAGTCATGTTCTAGGCACATAAAACTGGACAATTTTTAAGACAAACGTATTATATTTGCAGGATACTTCCTAGTGCTTGTATGAACTATTTGAGAAGCTCTTCATCTTCTCCTTGTGACCTCTTTTGAGTCTAAGGAAAACTACAGTCGTCCTAAAACCTTTGTCAAGTTTTCATATGAAATACGTTCCTGAAATTTTTATTTTATCTTGGTCTCCTGAATCAATGGCTCATCAGCTGCTTATTTAATTATTTCTCCCCTTCCATGAATTTGCTGTGGGGAAATGACACAACAGTTTTTCCTGTGGGAGTTTATCTTGGATACAGCAGCTTTGACATATCTATTCTGTAGTGAGAGGTGGGTTGGTGAAGCTCCATTCCTGTTTCATGAGTACTCAGTGTAAGCTAAGAAGCTTAATGCTCTGTACTATTAATTACTGTTGATACAATGGCTTATCACAAGAGACCTCTGTCAGCACTGATCTCACCTGTACACTGGTCACAGACCTTTGTGGGGAACCTTCCTGGAAGCTCAGTGTGGGCAGCTGGTTCTCCAGAGCTGGAGGAAATGTTAGGGGCCCTCAAGCTGACCCAGTTAGCGTGGTTTTAAGTAAAATGTTTTAAATTCACCTGGGATTTTTAGTGCCTGATTTCAGGGTGAGGAATTTTATTTTGTTAAAGTCTATAGAGAACTTAATTTTTTTAAAAATCAGGATATGCATATATTTTTGTGAATATACATGGACTTGCAATCATTTTAAGAAGGCTTTCACACTGGTTTAATAACAGATGTTAAAACCCCCAGAGCATTTAGATTTAAGGACTTGCCAGGATTTCTTCTGTGTATACTTCTTGTGTTTGGGAGATTTAGAGTGCAGTTTGGTCTCTGGAATGACAGGCTGTTTGATTCCAGCTGCTGTGCAGTCAGTCAGCTTTACAGTTCAAGGGGGTTTGCAAAATCTCCAGCCCTTGCATATAGCATGGAACAGAATGATCAGGTTAAAAGTGACTTCAAGGAGTTTCTCAAGGCAGAGTTATGTGTGTATTTATGGTTATTGATTGTTGAGGTACTCAAATGATATTTGCAACAAATACGTAGTACAGACGTAACCTGGAATACTTTTTACATCGTTCCTAGAAACTGGTATCTTCCTTCTTTGCTGCAGGAGGAGGAGAGGACATCTTCGGGTGATCCATGCTTTTACGTGGCAGTGCCTTTACTGATACATTTACAATACCAGAAAACAGTTGTATTCCTATTTTACTGTAGTAATTTTACCTTTAGGTAACAGAAGTATTCAACTCTCAGATATTCCTTTAATAAACTCTCTTAATGGCACATAGAAAGAACAAGAGTTTATTACCTTGAATTTGCATGTGCCTTTCCAGACTTTTTGACGGGTTTACTAGGTCAGAGCTGGAGCAAATCACAGACAGTCAAGGCTGACATATTTGAGAGGTTTTTGTACAAGGAAGGTAGGAATATTATGGAATTAAGAAAAAAGGGAGTCAGCAGTAAAGACAGCCGAGTAGACATTTATGCTACTCACTAATGTTTTTAAGATCTCCTGTAACTAGTAGTGGTAAGTAACATAATTCAAAGTCCTTATGCTTAGTGGTTTGCTAGTTTTACTTGTTTGTGTTTCCTCTGTGTTGTTTTGATTCTGTTTAACTTTATTTTTGTTATTTTTATTTAATGTAGCTATTATTGCTGGCATACATTAGGAACCAACTGCTGGCAAACAGAGTTTGACATTTGGGTTTTTTTCTGTTTTCTTTTTTTAAGGTTCCTTATAGGTTACATGCTGTGCTAGTTCATGAGGGTCAAGCAAATGCAGGACACTACTGGGCGTATATTTATGACCACCACCAGAACAGATGGATGAAATACAATGACATTTCTGTGACAAAGTCAACGTGGGAAGAGTTGGAACGGGACTCCTTTGGTGGTTACAGGAATGCCAGTGCATATTGTTTAATGTATATCAATGATAAGGAACAATACTTGATACAAGGTAATGTTATCAATATGGGTTCTGCATGGTATAGAATAGCTAAATACATCGATAAAGTGAGCTTCTCTCACATGGATTTCCAGATTTTTTCAATGTTTTTAATAATTATTGAAAGTTTTATTTCTGCTCATAACTGTTAGATTATTTTTGTAGGTAGAACAATTGCTTTTCAACTTCTAGATTAATAAAGATAATGCCAGTGTTTCAACATTATTAAGAGATTAAAATAAACTATACGTTTGCTAATTTGCAAACATTTTAGCCAAGTCATTGCATGCCCAGAATTCATTAGAACAGAAACATGGAAATAGATAAATGAACATTTTACATTAAAATCCTCATGTAGCTGCCTTTTTTTTTTTGCCTTTTTTTTCCTTAAGCTTCAGAGCTCTGATGCACTCTGTTGGAGCATGGAAACTTGAAAGCTTATGCAGTAAATTGAAATGTAAATAACTTAGCCCCTAACAACCACACATTAAACCTGAGCAATACATGGATTGGGAAATTTTTTTTCAGGACATGTAGTAAAATGCAACTATAAGGCCTCGTATGGAAGTGTTTGAAGAGGGGACAAAGATCCCTTTAGCATGAATTTTATAATAATGGTAGCCAGGGAGCTGACTGTGAAAATGTCCACAGATGCAATAATAGGTTGGGGAAAATTTTCATGCTCCTGTCTTTTCTTAGGGCAGGAGGCTTGAGTGCTCATTTGTTCAGTTTTTAAAGGAGAACTGATATTAAGCATGACATTCCTAGATTGCCAGATTGGTAGTGGACTTGCAGCCATGGGGTCTGTGGGCCCTGTAGCTGCTCTGCCACTCCAGTTAAGTCTGAGGGCTGCTCACTGTGGGACAGTTACAGCTGATTGATCTCCTGGGGTCTGGGATACCCCTGCAGACACCATTCTCCAAACAAAAGGGAAGGTTGCTCAGTGTAGCTAGTGTTCCTATCAGTTGACTTTCCAAATCCCTGTAGGCCCACTCTCCTTCCCCTTTTTCCTTGGGAAGTTCAGTTGTGTCCATCTCTGTGTGGCTGCAATGCAATCGAGTGATGGTGGGGGTTTCGTGACTTTTTTTTATGAATGTTCACAGTCACAGGTGCTCGTGGCCCAAAAGGCTTATTTTTCAAGGTGTCAGTGGTCTGATAGTGCCCAAGAATGTAAAATCCAAAGATCACAGGAGCAGTAGCCGTATGTTTCAGTAGCAGAGGAGTGCCCAACAGATAGTAAAACCAGTTAGAAGTAATATAGTTTGGGGGTTTTGGTGTTACACTGTACATTTTCAGTAATTCACTTGAGGAAATCTGTTGAACATACTTTGTTTTCCCTGTTCTTTCTTTTTCTGAAACTTATATTTCATGTTACTGCAGAGGAGTTTAACAAAGAAACGGGGCAAATGCTTGTTGGAATGGACACGCTACCTTCTGATCTAAGGGATTATGTCAAGGAAGACAATAAACGTTTTGAAAAAGAACTTGAAGAGTGGGATGCAGAACTTGCTCAGAAAGCACAGCAGGAGAAGTTGTTATCTCAGATACCCAGGGCACCAGCACCCTCACCTGCTCCAGGTTAGCTGCTTCTACCTGTTTGTAAAAGGACGAGGACCAAAAGTCACTGGGTTTTGTATATATTGTTTTACAGCTTAACAACAAAAAAGAAGTTAATTTTGTAATCATGAATTACAACTGTTCACTTGGCCAGAGTAACTGTACTTGAGGCTCAGTCTGGGGGTTTTTTGCATTTCATTTTTTATTTAAAGAAAAAAAAAGCTGTTGGTTCATCTGCCTTTTCCCTCCCAGTTATCTTTAGCTTTATTTTTTTTTCATATAAACTCTGACCTTTTAAGACAAGTAATTATTAATTATTAACAGGTCTCACCAGTCTGTTTTGAGAATTTGTTAGTCTGTAAGTGATGTATATTCTTCTATTCAGCATGATTGGGTACCAGACTTATGTTCTCATTTTAAATTAAGACAGAATTTAGATACAAAGAGAAGAATAATTTATTTGGTGTGGTGCATTGAGTAGATTTAGCAATAGCAGGGCCCACTTAAGATTTTACTATGTAAAAACAAGGGTGTTACAATTATGGAAAAGACTCTGACCAGCAACAGTGAGGCCAATGATTTGTAGTGAGGCTGCTGTCCAGATGTTTTCATTGCTTCATTGGAGTTGTTAAGACTGAGCATATATTTCTCATAACTATCTGTGACTGCAAACTGAATTTACAAAGTGCAGTGATTTAATGACATTGCTTGTTTTGTGAACTCTGCGGAGAGTTACTTTATCTTCTGTATGTTTTGAGTTCGCAAACACTTTGAGACTGGTTTTTGTTCTTTTGTTAATTAATGGAAAGTACAAAATGAATGTTTTATTTGCCTGCCAAAATTTGGTTTCGTCATGTAAGGAATATAAGACAATATTTATGCTAATCAATTTATTGCCCCCAAGTGGAAGAGATTTTGAGATATCCCTTAAGGCAGATGAACACATTGTGTTTATTATTTTACAAAGTCAAAATACATCTGGCATTCAAGTGTCTGTAGGTCATTCCATATATTGAGTCTGTATCCCACAGAAAGTTCAAGTAGAATCTCCTCTTTGTTCTTGGTCACCCCTGATGATCGATTGATGAACACCCCTCACTCAAGAGCCTTAATGGGTTTATAGACAGGATGGGTCTGTTGTTACTAATATAAAATCAGGGATCCATTTATAGGGAAGTGTTCAAAATGACACGAGACACAGACTGCTGTAAAATTGAATTTGTGAATTGTGTGACCTACCCTGCATTTTCTGTGTGCTTACCTTATCTGTGAGACAGTGATCCAAACAAAAACTAATCAATTCAAAATTCATGCTGATGTTAACACACAAAATTATCTTATTTCTCTCACTAAGTTCAAGCAGGAGAACCAGAATATTTAGAGCAGCCATCAAGAACTGATATTTCAAAGCACTTAAAAGAAGATTCTGTACAAGCAATCAATAAAGCTTTAGCTGAACAAGAAGATAGAGGTCCAGAAGCTATAATGGATACGGTGAGGATATTTTGAAGCTTGAAATACTTCTTTTGCTTTTATTTTGCAAATGGAAATGATAAAAGCTGACTAAAGGGTGTGTGTCTGGAAACTTTGAACTGAAATTGGTCTTTCTTCAGGGATTGTCCAAACTGAAGTCCATTCAGAAAGTGTGTACAACAGTAATGAATGTGGGGCAAAAAAGAAATACTAAATACAAGTTCTCTATGGGATTAAAGTGCTTGTCAAGAGTACAGCCTATTGTTCAAATTAAAATCAGATGTTTGTGCTCACAGTCTTCTAAAAATATTAGATGGTTCCATGTATTTTTGAGGAGAAAATATTGACAGTCCGTGTAAAAGACTTGAAAAATACTGCTTTAGACATTGAGGTTTTTGTCTGTGAAATATAAGATTATAATTTAGTTCCCTTGAAATACCTGTGGCAGTTAATGCAGCTTTCAAAAATAAGGGTTTTTTCAACAATATACTGTAGCTTTATGCAGATTCACAACTTCATGAAAATTACTTTTTGTGATTCATAGGATGCATATATTAACTTTAAATGGTGATAAGAATTAGTGTTGGGTGATTCTGTTTTCACTTCATACAAAAAATACTAAGAGGAATGGGACATTATTTTATGGGTTCTTAATGAAACTAGTATTTAACAGTTTTTTCTTCCAGCAATTATTTTTTTTGCTTCTCTATAAGTAGATGACCACAAAACCAAGGGTCATTAAAACAATACATGCATCCGTCTTGAAACTGTATCCATAAGGATAAGACATAAGAAGTATACTTTCCTTAGGCACCCCTAGTGACCACTAGAGATATGAACAGTTTAGATCTCTGCAGAATTTGAAGCAGATGGTTCAGGTACGAACCCTCATTAAACAGCAGCAGATCTAGCCATAGATATCTTTGGGGCCAGCAGGAAGTCCTCTTAAAGCCTTTGAAAATTGTTGACAACTTGTTGACCTGCTGTGTTTTCCACTCCTCTCTCCTGTGGTGTCAGGAAAGCAGGGAAACACACTTTCTCTGCTAAACTGAAATCAGAGTTAACAGGGAGACTGATCTAACCCTTGATGAAAAGATGCTCTGCCACTAATCCTTTAGGCTACTGTATCTCTGATTTTTTTTTTTTTGAGTTCTCAGAACCCAGAACAGTTTAGGGGGAGCCTGTTTAATATGATTTACCTCCAGCTGAAGGGGTAGCTGTGCAGTTACCAAGCCCATGATAAAATGTCTTTCATAATGCTGTCCTTTTTCTAGGGTTTGTGGGCATCCATCCCAGTGGGATGTGAAAGAATCTTACAGACTTATGCCATGGATCAAGTGTTTTAGTTCAGGATAATGACACCTTGCACAGTGGTCAGCCTTAGGGCTTCACAAAGCTGTGGTTGAGGAACCACATGGGAACACCATGATAGTCTTGATGAGGCAGATGCAGGTTGTATTACTGCAGTATTTTCCCTGCAGCAAGATGGATGGCTCTTGAAAAATATAAATGAAAAAAAACAAACCATGCAAACTCTTTTATTTAAAAACTACTGTACTTCAACTGTTATAATCTAAAGCAAATTTCTAGCTAATCTGAAGGTGCTATGTTAATGTTTTAAAGCTGCTCTCTGTATACCCAAATTTCACTTAGTGGAATTGTGCTTCCTTCTCAGTGTATCAGCATGCTTTCTAATTATTCTACTTCCACGCAACCATATATTCCATTCTTCCTCTTTTTGTTTCTCCATTTTTAAAAGAAGGAAAGCCAACATCAGAATATGTAACCTACAAGATTGTAGGTTAGTCATCACATGTTCATTTTGTCCATTTTCTGCCCTTCTGCCCTTTTTTTCCTGCCCTCTGATTGCACAGTTTTCCTTTGTATTTATACAGTGTTGGGTGTGAATAGATAACTGTATATTTCTGGAATCTTTGTTTAAAAAATGAGACTATTGTTATAGTTGGAGAAGTAGCATGGCACTCTGTGATTGCTTAGATGAGAGTCAAGGTTTAAGTTCTGCAAATGTTGTAAGCTGCCTATTATTCAGTGATAGACCATAGAAGCTGAGATTGTGTCCATTATTGTTTAAAACTCATTTTAACATAGCAAGAATTTCAGTGACTAGCAAAATCTTCCTCTGATTTAGTTTTTGATTACTCTTCTAAAAAAAATAAACCTGTTAATTGTAATGTACCTTTAAATATTTTTAAAATATCTTGATTGTTAGAGGTTGGTTGGTTGGTTGGTTGGTCTTTTCCCAGAGCATCAGGAAATGTTAGGCTTTGGCTTGTTTCCATCCTTTAGTATGAATTCAAGAGGTATTTCAGATATGAAATATCTGGCCTGGCCCTGTTCAAGACCAGGTTGGATGGGGCTGTGAGCAACCTGATTTAGTGGGTGACATCCTTGGAATTAGATGATCTTTAAGGTCCCTCCCAGCCCAAACCATTCTGTGATTCTGTGATACATTCAGTAATTTTGGCGTGAAATGTATAAGAAGTGGTGGTTCATAGACTCATCCTTTGTCAACTGCCTTAGATCTGTAACAGATGTTAGAGTTGCAATACTGGTATCCTAACCTGTAAAGGTATAATTAGTGATTAAAGAATGAATGAAATATTTTTAATAATTATGGCTTAACTTTAAAATGTACTGCTTAAAAATATCACTTATGTTCTCAGTTTCTTAATTTTTTCAGAATTTCAGCAGTGCACACCACTGTAGTAGATCAGCCTGTCAGTTTGCATCTTTCCGTAATTTTCCGTATTTTCTGATTATTACTTTTATTTTTTTTTCCCCCAAACACATACTGATAATGGTTTTCTTCTGCAGAGCTCTGATAATGCCCCAGCTCCACCAGCTCCTAACCAGCGAGTTGTAGAGGTGGCGATTCCCGATGTAGGGACTTTTGTGATTGAGTCAGAGGAGGGGGGTTATGACGATGAGGTACATTTGATTGCGGTTGTGTGCACCGCTCCTCCTTGGTGCTTTCTTGTGCTGCCTGATGAGAAGTTCTGGCATGTTTGCACACAGTGACACTTAACAGATTTCTGCAAAACTAAATGCTTAACGATTTGTAATCTTAACAATATATTAATTCGTAATGAAATATGAAAGGAAAGCACTACCTACTCTAATTGGGCACGCTTTGCATGGTACCGTTTACACTGGAGGTGTATTTGTCTTTTCAGCTGTGAAAGTTGAATGTTTGTGTTAGGCCAAGTAGCCTTCAAAATGCTGGTGATAGACTGCACACCGCTCCATTATTTAAAAAGTGACAGGACAGTGAGTGATGTTCTTAATGTTTGTGCTTCTGTGTCAGTCCAGTAAAGCCAATGTTCAAGTCTGATCTCTTATTTGCCAAGGTTAAGCTTTTCAGGCTTTGGGGATTAAATTATCCGTGGAAATAACCTGAAACTGATGTGGCTGGTGGAGCTGACTCTTGCAAAGCTTAAAAAAAAAAAAAAAAAAATTCTTTTTTTACAGGTCAGGCCCAGGGTGGTGCAGGTACCTGGTACTACTTGAGGAATAAACGAGAAGCCAGTTGTTATCCTGAGAGACATTATTTTTTGCTGCCCTATTTTAGCAGTAAAAAGGAACATTAAACTGCCCTGCCTTGACACTGCCTACTCTGTGAATATTTTGGTTGGGGTTAGTGTTGGGGCAGCCCATATTCTCAGGTGTCTGAGCATGTGTTCTTGGGGGGCTCTGGGGAGCTTTAGCTTCCCTAGGCAAATGGATATTTCAGGTCATTCTGCCCTGGAATTGTGATCAATTGTAACTGGGATTATGGGGTAGGGAGTAAAATTATTTAATTGACATCATCACCCTGAGTTTGGCTTCTCACAGATGTGTAGTCTCCACCTTTAAAGACATGAGGATTTAACCTCATATAGTGACCTGCTTTTTTGTTGGTTTTCTCTCCTTTTTTTTTTCCACTGTTGTCCCCATGCCATTGTCTTTTTAGAGGAAAACTTTCTTGCTTATTTCCCTGTTCATTTTGTAAGTGTGTTCACTTTTTTTTTTTTTAAATGTTTTTATGTGTGGGGAAACTCTTGCAGGGAGTTTCAGGTTCTTCATCTTTTCTTGCTATGCCAGTTGCTGTACCAGCTATACCAAGGAGAGAGGGAGAGTTTTTCTTTGCTCACAGTTAACAAAGGAGAAAGGCTTTTCAGAGTAACCTAAATGTCTCAAATTGTATGTA
Source organism: Neopelma chrysocephalum (assembly GCF_003984885.1). Classification (NCBI taxonomy): domain Eukaryota; kingdom Metazoa; phylum Chordata; class Aves; order Passeriformes; family Pipridae; genus Neopelma; species Neopelma chrysocephalum. The sequence goes on from NW_020897715.1 coordinate 600,390, forward strand.
ACTGATGTGAATAGCTGTGAGATATGTGTCTTATGTTTGGCTTTGTGTTCGTTAATTGTTTTGGGTTTGATGTTTAAGAATTTGTCTGCAAATGCTTCAGGAAGCAATTGCACTTGTAGCAATGAATGAGTCTCTGATTTTGATGTTGAAATATGCATAAAATACAGGAAGTGTGGTTTACTGTGGTTTTAGTGTAGTGTGATTGGATGATTTTTCTACTTGAAACTTTTTTTTTTTATAAATCCTTTGGCCATGGGTAGCACTCATTCAGTGTGCAGTTTCTGCTGGATACTAATGCTGAACGATGCATGTTCCTTTCCTGGGAAGTTTGGACCATGTAACTTTTTTGACACAGTTTTCTTCAATTTTTTTTAATAAGATTCCTTTGATATTGTTACAGTAAAACTATATACACATGCCGTGATTTGATTTGCAGAATATGCACACCTGATCTGTATTGAATTGTGGCATTTCAGTGTATGCATGCATTAAGTTGCTTTTTTTCTTGCATGAGACTAAAAGCAAATTGAATTTGGTCATTGAAATAATAATCATTCAAAACTTTTACCTTAAATCCCTTGTGGCAGGTCATGCTGACCCCGAACATGCAAGGTATTATCATGGCTATAGGTAAAGCCAGGAATGTTTATGACAGGTGTGGGCCAGAAGCAGGGTTCTTTAAGGTACAACTAACATTTTCAACTTTTTCTCCTCTGACTTTTCTTGTTAGATATGCTACTCCCTCTACCCTTTGATGTATATTAAGTCTTTTCTAGCATCTATACATATTTGTCTATATCAGTCATCCATTTAGATATTTCTCCCTTGAAAAATAGACAAATATTTGCCCTGTTCATTTCAGTAGCTTATATACCTTTCTGCATTTTAGCTTTCTAGTAATAGTAGTGAGGAAAATAATAGTAACGTGAAACCTAGATATGTAATCAATAGGAATATATTCCCCTCCCCTCCTTTTAGTAACTTGACTTTTGGGACATCAGTTTTTTCACCCAGGGAAATTAGTGTTTAATCATTTGTTGTTTATTTTTAAAAGATGTTCTTGTTTAATACTCCTTAAAAGATTTTTAAAAAATCTAAATTACTTTCTTTTGTATAACTGCATGGATGTCAGTACTATTTATTATAACATTTTTTATTACTGGGAATTAGACATTAGGCTTCTTGTGGTTATTGCTCTTCACAATGATGCCAGATTTAAAAATGTGTTCGTTTTCTTAAATACACAAACTTCTGAGCACTTTTAGCTCGTAGTCTTTTCAGGGTATTAGAAATGGAATTACTTTGACATGATGTAAAATCCTCTCAAATGTGATCTGGAGAGGAGGAAGAAGTTTCTTGCCTGTTATTGAGTAGCAGCCTGTTTTCTTCTTAATTGTTATGATGTAGCTCCACTAGAAGAAACTGTCAAACCCCAAACCCCCCAACAAACAACAGCCAAACAAACAAAAAAACCCCTACCACCGCCACCAAAAGGTTCTCCAACCCCTTGGTAAGGAAATTTGAAATCTTGTGGGTTGGTTTGTTTGTCTGTTTGTGTGGGGGTTTGTAATGGATACTTAAAGAGGGGTTATGACCATAACATATGTTTGCAGGGTTGTCTCTGTTAACTGTGCCTGCCCTCAGGGAATGGAGAGACACCTGCTATAGCCTCTGTTCAGTGAAATGGAGTTAGTATGGGATTCAGTGCTGGTTGTTTTTTGGTTTATTTTTCAAACTTACTACTTAATGAAAATATGTCAGTATTTTTTTATTTTTTTTAAGCTCAAAAAACCACCCTCATTTGATCAAATCGCTCCTTACCAGAAAGTTTTTGATTATACCTAGTTATTTTTTTTAATATGGAGGGTGTTTTGATAGTTTTAAAACAGAAATGTTGTTCAAAATAAAATTATATTTAGTGCTTCAGAGTTATCAAGGCAATACTCAGTTGCAATGTTTTTCAGTCTTTATCTTTGAATGCTTAAAAACTTCTGCTTCATGGGGACAGAATTTGTCTTTGAGGTAAAAAATGTTTTGACACTAAATTGTTGGAAAGTAGACAACTTTCCTTACTCATTTTCTATGGAATCATGTTTGCAATGGCTTAGAAGAGGTGGAACGTGATTAATTTTCAAAAAATGAATTAGCATGAACATAGGTTGATGAACTGATCCTACTTAGTAACAGAATTCAGGTTTTGAGATTTATCAGATGAAATCTCACATTTCTCCATAAGCTTATTGTAAAAGCTTCTGTATCTTTTAATTCTGTTATACTCTGTGTTTCTTTGTGATCGTTTTTTATGAAATCAGTGTTTTCAGAAAATTTTGGGGGTTTTCCATATCTTTGTTTTAGTGTAACTCGGGTGAAACCCCTTTGATGTGGGTTAACTGCCAAGGTAGATCTCAGGCTTAAGACATGACTAAGATTCAGATATTTCTTGGTCAATGACCTCTTCCAGTCATCCTCCTTTAAAGTTTATTGACAGCCCTTGCAGAATGTTTGCCGTGATACTTTTTTCTACCGTCCCTTTTTCCTGTATTTTGTGTAAAGAAAGTGTTACTTTTTCATTGTACATAGGGTTTCTGAACCTGTATTATACTATATTGTTTAAAATATGAATATAAAAATAGAGGCTTTGCATTGCATTTTTTCCTACGTCTCAGTAATTATATGAACAATTAAAATGTCTTAATAGCAATTTCTGTTTGCTTCTGGCCTACCTCAATAAACAGGGTTTAACTGTTATCCTTGCTGGCTTTCCAATAGTAGAACTTCTGTTGTAAGATAATAGAAGCTCTGTCTGTGGCTTTTGGCATTTATAATGTTCTCCCAAACTTCCTTTTTAATGGGAATGCATATGAGTATTTAAAGATATTGATGCTGAACAATCTCTTAAGTTTTAAAGTTCTCCACACGCTCTGTGTTTAAGCCTGTATGATTATTATCCTACCCACTCGTTTAGTCCTGAAATAAGATATGTACTAGTAGAGGATGGGAGCCCAAATTTTTGACAGTTACCTGCTGCTGCCAGGTATTACAACATAAAGGAGTTTGAAATATTGAACAGGGTTGGTTTTTTTTCTGACTGCTTTGGAGCTTTATTTTGTGCAAATGTTGTATTGAAACTTTGCTGATGTGTTAGCAAACAATCTCATCACCTCCCTGTTTTGAGAGATAAATTATGGAATGTGTTAACATTTGTCACCATTTTTCTAATTATTTATCTTGCTGTTTTTGTTCCTGCTGTATAGTTTCAGTGAATGAGATCTAATGAACAGAACAAATTATATTCATTAAAATCTAATGTGAGGGCACATCTGGAAATGTAAACACTTCTGATGACCTCTAAAGTTGACCAAAAGTATTCAATGAGGTCTCCATCCTGCCCTATAGGAGGCTAATACTGTTCATATTGATTTATTTTTTTCTTTATAAATCCTATAATTTCATCTTTGTTGAGAGACATTCTCATTCTCACTTAGTGTTTCCAAAATCATACATGTTCATTTAACTTCCCATAGAATTTATTTTATTCATGCATTTGCATTTTAACCATATATTAGAGGTACTTTTTTTACATTATGAATCTTCAGGAAATTTCTTTAAGTGTTGGAAATCTCATATGAGCTTTGGATTGTAAATACTTAAATCTCTAAGCATTGGATAAATCATCTCTCAGGGAAACATAGCACAGGATTGGAACTGCTTTTGCAGTAAAGGTTTACCTGGGATTTTGACAGGCATAATTTGGAAGAAAAAGAACAACTTGACAATTTGTCTGGGGTTTTTTTGTTTCTTTGTTTGTTTGCTTTTTTAAAAACATAGTTTGGACTTCTTAGAAGGGTGAACTATTGAACTGTTAAAAAAATATTTTATAGGCAAAATGCCATGGGATGTGAATTGTCTTGTTAGCGTTTGTGACGCTGGAGTTAAAAGCCAGAAGGAATAATTTTTTTTTTTTAATTATGTAGGCAATTAAATTGGAATACACGCGTTTGCTAAAATTAGCCCAGGAAGATCCACCACCTGAATGTGATTATCGTCTGCGTCATGCAATTGTTTACTTCATCCAAAACCAGGCACCAAAGAAGATAATTGAGAGAACATTACTGGAACAGTTTGGAGATCACAATCTGAGCTTTGATGAAAGGTAATAAGATCTGCGCGTCTCATTTCCTGTGCTCACAAATGTGCTCTGGCGTGTGGAGACACCTCTTCATGTTCAGCTCGTGCCTGTAATAGAGGGAAGGCTGGTGGCTTTAGTTGGCTCTATCTCCTAGTTAATAGCTTGCAAGTTTACTTGGTAAAACATATCATCTTTTATAAAAATCTCTATAAAAAGAGTAAGCAAGAAGTTGGGTTTCTATTCATATAAAATAAGGAGAAATACTGAGTGTTGTTCATAACTTTGCACATAGATCTCTGTACTTTCTTTCATTGTGCATTTCCTCACTGCCCTGAAAGCCAGCAGTAGACAGCAAAGCCTTACAAGCTAAGTGAGCAACTGAATTGAAAGCAAGACAGTGTCTCTGTTTCATTCAAAATTCTGTCTACTTAATTTTAGAAATAGACAAATTACAAGTTAGAAAACATTAGTCTGATTTCTGTGTAGTGAATAATCTAAACTTCTGCAAAGTAAATGTTGGGGTGTTTCAAGCCGTCTGAACTTTTAAAAGAAAGACTGAGCAATGTGGCAATTTAGCAAAATAAAACAAGAAGTAATTCTTTAAATAGCACAGGCCTCCATCACACCTACTTCAAAAGTGTGCTCTCTCCTGCTGATTATACCATGCATAATAAAAATGAGTAGCATTTTCATACTGGTTTGCATAAGGCTGTAGCTCATACTGTTTGAAGCTGCTGTGTTGTGTGGATAATACCCTCTGTGAATTTCCAGTAATATTTCATGATTTCTTGTTGCTTTTTGTAAGGTGCCGTAACATAATGAAGGTTGCTCAAGCCAAACTTGAAATGATAAAGCCAGATGAAGTAAACATGGAGGAATACGAGGTCAGTATTTCTTATGCTTTAAATTAAGTTTTAAGGTGAAATAGTTACCAGTGAGCTGAATTTTGTCTTCGCAAATTTCCGCTTATCTTGCACTGAGAAGTTAAAACTGATTATTGAAAGATCATTTGTTTCTCTAGAGGCTGTTGTTGGTCTAAAGCTGTTATTTCCACATCTGTAATTCCAACGTTTGAGCCATAAATAAATGTCAGGTTGGAGTCTGTCCGTAGTTCATTAACGTGTCTTGACGTCAGCAACAATATTTTGTAGCTTATCACTATATGAGCCAACTGGCTTCTCTAGGCAGACAGAGCTGGCAGTGAAGGAGTGAGAGTGGTCTAAGCCCAGCCTTACTCATCCTGAGAACTGGGTAGCAGGCACAGCCACATTTGTGCTTTTCCTCCAGGTGTCTCTGTGGCCATTCTCATTTTCTTATGAGCAGCACATTCTTCTTTTTGCTGAGGCCATACATAACCAGCTTATGCACTTAATATTTCCTCCTGTGTAAAAACTTGGAGAGAAAGTAAGAGCGAATCTGGGACATTAAATAATCGTGATTATATTTGCAAAAATAATTCATCTCACAATTAAAGCTAAGCCTGTAGCTGGTTTTACAGCAACAGCTTCAACTCTATGTAATAATATTCATTAAGACCTCTTAACAGCGCACCACTTACACCTCATTGTTGTGCTGTTAGGTCCAAAGAACTTGTTTAGGAGGATTATGAGAGTAATTATTCCCTCACAAACCAAATGAAAAACATTTGTCATTTCTCATTAACGTGTCCAGGACCTACAATAGATACTCCCATATTACAGTGTGCCCTCTGTAGCCTGTGATGGGAAAGGGCCCTTAGAGTTGCATTTCTGGTTCATATTCTTGGCTGTTCAGGGATCAACATTTTACCATTTTCAGAATGACACTGCACAGAGAGAATAAACAATTCTAGACTTAGCTTTAAGAGTGGGGAGTTAGGGGTGTCTTCTGTTCCCCTGCAGATGTGCCCCTTTTCTAGCTGCTGAGGCAGATGGTGGTTTCTCCATAGATTGTGTCAGTATTAGTCCTGTATATTGAGTTGGCATTTTATAGACCCTTTCTCAAGCTCTTTTTGTTGAATCTGTAAGAAAGTGTGTCCTCTGGTGTGCTATCCCCTGTTTTATCTTTAATGCACAATTGAAAGTTGGCATCTAACGTACTGTAGTAAAAGTGCCTTTCTCACTTAGAGCATTTACCTGTAAAGTAGACCAGGAGTCACTTTGTATAAATGGTGAGGCAGTAAGATAAATGTTCTACTCCAGTACCAACATCTCCACAGTCGGAGTTGGATTTGGTTTTTTTGGCACTTCCCATGTAAAGTGTTCAGGCCTTTTCTATGTCATTCTTTTATTGAAATTTAAGCTTAATATTTAGCGTATGAAAAAGCTTTCTAACACTTCCTGAGTAAATAACTAAATGTAGTGTAGGAAAGAAAAAAACGGGATCTTATAAAATTCTTAACTGTGGTTCTCCAAAGATGCTTTGTGTTCCTTTCAGATAGTAATGCATTCTGTAAGAATAATCTCATCTAGAAAGGTTTCAGATATTTAAGAATTTTCTTTTTATTGAGGGAGGGTGGATTCAGGTGGACTTTTCACATATGCAAGCCTACTAAGAGTCCTTAGCACTTACTGTGAGTATTCAACACTAAAAGTGGAAAGAGGGGTGTGTGTAAAAAAAAAAAAAAAAAGAAAAAAAGAAAAAATATATTTCATATGTATGGATGAAATTCTATTTACCCTTTCTTATATGCAGAGATGGCATCAAGACTACAGACATTTCAGGGAAACAACCATGTTTCTCATGGTGGGATTGGAGTTTTTCCAAAAAAAGAGGTAAGTGTTAATATAGAACTCAAATGTAGTAGAGTGATATAAAGACAAAATGTAACATTGATAAGTAAAGCTATTTTTTAAATTAAGAAATGTTTAATGTATTATTAATTTCAGTTAAGCATTTATTCAGTCTATTAATGTCTTCAGTCTTGCATCTGCCTCAGAGCTTCCCACATCTTCTTATCCTTAATCTCCATTTCCAATCTCTTACCAAGCCATGGGTACTTTTCAGAGCACCCTTCATGTGCTCCCTTATTGTTCCTTCTCTCCTAATCTTAAGTGCTCTGGGTATCCCTCAGCCATAAAAATCTTTCTCTGGCACCACACATGCACGTACATTTATCTGCTTTCATCAGCAATCACATTTAGTCAAGTCCTGTCTTACCTGCCATTTTACTGGGTCTTCCCACTAAAACAAAGTTTTGCCTTCTGAGCCAAAACTCCACCAGTGATGGGTTCTAAAGGTCTTGAAAGCAGAACATATTTGAGAAAAACTATCATGCATAGCTGTCATAGTTGTAGCTGATTGTCCTTAGCTCCATGGTGATTCATTCTCTTCTCTTTTCGAATCAAGTCAGGAATTGTGACTGTATAAAATTGGTGACATTTATGTACTTAATGCACTACAGCTAAAATTTATTCTGATCATGCAACAAGGATGGTGATTACAGTATAAATACCTCAAAATGAGAATTAATCAATTCTCATGAGAGAATCCCTCAGTGAGAATGGAGAATAAATGTCTCAAACCAGAATTGTTCAGAAGTACCTCATCCTCCCATGCCCAGCCAAGGGAATGAAGTAGTTAGTTGCAGAATATCCAGTGGTTGACATCTGTGGCGTGAAAATTGAGCATTCACATGAGATAGGAATTTTTGATTTTGGAAACAATTCTGTAGTCAATCACTGATTTTTCATGCATAAAACAGTAGGTAAGGTAATTTATAGTGGGAATCAAATTTAATTCATTGTCTCTATGCTTCATATTTCTCTTTCTTGTCTTGTATCTTCCCAAAAAAGAAAGGCCTCTAACAAACCAGAAAAATTGATTGGAAAAGACACCGCCTTGCCTTTGTGACAAGATATGTGTTTGTATAGTGGCAAACACAATGACCCCATAGTCTTGATTTGTCTTCTGCTTGCTAGCATATAATAAATGGTACATTAATTAACAATCCAAATTGCAATATGCTACCTTGACAGTCTTAAACAGTTTTTGTGCAAAGATTAGTCAGAAGATTGCCTGGCTTACTTGAAAAATAAACACTCTGGGGATGTTGCAAAAAAGTCACAGGCATTGGTGTGGATTACAGGAACCCTCCTTGTTACCCCTGTACTTCATGCATGCTCTGAGCTTGTAATCAGGAATGGAAGATCTTCAAGTTCTTTGGCATTGGGACTCCAACTGTAAAATACCAGTGTTTTCACTTATTTTCCTCTTGCCATAATATATTGTGATCATGCTGTAGGGGAGGGAGCAAAGCACAGGTTTCTGCTCTGTGCTGAACAGCAGTTTTCAGGAGTTTGCAGTTTCAGTACTTTCAGCCTTTTTTAGTAGTTTGGTGGTTTGGTTTTGGTAATTTCAACTTTAACCATAACCTCGTGTTCTCACTAGGAGTTGAGTAAGTGCACAATGTACCTTTTCTTACTTGCCTTAGGAAATTTCTCTTCCTAGTTTTTTTAAAAATTTGAATAAAAATGAGATATCAAAGTGCTTGTTTTTAGGGTAACTGCCTGGGCTGCTTTCAATGCCTGTCATAAGTGGGTTTTTGTAAGTCAGAGAATTAACCATTTCAGGTTTCTGCTGGAAATGGTGTGCAGCAGCGTGAAGGGAGATTGTTAATCTGTACATGAAGGGATCTCTGTCAATTATTAACTGTTAGGTTTCTGAGTCCTCTCTTACTCCTGGTCTGCCAATCAGGCTTGCATTTATCTTCTGCATTTAGATTAAAGACAGAACTACCAACAGTCTAACAGCACTTCTGCTTTTGAAGTGCCGTTGTGGCTTCTTCCATCACATTAGATTTCAGTAATTTGGAAAAGCTTAAAGTTAGTCAATATTAAAAATTCACAGTTTACGTTTTGGAAGTAAGGTGACAGCTTTGATTCTTATTTGCTGAGGTGCAGAATGCTATTAAGAGATTTATGGCAACAGAACCTCAAACCTAATGTGACATAAATGCACAGTAAAGTTTTCAGGTCTACTCAAGGCCCATCCAAAGGCAGTTTTAAAGTGAGTGAAATGATACCTGCTGGTTTCAGTGAGCTCTGGATTACATTTCATGTGCAATGATCTAACCTGATAATAAAATAATTTGGGTTTATGTGTCTAAACAACAAAACTGTGTGGTAGAAAAAAACATTGTGAAGAGATTGGTGGGTAGGGGTGGACTAGACATAAAGCAAGTGGAGTTACCTATCCTTCACGTTACCTTGGAGCAGGTGGTACCTGGATGTTGCATCTAATGCTTTTGTTTCTTCACTTCAGCTATATGGAAGCCTTGCTCTACCTTATCTATGCTTACCAGAATAACAAAGAACTCCTGTCCAAAGGCCCGTACAGAGGGCATGATGAAGAGCTGATATCTCACTACAGACGAGAATGTTTGCTAGTAAGTGAAGGGTCAAGTATATGTTTCAAAAAGTTGAGTTTGCTGCATAGCTTGAATAAAATTAATTAGTAGAAAAGTGTTGCTATTATGTACAACAAAAGCAAAACCTCCCTCTGTTAACAATTTAATACTTAGACTCCCGTATGGGGAAAAAAAAGCAAAAGTAAAAAGGAAAACATTATTTCCCTTTTTTTTTTTTTTTGAATAATCAGTCATTTTTGATCGATTTGATTGGTTACATTTATGATTGTAAATAGTGTGCTCACTGCCACCATGTCTGGGCTAGGTAGGAGCAATGGTTGACAGCACTGGGGAGCAGACTCACCCTGTTGCCATAGTTTTATGAGGAGCCAAATATTGGAAAAGGCGTCAGTGGTGATGCCTTGTCTGAAGCAAGGGGTTTTTTCCTTGTTATGTCACCTTTAACAACAGTGAGAAAATAAAAGCAGGTGACAGAACCTCAGTCTTAAAAAGAATAGTTGCAAAGTTGAAGTTGGCAGGTATGAAATGAAGTGGCTTCAGGAACTGCACAAGATCGAGTGGATTATTAGAGTTTATATATCATTGCTGTAAATGTTAAAATACAGCTGTGGTTAATACGAATTACTAGGTAATTTTGTGGGAACAAAACAAACTGATAAAACTGATGCATGGCAGAATGTGAAATGCTGTATACTTAAAGGCTTTCCTTTTCTGTGGTGGTTTATGAAGAAACTAAACGAACATGCTGCAGCACTGTTTGAATCGGGAGATGATCAGGAAGTGAATAATGGCCTGATCATCATGAATGAGCTTATTGTCCCCTGTTTGCCATTACTACTGGTGGATGAAATGGAAGAGAAAGATATTGTTGCTGTGGAAGATATGAGAAACCGTTGGTGTTCCTATCTCGGACAAGAAATGGAACGTAAGTCATTTATTCATTAAGGTTAAAGGCCCTCATGCACCTTTTTTATAAATATGATGTTTCTCATGACTGGAATTGAACCTATATCATTTGTGCCTTCATGACGTTTTTTGAGCTACCCTGACTTTTGAATAATCCTGTACACATTTAAATAAGAAGTTTTTCCGTGTGTTGCACTGGGGTATCAGGCCTTAAGGGAAACGTGCTTTTCAAATGGAAAAACATTTGTGGTGTTAGACCATCTGAACGGGCATTTATATCAACATCTTTACTATACTAGGAATTGGTATGTCCTAGTTATCGCTGGTAGATCTGTAGAAAGTGGATTATTCCAAGTGAAACTCCTCTTCTTCCCACCCACCATTAAAAAAAAGTCAACATTGGGCAGAAAAGGGAGAATTCCACATGCAGGCGTAAGTGCTTACATTTGTTTTTCTCGCTTGATTTGCAGCCAACTTGCAAGAAAAGCTGACAGATTTCCTGCCAAAACTGCTAGATTGTTCTACAGAGATTAAAGGTTTCAATGACCCGCCAAAGTTACCCTCCTACTCCACACATGAACTGTGTGAAAGATACGCCCGAATCATGTTGTCACTCAGTCGAACTCCAGCCGATGGGAGATAAATTCTGCGACCTTCCTAAGCACATTGTATAAACTTTTTTAGTTCTTAAACCTTGCCTTCCTGTCACAGGGTTTGCTTGTTGCTGCTATAGTTTTTAACTTTTTTATTTTAATAACTGCAAAAGAGAAATGACTGTCCAAACTTTAGCCAGACTGCAAACGATTAAAGCTGAGAATCGCATGGCACTCAGTCGTTTCAACCAGAATTGATGCAACATGCAAGTCTGATCATTATGGCAAAACTGCTTTTTTGCCATTTATCTGTTACAGTATTACTTTGCTTTTATCTTAAGATCCTTTACTTTATCAACAGCTGTCTGGATCATTTTGTGACTGCAACTACTTTAAGTGTCCAGTGCTGTGTAAATACATGGTACTTGGTAGCTTGTAAATGAAATGAAAGAATAAAGTTTTATTTATGGCTACTTCTGTGTTTGCAAGCAGATACCTTGTATATTATTGTAAAATACGGATATTTTTAGAAGAAATATGGTATATTGATGGGTTACTCAATTTTATAGACAAGGTTCTTCAGGATTTATGGCCAGTTTAGATACAGGTAGTCGGAGATTACTGTATGTGAATATATTGAAAAACTGTCACAGTATTATACACTATGGTTTTTTGTATATTCTTCACTGATCTGTATGATACTGCACCTGAACACTTTTCTCTGTGTGAATGGCCATGCCGAGTCTTTTCTAACAGTAAGGACTGGCTTCTGAAGCAAAACAATAATGGCACCTTCCTTCTATTCTCAAAAAAAAAATTAGAGTAAAAAAATTAAAAGTATTTTCAGTAGATATATATTACACCCTCTGAGCAAAATTTCTAGAAATTGATTAAAGTAGAGAATATAAAGGTTTTAAAAAATGGAATTTATTAAGCTTAAGGATTAATCAATTTTTAATTGGTATTTTAGTCATGTAAATGACCAAAAATAAAACCTTAACGTTAATTCCTTACTTGAAATGGGTTGCTATTGTTGCAACAAAATATCTCAGAAATCTTTTATCTGTCCTAACTGAATTTCTATTGGAAGTGAAAAAAAAAAATCTATTGGGCTTCTTTTGTAGAAATTAAATACTGTCTGGTTTTAATGAAGAAACTTAATTATTTTGTGGAAAAAGAGATTTAATGCGTCTGAGGTAATCCTGTTACCTGACACTATTTTGATTCCTACTCTTTATAGAGAACGTTTTGTGTTAGATCAGTAAAATATGTGAATATTTATTTGTATGTTTTTATTGGAGCGACACATCTTTTCCTTACAGGCTTTCAAGAATGGTGTTTATTTGAATATCTACTAATAAAAGGCCACAGAGGAAGGGAAGGACCACCTAGAAATGCAGTGGGCATAAATGTAGGCACCTCATGTGCAAGAAATGGCAGAGTTCACCCTTAGCGCATATCAGTCTTAGAAGCAGTTCACTCTTGAGAGACAGTGGATCACAATATATAGTGACTGGAGTGTGGCCTTCAATTCAAATTATGTTTAGGGATGTTCTCTTCTGTTTTCAGTACGGCAGTGCTTCAAGCTTTTTCAGACTGTCCATTTACTTCATCAAATTCTTTTTTTCGAAAAGAATATTGAACTTTTAAAAGTGAAATACTGCTCAGGAGCCTTTTTTTCAGGTCTGAAACTATTGATGTGCAAAATATCACTCGTCAAGGAAAAGGTATGCTTATTATGAAATGGTAGAGAGGATAAATTTTAAAAGGTTTTACATTTTGCACCTGTTCCACTTTGATCTGAAACTCAAGAATATTCCTCCTTAGCACTGTGTACTCTTAAACAACCTCTTGAACAGATCAGACTTCTCACTTGCCTTTTTCAATAATAGTAAAAAGAATTAAATGTAAAAGAGCAACTCTTATTTTGTTATTGCTAGAAGGTTCTGAGTTTGGGTGTTTGTAGAAGCTTTTAAGGAAAGCTCCCCTCTAACCCTGCAGGAGCCAGTTACCCTTATCTGTGTAATCCTTTGTGACAAACACAGGGGGAAAGCCACTCTTTCTAAGATAGGGAGAGTAATAAATTATTTCATTTGGGAAGAATATCTAAGCGATTTTAAATTAAGGAAGCAAGGAAGGATGAGATTGTTCTTTTTCTTTGTTTTTTTTTGTTTTCAGTTTCTTCAAGTATGAAAATAATCCATTGTAGAACATAGTACTGAAGATAAATATGTGTTCCTTTGCAAAGACTTGAGTTTCTGGGTTGAATTGAGGTCTAGTCAAGCAGAAATAAATATATATGCATTTTACTATTTTACTATATTTTAAATATCTGATTTTTCAGCTAAATCATTTTAGTTTATTATTTTGTCTTAAAATCTTTGCTTTTTCACTGCAATAAGATAGTTGACAGCTTGGATTCACATTGCCTAACACAAAACCTATAGAAGTAACTGTGAGGTAGTAAAGCATAAAGTTCATTTGCTACCTAATAATCTGACTGGGTTGTGTAAGTAGATATGTCTCTTCAGTATGGAGATTGAGATTTTTATATTTTTTTTCACTTTACAGAACACAAAAAGATTAAGGGAGTTTAACCAAAACTCATTAATAAATCACCTGCACCATCAAGTAAAGGGTGGATTTTTTTCTTTTTTCCAAATGTTGCTTCATACTGTGGAGGACCCTTAAAGCACTGCCCTTTTTCAGTTAATTGCCTTTTCCCCAAACACACAGGTCTTCTTTTTAGCCAGACTATCCTATAGCTGCACTTTATCTGATGTTTTGGTAGTATCAAGAATCCTGTTGACTCCAGCTCAAGCTGCCATGGCAGATCTGTTACTATCAGCCTAGCAGAAGACCATGAGCAGCAGCAGAACTAACCTGAACAAATGAAGAGGATCGATGGAGTCAATTTGTACTTCTTAGATGTGGTGGTATTTGAGGTCACACCAGACACAAAGACTTGACCTTTGTTATCAAGTTGCTTTGTGGACAATCTGTGTTTTAGCTGCAGGGAACAGGTTTGCTCCAGAAAACCTGAAGTATGAGCAGAGTCAAAAGCATGTGCTTCGTGTTCCAGCATTAAAATACCAAAATTTGATAATGTCTGCATTAAATATCTTCCAGATTATTTTTAGGCTGCTCCAGCGTGCCTGTGAAGATTGCAGCTCCAGAAAGGAACTCAATGTCAACAGTAGCACACAGGAAACAGTCCGATACTGTCCAACAAACATAAAGGTCCCTAAAGGGAGAGACAATGGTGGTTGTTTATATTCTTCATTTTGTGTTGTTTCCTTTTCTCAAACTCCAGTGCATCCAAATGTCTGTGGGAGGCCTTATATAAGCACAAGGTAAAGAATGTTGATGAGAAAATGCACCACTCTAAGTATATAATAAGTCACCTCATCTATGCAGTATTTTTCAACGTAAATGTGTATTTTTTTAAAAAATTATATTCTGGGTTTATGCCTAGAAGGATGCAAGTAAAATGAATATCAGTCATGACAGTGAGAGGAAAGTGTTTGCATCTTTCCATTACTTGCTTCTCTAGTGGATATTAATATAGATATGAAAAAGCTCTGACACAAAGAGGTCTTTTAGCAAAATACAGTAGGTAGAATTCAAAAGGACAGTAATTCTTTTAAGTGAAACAGAATTATTATTCATGTGATTGATATCCAGTTTATATATTGTGTTGTCCTGGTTTTTGAAGATCTTTTGAAATCCTGGGCTTAATGGATAAGTGTTAACTGGAAACACTCTTAACTCCTAAGGAATATCTTTCTTTATAGAAAAACTAACAGTATCTGTATTCCCCTAATTGAGTTCCCATCAGCAGAGCATTCCTGCTTGGTTCAGCGTTTGTTTCCACTCTGATCCATATGGGAGCAATTCCCCCAAAACTTCAGTGGACATGTCTGTTGCTGCCGTACACACTTGTGCTCCAGCTTTGTTGTCATGCCCTTAAAATCTTGGACTTGGCTATGGAATTTTCTTCATCATGAGTTTCAGATCTTCACTGTATGTAGTGGCTCACACTTCTCGGAAACAACTTCTTGAGGCAGCACTTTGAAAGAACAGCTTGACTTGCTTTCTGGTGGTTGGGATTAACCCAAATCCCCTTCTCACAGGCTGGGAAATGTATAGTGGGAAATGTATTGTTTTCAGGATGGTCATCACTGGATGGATTCATCGTGAATGCTAGGATATGGTCATCCTTCATCGCTCCATATCTTAGATGAAGTACCTCTCAAAGTTTGGGCTCCATGGTTCTGTTCACTCCCATTTTTTATTTCCCCCTACTCTGTTGTTCCCGTTGAAGTCACTTGAAGATCCCCTTTCCAGGTTTTCTAGTTGTTTAGTTTTTGATTCACCATGAGCTGGTCTAACCACTGTGCCTTCACTACTAGGCAGAGCTAGTGATACAGAACCAGGATTGCACTGCTTCCATCTGATTATCGTGGGCTTGGAGCTGCCTGTGCAGGATCTGTGGGTCAAGTAACACCATCCACACTCATGCTGTCTGAGCTCAGCATTTGAGAGCCTGAAATAGAAAAGTTATGGATAGTTAACTATAGTTAACTAAACTGTAGGCTTTTTCTGTACCATGTCTTGGCACATTTAAAAAAAGAAAATATTTTGTTGGGGACTGACTTAACAGAGCACTCACTGAACTGAGCACTTCAGAAGTGTGAGGGGCATCTCATGCACTGTCTCAGCACTATCTATCCAGGTTTATGAAAGCTGTAGAGGCTGTTCCTTATGTTCAATAATGTTTTCTTTGGTTTGCCCTGATCCTTATGCTCTGTCTTGAATTACTAAAACTGCAGTCAAACATAAATTTGGGCAAAAAATCAGCTATGTGGTGCTGTGTTGGTTTCAGTTGGTGTCTGTGCAATCCCTACCCATGTCTGTGTTCTGTATCTGAGTGTTTCCTATCACTGTATGGGACCATATCTACTTCATTATCTATGTGAAAGTTCCCTGAACCCATCTGTATTTTGTGGACATGCAGGCAGTCAGGGAAGAGCAGTAATTCCTGTAGATTTTCTTCAAGAAGCAAAACCTGCATTTTGTCTGACCTGAATCTGTAACTGAAACTTTAAGTTGAACTGTGGACTGAGGGCTTGGAAAACCTGTGGGAGTTTGGGGAGGGGTTATTTTTTTTTAAATTATAGATAATACGGGATCATAGGGTGGAGGGAATCACTGCATAAATATAGTAAACTTCCATATGGATTAGAAAAAGACACTTGTTGAAGTAAGAAGTTTAAAGCAAAAAAAGTCGGTGTCACATATTGCAATTTGAAGACAACCTCCTGTGTTCTTAGAGGTTGGAGTCGTTGGCTTTTGAAAGAAACCTTGATCTCTGAAACTGAGAAATTTGTAACTTTATTAATTCACGGTAATACATTCATTTAATCTGCTTATGAAGCTTTTTTATTTGGAAAGTTTCTTTAAGTTTTGCATCTCATGAAGCACATTTAAAAAAAAAAACAACCAAACCAACCAACCAACCAAAAACAAACCTTCCTCACAAAATCAAATAACAAAATCCCCATTCCTCCGGGGAGATATTGTTCTGAGAAGTCCAAGTTGAGTTTGAATGCACAAAAAAACTTCTTATCTCCTCCCTCCCGTGATCACAGTCTGTTTTGAACAAGTACATTCTGTTTTGGAATATGTACAATTTCTGTTTGCATTTCTGAAGGAAAGCTTGTCATCTCCATTGCCTTTGAATGTGAGATTAAGACCTGTAATTGTATTTGGCACAGCACTTGTTCCACTCTCAGCTCATGGTGACTGTAGTTATGTGGTTGTTGCAAGGTGCTTGCACAAATGAGCATCCATCTGAAGTATGCAGACCTCAACATGCTTTGAGTAAAAAGATTTACACTGCTGTGTTTTAGGAATTTACTCCCCTTCCCCCTTGGTCCAGTTTAAGGCTTTTATTCAAATGCCTTGCAGTGGGCAAGTAAAACAGTACTGGTTTTGTTTGCCATTGTTCTACTCCAGTGAAGACAGTGACATCTCTGTGTTACCTGGACTTCCTAAGAGATTTTATGGTGCTTTGTGCTCTGTGAATTTATCTGAAATGGGAGGTGATGGAGTTAATTACCTGTTGGTTGCAGTTGACAGAGAAGAGCCATAATGTTGTTTTCTCATTAGTAACAAATTAAAATTAAATAATTTCTCCCTTGACACTATTCCCCACAAGATTAGGAAAGCTGGGCATCTTTTCTAAGAAAGTAGAAGTCCACAGGTAAAAACTGGTAATAATTGTTCATAAACCCTTTGGGATCGCACTTGCATGGATAGCATGTTTGTTCTCCCGTCTTTGTTCCTGGAGTAGACACACACCTAAAAATACTGACTCAAAAGTATTTATGGTGGTTTTTTTATTTGCTCTATAGTAATTTTAAGGGGATTTTGGTTTATATATGTTTGCTTTAAAGAGGCTTATTTTGTAAATGCATAATGTCAATTTTTGATGTTAAGCAAGAAATTTCGATGAGTTCCAGTGGCCATTTTCTATCAGAAGTTAAGTTTTGAAACTTTGCAGTTGTTATCCGCAGTTCTCGATCCTGTTACCTGGCTAATTCCCTACTGTCCCCAACCAAAACACTTTTGAAACTAATTAGTGGGCTCAGGGCCCACTACTATAATTTTGTTGTTTGCTTGTGGGTTTTTTTGTTTGTTTGTTTTCTAAGGAAAAGATCATGTGTTTGGCAAAGACAGTTACAAGAGGTCTAAGGTAGCTACCAAATACAGCTAAGCTCTGGCTAAGAAAAGAAGAGAGACTATTAGTACAGCCCGTTTTAAACTAATCTGTCTTGTGTTATTTCTGCTATTAAGACAACAATTTTGTTGGAAGTGGTGTGCAAGTGGTTACAAATGCTGGTTACAAGCAACCTGTGAAAGGGTGCTGTGCAAAGAATATTTACAGGGAAGTGCTGGACAAAAGTAAATGCTGAGGACTCCTATGTATGTAGTCTAACACCTCTTTCCAGAAGGATAGTGGAGTTGGATCCTAGTAGAGTTCAGAAAAGATATGAGAGGTGTTATCTGCTCCAGAAATGCTCAGAGGTGTGAGCAGACAGAGATATTCCGTCCGGATTTGTGAAGAGTGGGGGAGTGAAGGCTGCTGTGTTCCCTCATCTTGTGTTTGATCAACTGCAGAGGAGACTCAATGCTTCTCAACAGTGTAGGCAAAACTGGATTTGGCAATGAGAGATGATGGAGAGGGGCTCCCTACAGTAGAAGAAGGAGGGGAAATGGGTGCATTCTGGACAGACACTGTAGGGAGACAGGCATGCCATTTTCTGGAAGTGGGACTGATGACAACAGTTGGGAGAAACCCCTTATTTTCCATAGAGTCACTGTCTGCATGCTGGTTGTTCCCCTCCTTTCCCTTGTCATCGGCAGAACTGCAGCTCCAGGCTTGTGCATGGGCTGAGTCTGTCAGCCGTCTGCTTCCTCGGATGAGTTCCTGCTTTGCCACTCCCTGTTCAGTGTCACACCTGCAAGCTCATTTTTACTTCTTTTAAAAGTCCCTTCTGAGTCTCTCCTTCCTAGGGTACAAGCCCTGTTGGATAAGGGAAGTGATGGCCTTACTTTCTAAATAGTGAAGGGGAGTATCTTGTATTAAACATGCACACAATTGAATCCAGCTCACTGAGTAGTCTCAGCTATGCTGGAAGTGACTGACTGACTCATGGCAATGTGTGTCCTTCCTTCAGATTTTAAATAATTTTCAGATTTCCACAGTCGTTGCTTCTCTTTCAGCTCACTGATGAAGAGCTCTGTGCAGGACGTTACTCCTTCCCCTGCTTTCACTAGTAATGCTTCCCCTGAAAAGAAGATCCCAGTAACAAGAAACCTCTGTAATGATGTCACAAAAATGTCTTGGGAATAAAAAAAGCAGTGTGCCCTTGTGGGCAAGAAGGCCAGTGGTATCCTGGGGTGCATTAGGAAGAGCATTGCCAGCAGGTTGAGAGAAGTGATCCTGCCCCTCTTCTCAGCCCTGGTGAGGACCATCTGAAGTTCCATGTCTAATTCTGAGCTCCTCAGGACAAGAGAGACATGGAGCTCCCAGATTGGATCCAGTGGAGGGCTATGATTAAGGGACTGGAGCATCTCTTATGAGGAAAGGCTGAGGAAGCTCGGCCTGTTCAACCTCAAGAAGAGACGACTGAGAGGGGACCCCATCAATGTCTGTCAGTGTCTGCAGGGAGGTGTCAGGATGGATCCAGACTCTGCTCGGTGGTGCCGAGCAACAGGACAAGAGGTAACAGGAAGTTCCACCTGAACATGAGGAAGAACTTCTTTACTGTGCAGGTGTGTGCACACTGGAACAGGCTGCCCAGAGAGGGCTTGGAGTCTCCCTCAGTGGAGATACTCCAGAACTGTCAGGATTCAATCCTGTGCCACGTGCTCTAGGATGACCCTGCTTGAGCAGCGAGGTTGGACCAGATGACCCACTGTGGTACCATCCAACCTTACCTAGTCTGTGATTCTGTGGTAAGCCAGAAATTTTGGTCTTGCATCTTGGGCAGCGTTTAAAAGCCATGAGATTGGAATGGGAAAGCTCCTCTGGTGATCACTGGTCTCCCTGTGAAGGTAATGATGGAGCTCCACGTACCACCCGGTACAGTTAGATTCGGCCTAGGCTTTCTTTAATGCCAGCACACTTTCTTTAATGCCAGTGTGTTGTCATGAAATAGTTTTCATGGTTCTCCAGAGAGTAAAATTTCCCCACAGCGTGTGCAGCAGGGCTGTGCAGGAGATGATTGGGTTGCGTGTCGGAAGCTAATTCTACATGTTAAATCTCTGAGTTACAAATTTTAGATTAGTAGCGGGCCTCCTACACTGGAGAAACATAGAGTTTAAAAAGCATCAGACAGGCTGCAAATGAACATGGATGTGCTGAAAATGAAAGCTTTGCTGTCTGAAAAATCTTACATGGTGACAGCTGAACAATGAGGAGTGCAGTTAACACAATTGAAGTTTCCTATTTGTTCAGTTTTGACCAGGCTCTTACCTACTGTGTTACAATATTTTCAAAGTTTATGTTTCTTAAGTGACCCGTCTCCCTAAACTAAGAATCTGGAGGTTTTCTTTGGAGTGGCAGCCTATACATCATATTAATTTTTTTTTAAACTTTTCTGTTGTGTTTTTCAGCTGGCTTGCACAGGAAATAATTTAAAATGAATGCATTAATTTGGACAGCTTTTCTTTAAGTGCATAGAGCATATGTACTATTGACAATGCTTTTATATTGCAAATTTTACAGAGCCTGTGGATTTGTCTGGACTGGGGTTAGTTTGCTTTTATGCCTGTCATATTTTTTATGTTTTCTGGAGAGCCTGATGCTAGAAGTGATCCCTTCAGAGTCTCTGGGAAGGGGGATAGGGGCTGCTAAGGGCTGAAGCGCTGCTGGGCTCCACGGAAAAGAAACATAAACGCTTCCCTCAGCAGCGGAGACAGCTGTATATCTGGGAAGGCTGTGGGGATCTCCAGGAGTAAAAAGATTCCTAAATATTTTAAATTTCTTCAGCCTATACAGATTTACTGAAAGCACTGAAGTCTGGCTTCGGGTGATGAGAGCCGCGGGCTGCCCAGGGGGCTCGGGGGCTCCCCATCCCTGGCGGTGTTCGGGGCCGCGCTGGACGGGGCTCTGAGCAACCCGGTCTGGTGGGAGGTGTCCCTGCGCACGGCAGGGGGTTGGAACTGGGTGGTGTTTAAGGTCCCTTCCAGCCCCGACCATTCCGGGATGCCGGGACAACACCTCCTGCGGGGCCGCAGCGGCACCTGCCGGGCGAGGGATGCTCCCGCCGCTCCCGGCTCCCGGAGCTTCGTTCCAGCTTCGCTCCTGAATGACCACCAGAGCTGTTCCAGTCGTTGAAGACCTAGGGTGCGTGTCAATAAAACGTGATTATTTTATTTTTGTTTTCCCGTGGGCGGGAAGGCTCAGGAGCGGTCCCAGGGATGCTGTTTCTTCTCTCACGACACTTCATAGCTGCCTCTGGCTGCAGCAAGGGAGAGTAATTTTACACTTCTAGCCACGTCCACACGTGGATCGAAACAACTCCTTTCTTCCCTCGGGGCTGGAAATGAGGTGTAGATTTTGCCAGGGAAAGCCTGAAGTGATTTGGGACTATTTTAGGGTAGGCAACTTCTTCCGGTAGTTTACTCTAATGGCTGCAGTTAGTGTGGCCGTTCTACTAAACTGCTTTCTGAGTTTAAAACAGCCAGTGATGGGTAGTGGGGTGTTCTAAGCAACTGGTTCTTTTCCTCTGGAGTTCGCTTTGTGATTGGTACCAGTGCCATGGCTTTGGCAGGATGCGCCAACTCCCAGGAAGTTTTCCTAGGAAACTAGTGAGGCTTTCTGAGACCCTGGGGTGCCTGTGAACAAGACAATTGAGGATAGTTTATCAGACAATGTTTAAAAATAATCTGGCATATTGTGAATTTAGTCTTTCTACCTTAAGGTTGTGTATAAATAGCAGATTCAGGATAGCCATGCACTGGAAATTTTTAGGAGCTTTAGTTGTAGGTTATTTTATTTTGGTTCGGTTTAAGTTTCTATGGAAATAGTGATTTTACTTATCTATATATTTATTTTATATGTCTGCTAGTGATGTCTAGTGGGAAAGAGAATAGTTTATGAAATGATGAAATGAGTTTTCAGTTGGATGCCTAGAGCAGGTTAACTACTAATTAGTTACTGGGTTAGTAACTAACTGACTAGGGTTTTTTGCCTGTTTGGAAGCATGTACATGTGAAGAAGCAACAGTGGGTATAAGATGATGTGATTTGGTTGAGGTCACAAAGGAAAAATTCCACAGAGATACTTCAATGAAGAAATAAAATTACTGTCTATAATATTGGGCACCATATTTTTTACTACTACTGTTCCTAGCAAATCAGATCCTTTTGACCCCCTGTGCCGTGCTAACTGCTCCAAAAATAACAAAAATACCATGTTTGGCAGTGCTTGTCAGGATCAAAGTGTCAGCATCATGGTATTTGAATCATGACAGTGGAACACAATGTTTGTGGGTTGAGCTTTTCTGCTGGATTTGAACTTGCTCTGAAGTTCAAACCTGAACTTGCTCAGGTCATTGTGGTGCCTACTTGAAAGCAGAGGTGCTTGAGGGCTCCAGCATCCCATTTGCTGCCTACAAAAGAACAAGGAAGAGATTAATCTTTATTGCACTCACCTAGTTTGAGATTTAGTAGGCAGACCAAAGATTGCTTTAGCTAATTAGGCTCTCTAATTGGATTTAAAAAGTTATTAACCTTTTAAATTGGCTCTCCAGAGTGGTATGTCAGCATGTTCTGAGCTAATGTGCAGCCAGCTATTGGTTCCACTTGCAGGGCTGACAAGCAGAGGGCAGGCAGGGTCGGGTCGGCCCTTGGGGAGGGGAGGGCAGGGAAAAGCTCTGTGGCCCTGCTCTGCCATGACAGGGATGCAGGAGAGGAAGGTGGTGCAGGTTCTCAGCATGTAACACAATCTAGGGGTGTGCCCAAGTAGCTGCTGCCGTACCTTCTGCATCACTTCCCACTCATGGAGCCAGCTGGGATTTTACCAGGAGGCTGAATGAAGAAAGAAAACTCTTTTCTAAAGAGAGTTTTTCTCATTTGACTCTGTCTTGCCTTTTTTTTTTTTGCCTCTCCTGTGGCATATATTACATTTCTTCATCCAGCAGACAGTAAGGAGTTCCTCCTACACACCCTTCTGAGATGCCCATAACAGAGTACTGAGAATGACTGACTGGCCAAATTTGAGGGGAGGGTGTGTGTGTCAAAAGCTACAAAGGAGCATAATATTATTTGCTGGACATATTGTAAGATTTGATTAGCATTTTACAAGTTTTGGGCTACGTCTGTTGGTGACTTTTTAATTCTTGATGAATTTGTGTTCAGTGTTTGCTCCTCTGCACCACTCAGTCCCAAAATAGCACTATATTAACATGTCAGAGATAACCTGAGACATTCAGATGTGCCTGTGATCAAAGTCATAAAGATGGATTGAATTTGGGTCTGCTGTAACATGTCTGCAAGAGCTTTCCTGCAAGCATTTCTCCTTGTGCTTTATGACTTCTGAAATTTTCTTTTTCTCCTGTAACATTGTACCATATATGAAGTCACATGGCAGGAAAGAAGATACATATTTATTCAAAGTTGCCCTATCAAGCAGAAGCCAACGTACAGCACAAAATCTCTCTGATATTCAGTTTTCATATAACAAGAAGTTTAAAACCCCCAGCTCTCAAGACCTGTTGCATTTTTCTTTCTTGCCATAATAATTACTTTTCCATGGCTTGTAACTTACAGCACTCTGCGAGAGCTGAAGAACTGAGGGCAGCACTGAGCCATTTGTGGTGTCAAATGTGCCATTTGATGGATTTAATTAACGCAGCAGCTGCTCTGTGCTTGCTGCTCTCCTTCCTTCTCATTCCTTGGCCAAAGATGATGCTCTACCTGCTCCACTGAGCTCAGCCTGACTGTCCCAGCCGTGTCTCACTGCGTGTTGCTGGCAGCACGTCACAGGGCTGTCAGCCTGGTGACGATGGACTTCTGTCACTTCCCAAAGCTCCAGGGCTGACAGCAGTCCCCAGCTGTCAGCCTGCTCCCTCAAATTCCTGGCACAGAATATAAGGAAATATGCCATGCTTCTTGTGCTGAGCTTTTCCTCTAGTTCCCCTTCCAAACGCTTTGCTGAGAAGCATCAGTAACTTTTTCGGCTGTACATTGTACTCAGTGAAAAATGTTCAGAGACAGGATTTGCCAAAAGTCAAGGATGGAGTTAATTCATGCAGTAATAGACTCAGTAATATCACTTGGTTCTTTTATCAGATGTATCTTTATTCTTTTTATGCAAATTTGCTGAGTTCAGCCTGGAGTGAGAAACCTGTAGCTATGGAATGCCAGACTGAGGTATGGAATTTTTCTTAATGGAGTATCTACAGTGGTGGAAGAATTAAATAGAAAGAGCAATTTTTTTTTGTATCAACTCCAAGAAAACAGTACTTTGCCTGCTCTTATATTATTACCAGCTATATATGTGTGCCTTGTTGCAGAACCAAAGTGCGCAGTAAATTGTTTTCTCTCATTATAGTCCTTGTTTTTGCAGTTGTTAAGCTCTTTCTAGAATATACTGGGAGACTTCTGAACTAATTCGTTGTCCTGTGTGTTAAAACTAAAATAGTGCAGCACTATCCCCTCTTCATGTGTCAAGGCTTGTAAGTCTTCTGTACAGTTCATTCAGCCAAGTTTATGCTGTAATGGAAACGTTCAGTGGGAATATGTGGTTGTAACCTGTACAGTCTGAAATGACACACATTTGGAAAAAATCTTAATGTGATATGTTGCAGTGGAGGGTTATAAAAATATGAAAAATAGATTCCTGCCCTACCCGTCCTCTGAAAGATTGATTATGCACTTCTTGGAAATGTGCTTTCAGTTCTGGAGAGCCAAATTCTGTCTGTTGTGGTTTATGAGCAGATATTCCTGAGAAAACACAGCCCTGCAACAATTGGACCTGACACTCACTTGGGACAGGGAGCAACACGAAACTTGGGGATGTGTAGTCTCATCCTCACCTCCTGGTTTGTGTTAGAGTATATTCTTGAAACCCCAGTTGAGAGAAGTTCTGCTGTTAATGTACTAAAATCATTGATAGTAAGAGTGAGTAATGATCTTGAACATCTTTTAATTTTCAAAGACAGAGTGGAGAAAGATGTGTCCTCCCCAGTGTATGGAAAGGAAGCTGAGCAGAAATGGAAGAAAAGTAAGGTTGGACCATGTGTTTGAGGACTGTATTTCTGATTGAAACTTACTTCTAGAACCATAAGCTTCTAGAGAAACTGGTTGAATGCGCTTTCTTTCCCACTCAGGAGAACCCAAACTGTGTTAAAAAAATAAAAAAAATAAAATATTGATTATGTGCTGTCAAGTCAGTCTTTGTCTGTTCTTCCTATAGATCAGAGAGAACCTTGCTGTCTGTAATTTGGGATTGGCATAAACGTGTCTGTTTATATATATATATACACATGCATGCATGCATGTGTTTGTGTGTGTATTCTGTCTTCCTCAAGAAAGGAGAAAATGGAATATACTGTATGTTCAGAAAAAGGCAAACTACAGACTTGCATTTTAACAAGTTCTGGATGGCTGTAGGCTGCCACACGAGCAGATTTGTTTTCAAGGGCTCAGTGGTTCAATCTTGAAAGCTGATAATCAATGTTTTAATTCAAAGCTACTAAGACCTCTGCAAACATGCAACTTTAAAAATGATTTAAAGATTCTTTTTTTGTTTTGATTTCTGAAAAATTAATACTTCTAAAAATCACTTTCAAAAGTCATGAACCATAACGAAAG
This sequence comes from Neopelma chrysocephalum, assembly GCF_003984885.1. NCBI lineage: Eukaryota > Metazoa > Chordata > Aves > Passeriformes > Pipridae > Neopelma > Neopelma chrysocephalum. The sequence continues at coordinate 625,753 of NW_020897715.1, forward strand.
TATAAAAGAAACGGAAATAATCTTTAGATATCATAGGTCAAATACAAGTTTACAGGTTTTAGTGCTGTGTGGAACCAACACTTTTCAGAATGTTAGTTAGCCCTGTGTATCTGATGTATTCACACTGCAAGTCTTGAATAGTGTTGTCACTGCATAGGTAGTATGAAAGAAAATGTTATTTACAATATGGTTAAAAGCAGAATAAGATTCATTTTAGAAGAACTGTAACATCAAAGTCAATTAAAATTCAGTGTTATGCCAGTAATAAAACTATTGGAGTGAGTGCACCATAGGGAATTATTCAGCTATTAGCTATTTCTGTGCTAAATGGAACTTCAACAAAGCTATTTTGAGGGGAGTAAATGCCAGAGGTAAAAGTGGACTTACTGTCATATTTGGCTTCTGATATGTATCTTTTTCCCCCTCTCTGTTAAAGCCTTTGTGTCCCGAACAAATGGTAAGATTCCAGAGGTTAGAAGTGTTTCGTGTGTGGCTTTTTGCATGGCTGCCATGGATCAGTGTTTGCACAAACAGCAGCAGCAGCTTGGATACCAATGCAAAACAGCCTTGTTTAATGACCATTTAGTGGCAACTGGTACTAGGGTCCAGCTTTTAGTCCTTATTTAGTTGTACTTCTTTCCTCCTGAAGGAAGAGGAGGGGAAGAGGTTTTCTGTCATCACTTGTGTCAGAATTAGCTGCTTTCCAGTCCTCTCAGTCATAATAGATCAAACCACTGTGCGAACTTATCTTGGGAGCAGGTGGAATAAATAAATGCACAAGGGACAACTCCTCTCCCGTGATCCCTGAGAAGTTTGGAAGAAGGAGAACTAAACTGAGAGTTGCTGCCTCAGAACTGATGGTGCTGCAGAAAACAGGCTCACAGGAGCTGTTTTCACACAGTGGTTTCTTCCTCACAAACATCTCCAGTGCTGGGCTGTGATTGCCAGGGAGCTCCCTGAGCCCATTGCCTTACCAGGACTCCTGTGGGACTTGCAAATAAGGGCTTAGCTGTCTTTTTCCCTGTTAATGTCTGCTGCTAAGTGCCCCAGTGCTCTTTGTAAGCTCATAGTAATAATATTGACAAAGGTTGTTGTTTCTATTTTGCTTTACAAACCAGTGCTGAATGTACCCCTGTGATTCCCTCCTCCAGTTCTCAGAAGTAAATGCCCTGCTTGTTTCTGAAGTGGAGGAAATGTGCAGTTTCTAATCCCATCTTTGGAAATCCTGTTACCTCTATAATCATGGAAGGCAGAGAGCAACATTAGACACATATGTAAAACATAATTTTATTTTCCTTTCTCTGGTGTAGCCCCAACTGCTTTTTCTAAAATCCTATTCAGCACTTTTTCTCAGTTTTAAATGCCAGTACAATTCAAGCACAAGCTAAAAAGCCTACATAAAAGGAGTGCCAAAACTAGGAAAACATGTAACAGAAGAAATATAAAGCTATGAATATATTGCTGCTGTGTTTTCTGTAACTGGCATTCTGCTTACTATTATTTATTACTTATATATAAGATTATATTTCTTATAGTAGGAAAAGATAATTAGAATAGAAATGCAATGGCTTTGCTATCAGAAGTGAATGAAAACTAAGGATTTTAAATCTCATTGCTGCAAAAGAATCTTGGGTTTAATTTCTACATGATCAGGATGCTGTTTTTTGGCCTGGGTATTTAAGTTCTGTGAAAAAGGTGAGGATGGATGGTGCAAGGTTCAATACTAATGATTAATACATCTATATCTGTGCCTTTTGCATTTCCTTTTAAATTTAGAGTGAGCTTTCAAAAGAGACACTACTTTAGCAAACGCCTTGGAGTCATTGGCATTGGGGGACAACACTAAACTTCCTTCAACCTGTGAAAATCCAAATACTTTCTATGAGATGAAGAAGTGTTTTAGCAATAGAATATATGTAAACTGTCTGATCTTCCTTCAAAAACAGGAATGTGAGCTATAAAGGCTTTCACAAGTGTGCTCCTTCCTATGTAGCACTATAAGTTTTAATAATACTGAAGGAATGTGGATGTGCTGTGTTGTGGTGGTCTGTGAATGTACCTGTTTTCTACCAACAGTGAACTGCAGAGGAGCTGTAGCTCTACTGTTTTAGATATTGATTTTTTTTTTTTAAATTTTGTTTGTTTGTTTTGTTTAGAACTGTTCACTTGGACATCTAAAAGTCAGACTTGAAAAGTACTATTAAATATTGACTTTTCAGAGCCTCAGTCAATCGTTTAAAGACACTGACAATTTTTACCACATAGACTTGGGAAACACTGTACTCTTAATATGTCTACAATATTGTGTTTTGCTATTAGTTCGAAAATCTGATAATCCTATTCCTCTGAGAGGGAGTTACTTTTATTTTTTTTTTCTATAGCATTGAGGAGACACTAGGAAATATTGAGCAGTTCTAATAGAGAAAAACTTGCTCTTCTGATGAATATATTTTCTTGCTAATCTAATATGAAGTGTGTTCATTAGCAGCGTAAACAGCTAATTTTTATTCTCATATGCTTCAGGTAAAGTATCTTATGAGGTGTTTTTGCTAGTAAGAGGTGGAACTGGGATTACTTTTCTTACTTCTAACTAACAAAACATTTGCCTGTTCAGGAAACTGAGACCACAGAATTTATTTACACATCTTCTCTTAGGTTAAACTATTTTGTAGCACTTTCAGTGAATTGGTGAACCTGTTCATGGTATCAAAATAGCACAAATTGGTTACGTTTCTACAATAAGCAATCATTAAATAATGTTTTTATCACATTATCCTAAGGCTTAAGATTATATATCATGTAGTCACATAATGTTGTCCCCCCACCAACTGTTCCATAAGGTGTCAGTGCTTTGGGACAGTTTCCAGAGAGAGACTCTTCTTCCTTAAATGTGTTACGTGATGATGAGGTTATCTGATCTAATTTCTTCAGTGTTCCCCACCAGTTGAAGTTTTTGCTGTAGCAGGGACTTTTCTCTTGTTGAGGTAGAGATAAATGAGTCCTAGAAATGCAGGAGGGCTTTAGCATGGGTGAGCAGTGAGCCTTGATGTTGCTGGTAGCCTTGGAAGGAAATGCCTGCTGGCTCTGTAAGCCCCAAGGCTGCAGGGGGTTAGAAGCTGGGAGCACAGAGTAGAGGAAAAATTGTGATGTGCTTGCCTCAATGTTTACCTCAGGATAGCATCTGGGACAGGATATGGGGCTGGTGGAGCTTTTGGCCATGGCCCTTTTAATGTTTTTGTTTCCTGAGGGGTCTGAGCTTTCCTGGCTGCCTCATCCTTCAATGTGGACTTTGGTGATGGGTCCTCCAAAGCACCTCGGGATCCACCCAAAAGGTTTGGGATGGGGATCCCCCCCTGCACCTTCTGTGGTTGTTTTCTGCCGGTTTCTGCAATAACAGGTGCAGCTGTGTCCATCCTTCCTTGGATTTGCTGACCCTCCACTGGCAAGTGAAAAGCATTCCCTGCAAGGTGCTTGGGTAGGGAAAGAATAGAAAGTAATTTCAACTGAGAAACTTCTTTGGCCAGCTGTGCTTTGCAGTGCCTCTCAGTAGAAGGCATTTGTTGTCTTTCTCCTGTCTAAACCAAGGCTGAAATTTAATTTGAATGTTTTCTAGTCATGCAATACCCCTGGGAATGAATCCTGTAAAACAGCCTGGATCAGACCCGTACCAATTGTAGACCTGCTTAGTCTGAATGAGCTTTAACTTTGTTATATTAGTACAGAATAATTAGTAGAAAACCAAAATGCAATTTTGTCTAAAAGAATGGCAGTTCTGGGGCTTTACCTCACCTATAGCCTTGCAAGGCTTTTAGTGTCCTGACAAGCAATCTGTCAGAGCAGGAATGTTGAGTGCCTTCATTTTTTACTTCAGCTCTTTTCTTACAGGAGCTCAAGTGACTCCACTGAAACTCTGGCATTCATCACAGACAAAATTAGGTCAGAAGAAAGCACAGAGGTACTGAACTGAAAAGCGATAAATTCATCCTTAGCAGAAAAAAAAAAAGTCTCAAACTGCAAACTTGGGTTTAATTTGTCTTCTCCACATAAGGTAAGACTTTTCCTAAGGGATTTTACAGGCAAGCTAATGGTGTCTTTGATAGAAATGTACTATCAGGTTTTGTAGGAAGAATATTAAATACTTTTTTGTTGAGCTATGTAACTTCAAGTAACTAAAGAAGAGCATTTTTCCTGAAATTGAGCAAAAGCAGCCTAGGGAAGACTCTGTCTCAGGTTGATCTTATGGTTAGTGTCCAGTCGTGGAAGCTGCTGAGCATGTTTATGTAGCAGCAAGAGTGGTGGGATTTATTTGTAGTCCTTATTTGCAGAACCCCAGTACTTGTATTCTGGTTACAACCAACCTGATGATAAAGCTGATATATAAAATCTGATTGTATGTATTGTATCTGACTGCTGGTATGACATTTTCTGGTGAGAAAAATTACAACTTTCCAGTTGGCACTTAAGGAAGCAAATATTAGCATATTTGCTGTAGAACATATTCCTTGATTGCATATAATGTTATAGTTTAGAAAAGGTTGGAATTTTTTGCTGGTCCTGATGGAACATGTACATACAGAAACAGCACACTCTTAGTAAATAGCCTCTTGAAGAAGATGCCTCTGGTTTTACCTAAATATCTTTTGGAACACATTGGTGCATTTGCCTATTGACCTTCATCTCATGTAAATCTGATGTTACTCACAAATTTTCTACAGGGATTCTTCTCATCTAAAAGCTTTTGTAAGCAATTATTTTTCCTATGAATTCATTACCTAAAGCTGTAGCACTATTGCCTCTAATAATAAACTGGGTGAGAACGGGTAACAACTCCAGATTTATCAGTTGTTTTTGATACAACTCCCCCCCCCCCCCCAGTAATTATTGAAAACTTTTTTTACAACCGACCTACAAACTTCTGCAAGAGGGGAATCATGTGGTTCACACCATCCAGCACTACATCTGACATTTAATAGTCCCGGTGAATCAAAGTTTTTTTTCAGTAGAGAGGATGTGGGGAAGAAGACTGGAAAGGGCAGTCAGGATACAGGGGATGGTTTCTGACAATTTTTATAGTGGTAATAGGGTGTTATATCAATGTACTGTGTGCTGGTCCTGTTATTTACCTTTATGATGTGACTGAATTCCTTGAGGCCGCTCATGTGTGCAAACCTTAAGCACAGGTGGGTTTGCAGCCTCAGTCCACAGGCTGTGTGATCTACACTCAGTCTTCTGAGTGAGAACAAATTGTGCCTGGGTGCAAGGTTCTGCAAACAGAAAGAACTTGGCCAGGAGAAAGAATGTGGCAGAGCTTTGGCCACCAAGCTGCAGCTCTGACAGTGAACAGCCGAGGTGACCAACGACCCCTAAAATATTTAAACCCAGCATGAAGCAAGTCAGCAAAGCACGTGTGGTTCTGGATGTTCTGTGGTTTGTGTCAAATCAAGGTTATGAATAGAGCCCACCTAGTCCAAGTGAAAAACACCCGAAGAGCAGAAAATTTGACTTTTGGACCCAAACACTGAATTGTCATAGTTGGGGTTAAGTTTAGTGGTGTTTAGAAAAACACCTAGTCCTACTTTGAATGCAAAATGCATACTAGTTAAAAAAAATAGAAATCCATCTGAATGAAGATGTTGTTTTCCCTCATCTCTTAGCAAAACTGCGTGGGAGTGTAGTGCTGTTATGCATATTGTATTTGACAAAAGTAGTAGGTGTCTGTTTAAGAGCCTCTCTTATCACCAAGTCATTTCTAATAATAGCTTAACTTTTGATACTTCTTATATTGCAAATACTTTCTGTAAATATTTTATAACAAATTGTCAAATACTTATGTAAAAGCATTTACTGTATTTGCAACCATATCTTGGGGTGGCAGACTTTTTATTTAATTTATTGTCAGAATTACTATTCTTATTTAGCACATCCCATATTAAAGTCAGATTCTGAAAGGTAAGGACAGACTTTTTATAAGGTTGGTAAATCAAAGTTATTCTGTCAAGATCCTACTGTTATTACTAGAACATTTAATTAACCAGCTTCTAAAGAATTACCACATCTGCATATGGGAAGAATAAATCACTGAGGTAGAAAGCACAAGACCTTCTTAATGTCCTTGTAAATAACATGGAAAATCTGAAGATTTGCCTGGAAGCTGTTGTAAAAGAAAAATCTAGTTTAATGTGCTGACCTGATTCTGTTCCTCTTGGTAACCTTGCTATAAGGTTTTAAATCAGATGGATGGAGCATATCTGAGAACCTGATAGAAAGCAGCATGGATAATGAAGTGTTTTAAATGAAATGCAGAAAAATATTAGTAATTCTCAGTTTGGGGTTGGGATTTTTTGGCTTCCAAACATGGCAAATGATTTTAGAGCATAAGTATGTGTAAACCAAAGCAAGTTTGTTTTCACATGTTGTGACTTAAAAAAAAAAGGAAAACCTGTGTCTGTGTGCATTAACATACATATGTATGAGTGTACACACCCATATTTAATTGAAATGGAAGATAATGGTTGCTTTCCTAAGAAGGGCAGGTTACATTTTAACACAAGCTTTAATAAGTTAATGATGTTTTTACCTATTACTACCCCAAATGGATGCAGCTGTTATTTTCTTCAGATTTAAAGAAAAGAAATATTTAAATCACCTTTTCTTCATCTGAAGTATCAGCCTTGTTAGGTGTCACAGCTTAATAATAGGACTGAGAAAATTAAGCTGTGTGTCTCACTATGCAATAGTACATTTGCCAAGAAGATGATAATGGGAATTACAGTAGCTCAAACTACTTTCTCTGATACCAAATGCTAAATCATTTCTCTTTGAAATGCTCCCAAAGCTGCAGTTGCTCATGGGCTATAAGGGGCAATCATTTGAGACAAGGACAAGTCAAATGTCTCTTTTGAAATGCCAAATTATATTTTTTCGAGCAGTATTCTCAAAATGGAAGATAAAGTTCAGAGTCTTTTGCAAGGGAGCTTCAGTGCAATGTGCACTTTGGAGGAAAGTCACTGAGGTTTAAGTGTGAGTGATAAGGACTTTTGCTGTACTAAATGAAAGTGCAGGACTTCAAAGTTCAGTGTCTGCCTTGCAACAATTGCCAGTTTCTGATGTCCAGACTCTGAAGTGAGGTTGATCTTTGCTCTCAAAATTGCTAATTTTGCCTCAGAGGTTGAAATTGTCAGGGAGAAATCAGACCTCCCTAAAGCTGAATTCTGGCTTTCATTTCAGCAGACTGCTTTTAGGTGGGAATTGTCAGGATGCCTGCACAGCTCTCCATTTCCCCCCTATCTGCCTTGTATGGGTGCAGCTGACGGTGAATTTTTCTTGTTAAAGAAACCTGATCTGATTTATAAGAAATCTTCCTGGCCACCCTTTGAGTGAGTGGAAGAGAAGAAGAGAGAAATGTTCAGCTGTCATGTAGCAGGTAACACCTTTATAAAAGCTTCTACCAGGAAGCTGAGGTTTAGGCTGAGGTTTCTGTATTACCTGCGTGAGTGGAGAGGCTACTCCAGTCACCAGCTGTCCAGGCAGAGTCTCCTTGCACTATTTGTACAAAATGGAATAGCTCCAGCAGAGCCAGAGGTACTCTCTGCAAAATAACTGGTGATCCAAATTGCTGCTTTGGGATCTTGGAGATCAGAGTTAAATTCTTCTTCTGAATTGCTGAGAAGAATTCACTTTTGGAACAGCTTGAACACAGAGGTTTCTCTGCCATGTGAAATCCCACTTTGAGCAAATCAGATGTGTTAGTCTGTACCTCAGAAGGCTAGATGAGCCCTGAAAGCTTTCCTGTTCTGAAATCCATCTGGGTCCATGATTGTGAATGAGTGGCAAAATTTGAGAGCCTTCGGATTCTGTCCTCATGTGACTTCTGTTGTTTAAGTGTTGCCCTTCCTACAGCATTTCTCTGTTAGTTTGTAGGGCAGTCTGTAACAACACCATGTGGGTATTACTGACAGGGTGGAATAGGCATATGACGTGTGCCTCTCTCTTAGCTTCCACCCCTTGCAGAAGGCTTGTTAAATGCCATGCATTGCTCCCATCACCCACAACGAGTGAATCAGGGTTGTGTAGCAAGTTAGGCTGCCTGTGAGATCCCAGCTTTGCCCTGAAAACCATGTAGATAATGAGGGAACTGGAAAAGGAGGGAAGTGCAAAAGAGGGCAATGAATTACAGGTATGTCAAATGTTACCCCATGTACAGTGTATTTAAAATATACTCCCCTGCAAAATGAGTGTAGTTCTCACTAAATGAGCTACAAAATGGTTAGGTGAAGATAGAATGACTGCACAATAGTGGACTTCTCTGAACTGATTCTTATTTCAGTGAATGGGAACTGCTGTCCTATTAGAGATCAATCTGTTGGGAGACATCCCTGTGACTTCAGCCTCATTCTCTCATCTTTTTTCATTGCCTCCTCCTTGCTTTATTCCCTCGCTGCCCACCCCAGGCCTCTCATCAAACTTCTGCCACCTGATCCTTGCCTCCTTTTCTGTCCTGCCTGTGCTGCTGCTGTGAAAGGCCACCAAGTTGATTTGAGGGATGGAGCACCTTTCCTGTGAGGAAAGGCTGAGAGAATTGGGGTTGTTCTGTCTGGGAAGGCTCTGGGGTGACCTAGTTGTGGCCTTCTGGTACTTGAAGGGAGCCTAAAAAAGGGTGGAGAAAGACTTTACAAGGACATGTAGTGACAGGACAAGGGGGAATGGCTTTAAAGGGGAAGAGAGTAGGTTTAGATTAGATATTAGGAAAACAATTCTTTACTGTGAGGGTGGTGAGGCACTGGAACAGGTTGCCCAGGGAACCTGTGGATGCTCCATCCCTGGAGGTGTTCAAGGCCAGGTTGGATGGGCCTTTGAGCAACCCGGTCTAGTGGAAGGTGTCCCTGCCCATGGCAGGGGGGTTAGAATTAGATAATCTTTAAGGTCTGTTCCAACCCAAAGCATTCAATGATTCAGTGAAATCAGACTAAACAAGATTTGACCGTGCTGTGCCCAGGTGAGTGTTCAGGCATGCTTCAGAAGCAGAGCCAGTGACTGAAACAAAATTAAATGAAATCATTGCATTTTAAGTTTCAGAGAATTTATAGATCAGTCAGGCTTGTTGTCTTGCTGAGACAGGCCTATTTGGAAAAATTACCTCTGAATATTTTTAGATGTCAAAATATGCACCTCGACGAAAACATACTCCTTGCTCTCAGGTGAGGCCCGTATTCCAAAGCATACTGAAAAAAAACACCCTGGTATAGTAAATACAATTCTCTGACATGTGAGAATAAAGGCAGCAGTGTTAACTGCATGTGTAGTGTGTGTGATACCAGGACTGTAACCAGTGCCAAGATTATTGGGGCCACATAGCCCAGTGTTACGTCTCTGACCATACACTACAATCTGAACCACTCAGGAAGAGGTGCCAGCAGTGGATGCTTAAGGAAGAATGTATCAGCATACAGTGAAACTTCCCAAAAATATTTTCCTAACCTACAACAATTTGTGGTTCAGGAACTTTATGAACCAAGGGTAGTGACTTTGCAGTGAAAAACCGAATAGGTACCCGTTTAGTATTTGTAATGAGGGAGTGAACACTCATTTAGCCAATGTTATATGAGCACATAAAGACACTCTGTTCAGTCTGTATATATGAATGAGATGGGGAATTAATTTCCCCATTTCCTGACTTATGAATGTTTTACTTAAGAATGTTTATACTATTTTTAGTCAAGCTCTGAAAACAAGGGGAGAGTCCCATGGTAAGGAGGCATTTGATAGGGGAAATCAAAGAGCGGTATTTAATTTAATGTTAAGCAACGTTCTGGATGTTGTGAATAGTGTTTCTTTTTCCCATTGGAACTCTATAGTCTTTAAAGGTAAGCAAGGTCTTTTAAATCTTGTGGCCTGGTCATTCTTTTTATAGGTGAATTGGTTTAGCATTACTATATGCAAGACTATAATATGGAATATGGATGACCAGTTACATCTTTTATGTAATTTCATTGTAGGCACTGATATACATCTCTGGAGAATATTTTCAGGTAGTGTGAATAGCTGTTCCATGCAAAACTTCCTTATGTTCTGTCTCTAAGAATCTTCTGGCAAATAGATATTAATTTTTAGTTACTTTTAGTTATTCTTTGAACTATTTCTTTGTTGTTGTTGTTATTGCAGAGATGCAATAAAAAGTAATAAGCAAATATTAAGTTTGTTTATTTTGGAGAGCAGGATGTAGAAAATACATGTAATTTAATTCCTAACACAAATATTTCTGTGTATTACACTGCATGATCAGTGAGAGATCCAGTTTTAGACCCGGGTCCTGCAAATTCAACCATATAAGATTATGACATAAGATTCTGGGAATCTGGTGCATCCAAATCTGAGCAAAAACTTGGAAAAGTCTGCTCAGGAAATCTTTTCTAGAGATGCCTGGAGATCTCTGCAATGTAGCTTATCTAGAATCTGGATCTTATCTAGCAAGAAGGAGGTTTGTTCCAGGCCTCACCGTGGTGACTATTTATCCATTAGTTCATTGTCTACAAAGCAGAAGTAATGTTGGAGTTGAACTGAGGAACCCTCTTATTTTCCCTTCCTGACCAAGAAAGGTGAAAGGCCATGTCCTTCTGCTGGCAATCCTTCCAGATCCATCAGGATTCATCTCCTGATTGTACAGTAATGTAGGATGGAAAATGCTCCTCATGTGAAGGGCATTCACTTGGATTGTAAGAGTGGCAGGGGGTGTGTGTCTGGAATCCAGTTGTTTCAGTGCCTAAGAAAATGGTTCAAACATAAACATAAACCCCTTCCAACAAAAGAAATATGCTGTCGTCTTCCACTTCTCTGAGTTGGACAGGTAGAGATTCAGGTGTCTGTTTATATTTGTTCCTGGATCAGCCTCTTGAACTTGTGTGCCTAAATTCTAGTTTCTGAATTTTTCTCACTTTAGGTGCTTAAATTGTCATCAGATTTGGCCTTCAGTCTGCTGTGATTAATCTTGTTCATAGACACAAGGACAAAGTCCCTCTCTACTCAGACTCTGTAAACTAGCGTAGATGTGACCGCTTTATTTTTAATTGATATTGATTAATTTCCCTATTACCAGAAACTCTTGTGGCTATTTTTATTTGTGACTTTATTTTTTATCAATGAAAAATTTTAGACTGTTAGGGGAAAACCATAACACTTAGAGACTAGTGAGGTGATTTGGATTGTCTGAGGCTGTAGCACTCACAGTGCCACGGTTGTTTGCCAGTCTCCTATCTTCTCTAATTGGAGTATAACAACCCTGGCCATTTATCATTAAGCATTGCAACATCAGTCTCTGGCCTCTTCCTGAACTCTGAAGAATTGTGACTTTTCTTTGAACTCTCAGCTTTTAGTTCCACTGACCCTATTGCCCATTTGTAACTGCTGCACCATTTATCACTCTTGGGCTTAGAAATATGGTCGGGGGGAAAGACTCAAGTGCAATCATTCACACCTATGGTCTCTCTGTATTTGGACTTCACAGTTTCTGTGTAGCGTAACTGATAGGGAGAGATTAGTTACAAAACTGTAATTCCATTGAAGGATTGTGATAATACCCTACCATAAACTGTATATGATGCTCAAGAGGTTTGACATCATCGGGGTTCTGAGATTAAGTTACAGCATTTACTATTAGTCTCTGTCACTACCTGTTTTAGAAGAGGGTTTTTGTGTAACCCCCGTGTAAAATATAGGATATTTTCAAAGTTAGGAAACTTACTGTTGCATTAATCGTCTCAGAAGGCATGTTAATAGTTAAACTATTGTGTAACGTAAACCAGATTTGGTTCAATAAGACATAAGTATTTATTTTTACATACTACAGAGAAATTCTGTGTATTGACTACTAACAAGGTCTTGGAATATTAGACCTAACTGGGACTAGTTTGGCATTTAAACAGTTTTGTATTCTAGGGGAAAAAAAAAAAGACAACATGTAAACCTATCAGAAAGAGTTGCTGGTGAGCCTAGAGTATCATTCCTGGAAAAAAAAAACCAGTGCATATTTTAAAAGCGAAACAAACGTCCTTCTTTTTTTTCCTCTTACGTTCTGTTTTCCCCATATACCTTATGTGATTTACACACACACATACACAGTTACTTTTCGTGTGCCCCTAGGAAACCATACATTTCCTTCTTTAAACTGTTTCTCACACCTTTCTTTTATCTGATTTTTCTTCATTTCTCTTTCCTTCTCCTTTTCTTGTAAATTTTCCTATTGCTTACATGAGAAACAGTTGAGTATGTTGTGCTTTAATGTGATTTTGGCCAAAGAACGCTTGTTTTTAGACTCCATCCAAGTATGAAGTGTTACATATGGACGAGAGATCTTTTCCCAATTCATATGAGGGAGACTAGGTAAGGGAATAGTTCACAAAACTGAGCAACTATATCTAAGACTTTGGGAAGAACTTTCTTCTGCTGAGAATAACTCTCCTGTTATGAGAAAAAGATCAAGGTCTTATATCAAAGCTTGGAATTTCATGCCATGGAAATAAAAAATGTTTTCTTTGAAATAAGAAAAAATTATTATTTTTTTTTCTTCACTACAATGTGAACCCCTCAGGAAGAGAATGATTAGAATAACTATTTCACTTGGAATTCTCTAATCAAATACTCCAGTTTTTATGCAAGACTTAACAAGTTTATTTACTGTTCTTCCTTATGCTTCCTTTTTGCCTCCTTTGTCCAGGCTTCCTGGTTGGACAGTGTCTCCTCCCATTCCATCCATCCATGAACGGAGCATTCCTGCACTGTGTTATGATGTAGGAAGGAAGGCTGAACATGTGCCTGAGCCCTTCTCCTAATGTCTGCCTTCAGTGGGCATTTTTAGGATAGAGAAATATTAAGTTCTTATGAGGATTTCTATTTATGCCTGAAAAGTAATAAAACAAAATATTTTGAGATAAATATGAGATAAAAGATGGGATAATAAAATTAGATAAAAGATTTTGAGATATTTAGTGTCAGCTTTCACAGTAAAACTGTACCAAAGCATCTAACAACTTCCCTGCATTTTCAAATCCACTTTCTCTTTACTGTGAAACACAGACCCCTCTTTAGTGCAACCTTTTCTTTGTGAGAATTTTATGAAAATTTCCAAACTCACTAGAAGGAAAAAAAGCACATAAGAGACTAGCTATCAAAAGGAACAATTAACCAGAAAGTCTCAAGCCCAAATAAAAGACTCAGACAGGAAAAACTGTGGATGTAATTTATTTTTTTTTTCCAACTTTGAATCCCCAGTGCACATAGGTACTTTCTTGAAATTCTGATGAAAATGTCTAATGTCCAGGTGAGACACCGGACTAGAGAGATGTGGGTGTTTTTCTCCATTCTCAGCATTTCCTGCTACTTAGCTGTAAGCACTTACATGCCAATATTCAAACTTTGCCTCCTCAGTGAGGTGGTTGTTTTGAGTCGTGTACTGAAGTGCCTGACTCTGGTGAGAAAGCCTTGTCCCCTCACGACCATTTGAACTCCATGTATTGTTTGCAGGTCTAATCTTACCTTATGCTTTGCAGTAATTACCATTTAGAAAAAAGAAATGTTGTGGTATCTCAGTACAGTTGTTGGTTAGGGTGTAATGCCACTTATGTTTAATTAGTAGATAATTAGTCATTAGTAATTATAAATGTTGTATATGCTGAAAGTCTTTGCAACCAGCATTGATGTGTTGAAAGAGGTTCAATTTTCATTCATTCAGGATAAGGTACTTAAGCCACTTTGTGTCTGTATTCAAAGTTAGTACTCAAATGAAGCCCTGTAAATCTTTGTTCCCCTCAGAGTGGAAAATGTAAATGACATGAACTAGTCACCATTAGATGTTTTAATGCTGGCCTGTTCAAGATGATGTAGTTAAAACAGTGTTTCATAAATCAGGTGGGTTTTAGTGTCATTTAAAATACTCTATTTAGTTTTAAAACTACTGTAACTGAAACAGAGACATAAAGGGAAGGTTATTCTGGTTTAAATGTAGGCAAAGTGGTCAAGCATTTGATTCTTACATCATTTACTTGAAGCTTCTCTGGTACTTCCTTGCTCCCTAAACTGTTGCTCAGCAATTTTTAGCTATTTTAAATTGCTCTTTCACCAAGATAGAGGCAAACATTTCAGTGGAAGCTTCAATAGATTTGTTTTGGAGCCTTTGCATTACGAGTAAAACAGGGTTTGTATTACTCCTCTTTTCCACATAAAAAGGCACCGTATCCTCTCGTAAAAACAAAAAAGAAGAAAATGAATATTCTGCTTCCAGAAGTTGGAAAAGGGATCTTAGTTTCTTTATGTGGGCGATGAACTGAGGATTTGATTTAGTTACATAAAAGGTGGCTCTCCACAAGAGAGCTGATTTTATAGCTATGCCTCTGTAACAAAAAATTATGTTTTAGAGCTTCCTGTGTGAAGTCAGTTTTATTATTTCATAACAGTTCAGAGAGCACTGAGTAGCAGTCTGTGTATTGTGGTGATATAGCATCATACTCCACACGTGCTCTTCTGTTTGGGGGTAGCATTGACTTTTTATTCCTGAGATGGTAAACCCCAGGGAATTTCCCTCCTGCGTGTGCAGAACTAAAAATTGGGACAATGAAGTTGCTTGTCTTTTTAGTTAATTTTTTTCTCAGTGGGTTATGAAAATTAAATAATTAAAATTGGACTATAAATAATGTACTGAACTTGCTCTGCTGAGAGGTGCAATGTTGTCCTTCTCAGTAGGAGGACAATTTATACTGTAAATAAAATGAGTTCATTCAGTTGTCCAGGGACTGAAGGGGCAAGTGGGAAAGGAGGGACTAACGCAAGCTGCACAGCGGTAAGATCCAACTTTAATTTATCAAACCTTGCCTAGCTTCTGCAGCTCCACACAATTTAAATAAGACTTATTTTAGCATGTACATGTGAATTTTAATGAGTAAATTCCCTATCTGGTGGTATGGTTTTGTTTGTTTGTTCATTTGTTTGTTTTTTTCATATGGTTTATGTGACCTGTAATAGATACTCTTACCCCTTTCACTCAGATTTGAAAAAAAGTTGTAGTGGCTGCTTATGCTGCTTTTTAAATGTGCTTTTTTAACATTCTGTTCTTCGAATTTGAAGTTCAGGGAAAAATCTTTTATTTTAGTGACAGCAAAATGCCCACAGCTTAGATTCCTTGAAAAAGTGAAAATGCTTTGTGACATGAATGCAATTTAGCCTTAACATTCTCTGCACAGTGTTCTCTGCTTCCTGTGTACTTTCAACCCCAGTGAAAATGCCTTAAGGTCCCACTTGATAACACTTGTGAGCCAAAGTGCACTTTGGAAAGTGAACCTCTGGAAGATGATCAGAATGGTCTGAAAATTGATGCACCTGAGTGTTCAAAAAGACTTGGGAGAGATTGCTTTCTCGATGATAGTTTTGCTGCTTGGATTTATGTGTACATATCAAGGATTCATTTTTGACAGGTCTCTACTTCTGAATATTACAGAACATGCAAATTCAGACATCAAAATATATTTTGAAAGGTGGTACCTTGATTGAGATTTCCTTGAGTAAAGCTAGTGCAGGAGAGCAAAAAGAAGAAGAATAATGATGAAGAAAAAAAATCTACAGCTTTTTTACAGAAAGTTGTGAGAAGGAGATACAGCTTTAAGAGGTAAAAAAAAAGGGAAAAAAACCCCAACAACCTAGTAATGGTGCACCTGATGTTGGGGCTTTTTGTTGATTTTTTTTGTTTGGTTGGTTTGTTTTTCCATACTTGCATAACTATGGAAATTTATATAACTACGCATAGTTGCTATGATTTTGCATAAGATTTTCTTTTTTTTATTATTATTATTTTTATGGAAAGCTTGGAAAGATTGGATAATTTTCCTTTAGTCAATTTCTTTAAAAGCACCCTGGCCTAATTCCTCCTGAGGAGCAAACAGATGCTCTAAATATAGTAGCATGTGTGTAAATATAACACATCAGGAAAGGGTGGCTACTATGTGTGTAATGGCATTATGTAGAAATAATAGGCAAGGCTGTCCACCTGAAACTGTAATCATTGTCAGTGGTGTGTTACCGACAGATTTGCTCTTAGGACCATTTCATGCTTACCTTGGATGCTCTTACAGCTAATTACAGGCTCTGTCCTGTGATCTATACCCAAGTTCACGCTGATTTCGTGACTGAACCTATTGACCTTGAGTGTTTAAATTAGAGCTACAAAAGTAGTGTAAAACCAGCTTGCAATGTCAAGGATTTTGAAAGCCTCACAGCATTTCAGGCTAACCCAAAATGTCTTACAGGGCTGGAGGTCTGTGTTTGCCCGTGTATATCCTTTGGCCAAGTAACACAGTGCAAGCTCAGAGTCTGTGTTTTTAGTAGCTTTTGGTCACCAAGTCACAATTATCAAATAGTAAAACATTTCTCATTAATGCCTGTTTCTTCTGAAAGAACTTACAGCTGTATTTACACAGCCTTTGGTTCCCATGTAGTTAAATGTATAGAGAATATGTTGACTATAGCATATATTCTGTAACTGGTTAGGAATTACTCATCTTTTGTGCTGAGACTGAAACAATTTATCAATTACCACTGTCAAAACATTCTGGTTTATTACATGCCTGACATGATTTCCTTCATATCTAGTAGCTGTTAAGAAAGACTAACAAATAGAAAGGACTAGAGTGCTATTTTTACTGTAGTTGTGCTTGAAAACTCCACCCAGAATTATGTCTCTGCTGTCTTACATTCTATATGTAGAAAGAGAGAAAACTTGAGCTTCTTATAGTCTAATTATAGAAGACTTTCTTTGAGGGAAAAAAAAGTAGTATTGCTTGTTTTGCAGAGAGAGTAAAAGGAAGCTCAAGAAAAAGAATCAGGGGTCAAATTTTCTTTACCTCGACACAAGGTATTTAGATGTTTAAAATTTTACAATTTCAGGTGCCCAACAGTCAAACCTTAGGTTTCCCCACAGCAGTAGGCTCCCTATGCATGTTTCCTCTGTATATCACTCACCAAATTATTACTGAACAATTTTGAAGATGCAGACTGAGGAGCTTGAGTATTGGGAAACCTGCTCATTGTTGATTCCACAAAGATAAGAAATCTTTGGCAGAGGTGGGAAAAATCTCGCTGACTTCCAGTGCATATTTTCAAGGTATCACTTCTCTGTTTTCCCTAGGTTTTACATGTAGTTTAAGTACATGGCATGATCAGTGAAATGTTGGAAAATATTTGTTCATCTTGGGAGTCTTGCTGGTGAAGGACCACTCTAGGACATCTCTCATCTTATTTTAGCAGCTAGTACATAAGGAAGGCTTGGCTTCCAGCTTTAAATCTTACTGTTTTAACTTGAAAGAAACTTCATATTGAAATAAGATATGCTATTCTTTTTCTCTTTCAAATTTGTTTGTCACTTGTATTTAAACTATAAGTAGTACTCTTTCATTAAGCTGTTCTGGCCTAGAACCTTGATTTGTACTTTGCCCAAAGCTTACTATTACAATGACAATTAAAACCAAACCAAACCAACCAACCAACCAAAAAAAAAACAAAAACAAAACACCCACCCCCCCCCAAAAAAAAACCAACCCCAAGCCCAAAAAACAAAACCAACAACCTATAAAACACCAGCCTTGGAAAAAAAAGGCCATGACATTGAATGAAATGTTTTTAGGCCTGAAAAATCTTTGCATTAAACTGATTACCATGAAAAATGCATTTTTGGCACTATAGGGGGAACAATTTTCATGCCAAAGTCATAATTAGTAGCAGGAATTTTCCTGTGTTCTGTATAGACACAGAAACGCATTACCTCCTAATAATCTTGTCTTTCCTTGTATGTTCATTCTTATGTCCTTTGCTTCTGTAGAATTTGTATCTTGCAGATTGTGAGAATGTTTTCTTCACAATACCCTTGTGCAGGCAAGGTGGCTGCATCATATTTATTAATAGAGGCTCTCAAGCACAGTCTGTGAGTCTCCTGAGCTTCTGTCTACTAATGTGACCTTTGGCCGTCACTGTTTCTCTTCCTTCTTATCACTTACTACTTATAAAACACTTCCGCTGGATTTATGAGTTTTCGGCAGTGGAATTAAGATAAAGTTGAAAATAGTTTTGAGGGTAAGCAATTTTGAACATTAGATTAGTTCTAAACCCAGTCATTTTCTAACTATAATTAATTTTTGTCATCATTGCATGTTTTTCTCTCATCTTAAATATTAATAGTCCGAAGTAAGTACAGATGAAATGCACTGTAGGTCAAGCATCTTTCAAACTGAGTTAATTGTAGCTTCTTGTTGACAGACAACACAAATATCCATATTTTGAAACTTTTTGCCTCGAAGCAACTGCGACTTGCAAGAGAACTCATTATTCACATTATCTTTAGAGAAACCCTGTTGTTGTTCTACAGTGGAAAAGCTGTTTCAGCTCCAGAAATGGTGCAAAATTGGTCTGAGACTTGAAAGGTATTCTTCTTCCTCTTCTTCTTCTCTTTGCTCCATGCAGTAAAATTTTGCTGTGTGTATATTCTTGAGATTCTTCAACTTGCAAAGCCTGAAAAGGCACATGAACACTTTGCTGTGAGAGGTGGTCCCTCTCTTTATGATGATACTGGAATGTCAGTCATGGGGGTGCTCTGATAGAATTCAAGTAATAAAGTGTGAAAAGCACCACCACAAACATGCTTCTTATTAAAAACACATGGATTTAGCACCTGCTTATACTCCATTAGAAATCTTGTGCCTGAGCATAACTTGTGTGGTTGGCTCACAGATCTCCCAGCTCCCAGGTCTGTCCTTAGTGCATCACCACGCAACTCCTTTGGGAAAGTTATACTTTGCTCCGAATCACCTTGTGTTTAGGATAGGGTGAAAAGCCTCTCTTCTTTTAGGACAAGAGGGGATGGTCTTAAGCTGTGCCAGGGGAGGTTTAGGTTGGAAATTAGGAAGAAATTTTTTACAGAGAGGGTAATCAGACGTTGGAATGGGCTGCCCAGGGAAGTGGTGGATTCTCCGTCCCTGGAGGTTTTTAAGGTGAGACTGGTTGTGGCATCAGTGCCATGGTCTGGGAACCACGGTGGTGTTGGATCAAGGGTTGGACTTGATGATCTTGGATGTCTTTTCCAACCTGGTTGATTCTATGATTCTTGCCTGGATCAGCAGTGGGTTGAGAGAGAGTGAGACTGAGCTTGTGTTTTTGCACTGGGGCTTTATAACTGTTGGGGTCAGAGGCAGTGTGTGCACATGTGCTGCACAGGGATGCTGACTGTGGGCCCCTGGATGCTTCTCAGGTGCCTGCCCTTGAGCCTGCAGTGCAGCACACAGAGCTGCTTCCAGGTGCATTCCCCTCCTCTCGGCAGTAATACCTGTTTGTTGTGCCCTTTGGAGTGACCTGTGGCTCCACAGAGAACCGCAGCCAGGGAGTGCCTGCTGCTTCCCCCACAGGCAAATATTTGGCTTTGCTGTTGCTTCCCAGTGGGTTCCCACAGGAATTGCTCCCTCTGGAGCATGAGGTGGAGAGGCATGCACACCAAGCCATATCCTCAGCAGCATGGGGATCTATGTGGGTTGTTGAAGGGATAATTTTCTTTAAGAAGCAGCTGTTGTGAATGAAACTAACAGATATAGAAAGAATTGTGTCACTAACTTTTTTGGTTGTCTGTCATTTGTGGGATTGTTTGGTTTGCTCCTACTGCTAAGCAATGTGCCAATTAGAGAAACAAGGCATCTCTGACTCTCCCTTATGGATGTTTTTATAATAACCCATTGGAACTGAAATTGTATTATTTTAATGTAGTAATCACTTTATTTTTCTATTTCATATATTTTCCCTTTTTTTTTTTCCAATGAGATCTGAAAACTTTCAAATTTAGATGACAGAACCTGTAGAGTAGGAGTTTATTAAATACAACACACAAGGACTATATATATTATCCTAAGGCCATTATGAAGTAACAAAATACTATAATCCCTAGTTATGTGATGGAGAAATGGAATCACAGACTAGTCCAAAACTTTAAAGTATTTGGCATGCTGAAGATTTGGAACACAGAAGCTTTCTTGGCCCTATGCCCCAACCACCAATAAATAAGGCTGCTTCTCATTAGAACTTATATTTATAACTTGAGCTTTTGATCTAGTACTGAGGGAAAATCCTGCCCTTGATTTGAAGATGCACTTAGTAAGCTTGTGTTCTTCTATAACTGATTTGTGTCAAGCAGATTTATCACCTTATGTTATGTAAGAAGAAAGTTGGCGTGTGAGATGCTCCATAAGCTGTAATGGCAGGAAGGATATTCCCTCACTCCCAGTTCAGCCCTCAAAGTGATAGATTTGTTTGGGGGAGAATATACAGCATTTGAGTATGCACCAATATGAACTCTTTCAAGCATATGCCGTTTAAATATTAGGTTACATCCATTCATTCCATTCTGTTACAATAATGCTGTTTTGAATGCTATTCTTGTCAAATGCCCCTATCAGAAAGGTGCTTGCTCTCAGCCAAAGCTTTGGTTTCTGCAGCAAGCCAATCCCTAGTTTTTCTGACAACCCTGCGTGCTTTGCTACATTAAGACTTTGTGTTGGTGCATAGTCCAGATGGCTTCAGGTGGCTTTGACTGCGAACATGCAGAATACACGCTTCCCTATGTAACTGGGACTGGTTCCAACTGCTCAGGGTGTGCATTACTACAGAATCTTCCCTTTGCTGCTCCTCACCTTCACAGAATCACAGAATCGTTTAGGCTGGAAAAGACCTCTAAGATCATCGAGTTTGACCTTTGAACGATGACCACTCTCACTAGACCACAGCACTCAGTGCCACATGCAGTCATTTCTCGAACACCTCCAGGGGTGGTGACTCCACCAGCTCCCTGGGCAGCCCATTCCAATGTTAGCAATCCTTTCGTTGAAGAAATTCCTCCTAATGTCCAACGTGAACTTCCCCTGGTGCAGCTTGATGCTATGTCATCTTGTCCCGTTGCTGGTTGTCTGGTAGAAGTTGACCCCCACCAGGCTACAAACCTCCCTTAAGGAGGTTGTAGAGAGTGACAGGTTCCCCCTGATCCTCTTTTTCTCCAGGCTGAACTGTCCCAACTCTCTCAGCTGTTCCTTGTAGGACTTACATCTACCTTGAGTACCTCGTGTGTTGCTGGAGCCACAGTGGTTTATCTCACCTAACTTATTTTGATTTTGCAAGAGAAGTCATAGCTGGGATGGTGAGCTCTGGCTTTCTACATGACTGATAAAACCAGAGTAGAATAATTCTAAATTTGACTCATTTATAGCAATTGCTTTAGCAAACATCAAAATACCTCAAAATATTAGAACAGTTTATGAGCCTCTCACAGGCCTATACAGCTTTTATGTAGGGAGAAAAGTAGTAAGCCTAAATACAACCATTCCAGGAGCTTTGATGTCACTTTTCATGTTTTAGTAAGTGATATGGTTGCATTGAAATGCAGAACTACAAATTTCAATTGCAGTTTCCGGGCTCTAAGTTTTCTAACCTCTTCCAGGATTTTTCATAACTGAATTGTATAGCTTTTGTGTTTCCTAGTACAAACCTGGAAGGATTAATCATTGTTTTGTAAGTACACGAGATTTTAGCAGAAGATAATTTTCTTGCTTTTTTCTGAATGCCACTGAATTTCAGTTTAATCTTCTACATACTAAGGGTTTTAGGAGCTCATGATATGATGGAAATGTTTGTACCTATGGCTCGAACTCCTAGTCCCTTATATTTTCATTACCTTGATGAATATTCAAAAATCAATATGGATAAATGATCAGATTAAAAGTGAGTGCAGCTGCTAAGCCCTATATATAATTGTGGAAGTGGGCAAAGTATTGCAAAGAATTTTTTTTCCATCCTCTTTAGTTGCTGGTAGTACTGCAGATCTCTGCTACTCTTACCTGTAGTGTCTTGTAATTAATGCAGAAAAGACGCTGGGAAATACTTGTGACATCTCTAAATTACAAATTGTTCTGGGTTTACTGATGTTCCACGATTTCATCCTGCAGATGCTGAGGGTTTCCAGTAGAGGTCAGGATGACATTGTCAGATATTTTGTAAACGCGTTGGCCTGAACAGGCGCCTTACAACAACTTATTCTCACAGGCAAAACGTTCGGGTGGGGTTTGTTTGTTTTAGTTTTTTAACATGCAGATAAAGCGGTGTATAATTATTTTGGTTTCCTCCGGACTTCATCGGCAACTTTGTAAAGTTTGATGGCAAATGTATTGAGTTTATTGAGAAACTGTGACAGTTGGGAATAGAGGGAAAACAGTGAGAAGGGGATGAAGAATTAATGCTGCTATTGAGGTAAAGGTCTTTTACTGTACAAATATTAGGACTAGAGGGCATGTGAAATCGGTTTAAGATTGGTTTAATTTTTTAGGCTGAGTGTGTGTATGTAATTATATACATACATACTTGTATATACACATATATATGTATGCATATCACACATACCTACACAGACATACTCATATATAGGAGCATACATATATATTTTGTCTAAGACTGTGCTACACGCACAGCAGCAACACTTAGGCAGCCTGGGCTTTGGCCACTCATCTCTGCTTTTTCATTGCAGCTACTGTGTCTTGGGTCTTGGCTTAACTAAAAGAACAGATCTGGCTGAAAAAGTAACCCTATGAAGCAGAGGAAAAAAAAAAAAAAGAGGGTTTTTTTTCAGCCACACTAATTACTTGGTTGTGTTTGCATTATAACTATACAAATAAACATATCTCCCGATGCACTGAGCTACTTGGGGAATAATGAGTGCCTAAGCTGTCTTGGTGACTGGAAAGAGCTAGGGAATTGTATTTTAAGAAATTAAAATTAAAATTTTAAGTAATTAAATCTTTTTCTAGAATCTGGAACATAGTTTTTCTGACTATGGTAGATTTTGTGGTGGGTTCTATAATGCAGAACCGCAGAGTACGTGTAGCCTTGTGTGCTGGTGCTCTCTCCTAACGCTGTGGATGTGACTGTGCGCAGACAGATCACAGAACAGCTCACTTCATTTATTTTGCACAGTTCAGTGCTGGCTGACATAGCAATATACGTTTCTATTTTCAGGTTTGCTTTTCATTAAGATGTCAGATATACCTACACGTGCTCATGCACACACAGTATGCATAAGAAGTTATCTGTGGTGTATTTCATACCTTTGTGTGATTACAGAATTGTGGTGTTCAGGCTCCACATAGTTACTGGCAACTGATAAGGGGCACATCAGCAATTTCCAGGTATTCAGACACACAAAGCTCTCTTGTACTGTGTGTTGTTCTTCTCTGAGTGTGTGTAGGACTCAGCTCTTGCAACCATGCTTTCAGTGGGCATCAACTGCTGGTGCACTCATGTCATCACCCTGTTCAGAGACACTTCAGCATCTGTGTTCCAAAAGAGCTGGAGCAGCCTGTTGTTTACTCCCTCTCAGGCAAAATTACTTTCTCCACTTGGGGTAGGAACCAATTACAAAATGCACAAAAAACTAAGGCCCCAAAATGGAACTTGTTTAGCTAAACATGAGGAGATGATGTTCACCATCTCTGAGTATATAAAGCTTTGTGGAGGAAGAGAAATAGCTGAGGGTGAGGTGCAATAAGATGACATATGAAATAAAATCATCTTTTCCTGATGTCTGTTCTAAATTATCTTGACATTGAAAGTTTTATCAGACCACGGTGTACTTTCCAAGGGGAAGTGGTGAAAGTTCATATTGCTGGTGACACTAATAGCTAGACTGGAAAAAAACACTTTGAATGCTTATAGGGAATGAATCAGAAAGTTCAGTGAGACATACAGGGTCACTCAGTTGGTCTTTTTTGATCAAATATCATACTTTATCACTCATGGTTTAGGAATTATTTTATATCCATATAGATGTTTCATCCTTGTATTTGAAACAAAGGTATTATGAAATCAAGCAGTTCTGGACCAAGATGGCTACAAATGAAATAAAGTAATACTGTCTCAAATTATATGCTCCACAATTTATCATAGTAGGCAAGCACAGTTTACAAATGACAAGGTCACCCTGCTTTTTAGGGAGTTAGGTTTTCTTACCAAAAAAAGAGATCTCTTTCCTCATAGTGATTCTTACAGTTTAAGAAGTCTACCTAATTAGGTGATGAACACATAACTTATTTTCACAGAAATCCTGAGGGAAGTCCTTTGATACACTTGGCATAAGATACAGCTATTGGGTGAAGAAGAGCAGTATTTCTCTCAAATTCAGGGACTTTCAACCCATAAAGATCAAGCTACTTCTTCTGGGATGAGAACTGTTTGGGTGCTTCAAATTCAGGTTCATCTTCACTAATAAACTGTTAAAAAAGTAGTTCTGTAGCAGAAGTGCATGTCAAGCTTCATTTATTTTATTTCAGTGCATTTTTAAGAGAAGAGGTATTATTGGTAGACACTGAAGTGGCCCTTGGGTTACTTGGGCTTTATAAAGAGTTCTACCTGAGACATCTTTGGAGTTTTTAGCCCAGGCCATTTTTTAGTTCTTGTCTGTCTCTGCCTGGCATTTACTCCCAGTGTAGGAATACAAAGCGCTCTTGGGTTCTGCCAGCTTTTATTCTGTTGGGCTTAAGCAAGCTGTGTTCCTGCAGAGGCCTCCCAGAAGACAGTCCCACAACTTCCCTGCTTCCCCTGGTGGCTGTTTTCTGTCACCAGCCCAACTTTAACTCATCTTTTCCATAAATGGCAGACTTGCAGATGGTCTTGCACAGTGGCACTTGTCCTGTCTTACACAGGCACAGCTGGCTCTGAGCAAGGCAGCACTGATGGTTATCAGTACTGCATCAAATTGGGTACCAATGCTTGAGTCCTCCTTGCATTTGTTTTCCTTACTAACTGCCTTCTGCTATGCTGCCTTTTGTCCAACTATAAACCTGTCATCTGAACTGCACCAGTGGAAGGTCTTGATCTCTTGTAATACTCCAGCTAAATCATTTTCCATTGTAAGAGGTATCACATACATCTCTGCAGCACCTAGCAGACCAGTGTGGAGGAAGGATCTGTTTTACCTTGCCAACTTCTAATTTTGCTGGCCAAGTTCTCCTCTGCTCTTGACCCTTGGGTAGGTGTTTTTTTATTTTTTTTTTAGGTTGTTTGTGTGATTTGTTTGCTACTTTTATGCCAATAGGTAGAAAACAACGCAGTCTACCCTGTTGTTTGGAGCGTGTAAAAAGGGTAAAAGTCAGAGCATGTATCTTCCTTTCCGGTTAAAGCACAAAGTCAATACTGTTAACACAGAAGATATTAAAGAAAAAAAGCAGAAAAATATTTGTGAAATAGTGCTGCTTCATTCTGGAAAAAAATACCCACTTATTTCTGCAATACACAAAGTACCTGTTTTCCAGGGTAGTGTTTTAGGAATGTGCTGTCCTGAGGAAAAGGCCTACCATAACTACAGTTATTGTATTTATTGCCAAGCAGTAACTCAGCATTGTTTGTCTTACAATTCAAGTGCAAAGATCTGATTTATACTCTATTTTTGTTGCATACACATTGCAGTCTTACTTCACTTTTCCCAATTCCTTTGCAGAGACGAAACAAACTTTGCATTCCTATTATTAGTAGTTTAGTTTTGACATTTAAATTGAAAATGACACAGACCATCAAGGGAACAGACTCAAGCTGCTATTCTGTTCTTTTTTGCCCAGATCCCTGTAGTTTGGAACATGACCTCTTATATTTCAGATCCACAAAGTACTCACCTTTTTTGCCTCCATCATCCAAAGAGCATCCACTGAAGTATTTCTAAAGACACTTTTTTCTCTGTTTCTTAAATAATGTAGTATTTCATACATAAAACAGTAGCCTCTTCTTATGTGAAGCCTTTAGTTTGTTAATACATCAGATATTCAGTAAACAAAAAGTTTTATATAAGGGCCACCATTTTACTGACAAGGATGTAGTCTTGATTACTTCTTGATCATGGTTTGAACAACCAATATAAGTTGCATCCTAAATTTTGAATATTTATTTGGAGATATTTTTGTGGGAAATCTTATGAGTATAAAAAAGATTAAATTCTGTTGTGTTTAGATCTGTGTTGAGCTCTATCTTATTGTGTTTCCTGTTGCCCCATTCCATATGCTTCTTATCTACGTGCACCTGCCTCCCAATTAAACCTTCATTAACATGTGCATCTGCAGAAGCTCTGCTTGCTTTCATCCCACGTGAAGCATTAGATGTTTTACATCATATACATTTCTTACTTTTCTTCAGAACTTCCAAAAGAAGCACAGAATTAATGAAAAACCCAGAAGTAAAAAAAGACCCCAGTATTATCAAAACTTTGGAAATCGGAAGTTCTTTCAAATTTTCCCTGTTTTCTGTTTTATTTGTATTTGTTTTTCATTTCTTTGTATTCACTGCAAATGTAAATTTGTATAATGAGTTTTTCATACAGTATGGGATTGACTGAAAGTTGTCTGGATTAGTTGATGTTCTTCCCAGAAAGCTCTTATTTAGTAAGCCTCCAAAAGTCTCCCAACTGTGGGACTGATTACAATGGGAAGCAAGAGATCCACTTGGTTGCTGCACTCAAGGGAAATAAATTTACCCCTGCTGCCATTAACACCTTAAGTAAATCATGTGCTGTACATATGTTGTGTATGGGTTCAAATGAACTTGCATTGAAAATTTGACTTTGTAAGAAGAGGTAACAAATGCTCACTGGTATAATGATTGGTTTCTGTTCAGTACTAGAAGCACAGAACTAATGCCTGGAATACAGAGACTGAATTGTTACTCCTAAGGAAAAAAAAAAGAAATATAACCATTACTTCAGGTCACCACTGAGGTCACTGACAGCACAGCATGGGGGATTCAAGTAGAGCAGCATGACTGCAGCTAGCTTGTGGCTGTGAAAAAGAGATCTTTAGTCCCCATTGCTGTTATATGATTAAATTGGAAGAAGCAAGGATACATTATTTTGTATTTATTTACTTTTTTAAAAAAAGAAAGGAAAAAGAAAACTTGAAAAATGAAATTTGAAAAGAGTCCGTTATAAATAAGCATTACTGTTGGTCTTGCTGCATGGTGCTCCATGAAGATGCTGGCTGTTAAATTAGTAAAATCAAGGGCTAGTGGGTTGGTGGGGAGACCCCTCTGCAATCCATGCACTGCTTGCTTTAATAATTAGATATAGTCCTGCTGTCAAACTGTAGTCCAGCTTTTATCATTCTTGGCAGACAGAGCAGAGCAACACTCTGGCACTTGACCTGCCCATAAAAACTTGAACAGGAAACAGCAATAAATAATCCACTCAAAAGGCCCTTGAGAAAAGCATTACACTTGATTCCTTATAGGAATTGCATGTTACTCCAGGGGGAAAGTGGGCTCTTTCAAAACACGAGCTTTGTATTGTTAGCATTTTTTTAAATTTATTTTTTACAATTAAATGCCTTTATGGTAGCTTGACAGATACAGTTTTTTTATATAGCAGAGCTGAGAAAAGCTTCAAAATTGTTTCCAGTTTTATTTGGTTTAATCAACATAGAAATAAACTTACAGTATGTACACACACAACCAGTGTTTCAGACAAAACAACCAGCCAACATCTTCCTCCAGAGCTGGTCCTGGCTTCTTTCACATGGGGAACCTGATTCTTCTTGTTCTGCTTTCCAAGGAAACCTTCATCCTTCTGAAGCGACCTAAGAGTTTGACCCCAAATCCCTCACCTCAGTCAGAACGCCCCTGCTAACTTGGTGCCTGGTCTTTGAAATGGGCATGAAGTGAAAAAACTGTTCCATTTTCTCTGAAGATTTCTTTCCTCTGTTTTTGAGGGAAGTGGAAGGGTATTTCATTTCCTTCTCTGGCCTGAAACTGATTCTGTTTTTATTTATTGCAACCTATTTATAGTCTCTGATGCGATCAGTTCCACAGACATTTGCTTTAATCTCTGGCTTTTCTCATGAAGTGAATTAGAGAATTAAGGGCATAATATATAGTGGGTTTAGTCACAGAGTAGAGTAATTTTTTTTCATGTGTGTACAATAATTTAATTTTTCATGTTTATTTCAGTACCCTGAATGAATGTATACTAGTTGCTAAGAGAGAGGAAAATATTTAATATTTACCAAGAAGAATTTGAGAGAAAAAGGCTTATGCAGGCTACTGTTACACTTCTTACGTTTAGCAAATTGAAATGGTTATTATTTAAATGCATAGTTGTTTTGCTGGGTCTTTTTAATTATTATTTTGCCTCATACAGTCTTTGTTTTCAACTCTGCCAGCTTCTAACTAGACTTGGAAATTTTGGAAAAAACCCAACCCAAACCTTTTTTTTTAAGGTTTATTTTCAATGAGATTAAACTATAGTCATTTTTTGCACTCTTTAGAAACCAAACTCCTAGATTTTTGACTGGTTAGACAAATCAATTTTACTGACATTATTTTCTTGGCTTGCTGAAGATACATGTATTTAAGTATCAGGACAGTGATTGCTCGAAGCCAGAAATTCTATGAAATATTTTTTCAATTTAGCAGGAATGTTGTTTTTCAGAAAGAACCAGTGTGCTAGATGAAGAGTAGATTGATTGATAAAGTTCTAGATCTTCCAGTCTCACATCTGGTCTGGGTTCAAAAGTTGCAAACTCAAATGATCATGAATCTTGTCTTGGGGAGAAATAGAAACTAGTATCTCTATTTGGTTGCACTTTTCCCCTATTTTTTCTGCAGTTTAACCTCCCAAAAAGCACTTTGAATAATTAATGAAGAAAGGTACTTAGGACCAGGTTAGCAGGGTAGCAGTTTGAAATAGTTGGACAAGTTGATTCATTTCTGCAATGTTATGATTTCTTATATGGCACGTGTTAAAGGTATGTTGGTGAGAGGCCCATACCCGAATAGGCTTTGAGCCATCTGAGGTATTTAGCTGGCACCGTGGTCCATCTTCTGGCTGTCCTTGCAGACCAGGTGGAAACAAATACTCAGGACCACAACAGTGCCCTGGCAGCCAGGAGGGCCAACCATGTCCTGGGGGGCATCAGGCAAAGCATCGCCAGCCAGTTGAGAAGGGGATTGTCCTCTTTTTTTTTTTTTTTTTTTTTAATTAATTAAGGTCTTAGAGAGGGTCCAAAGGAGGCCAATGAAGTTGGTGAAGGGCCTTGAGGGGAAGCTGTATGAGGAGGGACTGAGGTCACTTGTCTGTTCAGCCTGAAGAAGAGGAGACTGAAGGGAGACCTCACTGCAGTTACAACTTCCTCGTGAGGGGAAGAGGAGGGGCAGGCACTGATCTCTGCTCTGTGGGGACCAGGGCCCGAGGGAATGGCAGGAAGCAGTGTCAGGTGTGGTTTAGGTCAGCTATTAGGAAAAGATTTTTCACCCAGGGGCTGGTTGGGCACTGGAACAGGCTCCCCTGGGAATGGTGACAGCACCAAACCTGACAGAGTTCAAGAAGTGTTTGGACAGTGCTCTCAAGCACATGGGGTGACTCTTGGGTCTGTGCTGTGCAGGGACAGGAGCTGGACTTTGATGATCCTTGTGGGTCCCTTCCAATTCTGAATATTCTATGATTCTTGCAGAACTTGCAGGAATTTACCTATTTTGCATAGGGACGAGGAAGTGGTGCTGACCAAATATAAGATGTTCTATGGTCACCACTTGCCCCCCTTAGTGAGTAATCTCATTCCAACCACCTGCCTGCTGAGATTGGCTGGTAGGACTGTCTTAGTACACCAAAATATTGCATTTGTGTGCTTTACTGCTTGTTCTTTCCTCTTTTTCATAAGCAGAATATTATGAGCAGCTTGAACGTCTTGAAATTTGTTAATCTGTATGGTTTTTATCCAGACTTAAATGCGTGAGTGATTTGGTAGCTAGGACTGGTAAAACCATTGTATTCTGCCTAGTATATAACCATTTATGGGTCATGTGCCTATTTGATTTTTCAAATTTTCCATTAAATGTTTGAAGAGCTTATTCTTGTGTGGCTTTTGCAAACATGCACCCTTGATGTGTATCTAATTTATTTTTTGAGAGGTTTACCCTTCTACCAAATATTTATTTGCCTACATGGAATTCATAGGTTAGTGGAGAACTCATTTATTTATTTACTAATTTTCTTGGTTATTGACTATGCAAAAGTTTCCACTAATGAGAATTCTTCCCTGTTGTGAATCATTAATACATTAAGTACACTTCAGATTCCTCCAGTAATGATACAATGAGAATTGCTTAGCTGATTTAAATGACACAGATGTAGTACTAATTATACATTTTAAATTGGCAACAAACACAATTAATTTACTGATTATCTAAAACAAAAGTAAACTTTTTTTATTATAGTAATTTGCTATAATTTATCACACAGCCATTTTCTTTGCGTAATATTTATGCATTTGACAAACCTACAAAGAGATATGTAATTAGACCTGTTTCATCCATCACTGGCTGCCTTTTAACCAGAGGTCTTACGTGAACAGCTTACAGAGACACTGTCAGATTAACCAAATCATAATGGTGGCATCTTTTAAATCAACAAATGGAATTCTTTTTTGCTAGTAATTTATGTGGATTATTAAAATTGAATTGCTTTATCTCTAACTTAGCTTACTTGAAGGTATTTTACAGAGCTGTTGTTTGGATAGTGGTTTGTTTGGCTGTAGTTTACCAGAGCTGTCTGTGTTTAGATTGCAAATTTTTTTTGTAAAATGTTGAAACAAAATTCGTTTTCGGGCATTTTTGAGGAGAACCCCCTCCAAAAACCCACAAAATAAAAATCTCTCTCCACCCTCCACTCCCCCAATAGCAGCAACTCCCTCTAAATGCTTTGTGCTTAGGAAAGTTTAGAATCATTTGTCTGTGGATTTGGAAAATCAGGGTGAGGCTTTTTTTTTATTTATTGTCATTTAAATCTAGATTTTGGGCAAAAGTGTTCATATCGAGCTCTGTTATCAGGACATTTATTTGCCTATTAAATACTGTTTTTAGTGAGCTTTATCCTGGTGCCCATAGCGTAATTGAAATGTGCCAGATTTATGGCATCATCAAAGTAGTCTTCAAAGTCTATTTTAACATTGAATAAACAGGAATATCTTGTAGGAGGTTGTAATTGTTGGCTCTGGTATAATTCTTTAAAATGACTGTAGGACCAAGAATTAAAAATAACAAACCACAAACCAAGCTCCCCACCTCCCAGCCTCCCCACCCCAATACAAGCAAAACCCCCTCTGTTAGGTGCTTTTTCTGTGTTTTCAATGTCACTGATCCTTCTAGGGGAAATGTCTGAGTCATGTTTTTGTGGATGGAAAGGTTTAATTATTTTAGAAATTATGTATATTTTCAAGTAGTGACACTGTGTGGCCACCATAGACTAGAGAGGCAAATTTTGTCAGAACATGTAACATCCTTTGATCTGTGCTTTCCTTATGCTTTAGATCCTCATTTTAATTGAAAATTAGTTTAGTTGAAAATTTAGTTTTGTTTTCCATTGAGTTCTTCCAAGTAAAAAATTTTGGCACTTGCTTTTTCTAGATTTATGCATGATGGGTGCAATAGGGGGTATGAAATCCCCTATTTGAAATCGAATTTCAGCATAAAAAATCCTACTCATCATGATTTTTTTCCACACTGGATATTATTATTAATTCCCAGGAAATGATAATATATCTAAGTGGAGGATGTGATCTCCTAAAGAGAATACAGAATTTGGTTTCCTTGGACTCCATCAATGGCGGTGCCAGTGATGACAAGTGCCAGCAGCAGAGTATTTGTCCTAGGTGAGCACAGGTGCATTTGAAGGAGATGCACGTCCATTCCCTCTTCTAGCATGTTCATTTGCCCCCTATCATCTATCTACAGGTAGAATCCCAGTCACAAGCCAAGAACCACTTTACCATCTGTTTTCTCAACCCCCTAAAATACTCCTTTAAAAAACCCACAAAAAAGCCCCTAACTTGTATTATATTTTCAACAATTAATCATCTGATCATGGAGGAAAATCATCTATTTCTGCTTTATAGAGCATTTATTTCTGTATTTATTTATTTATTTCTCTTTTATTAAACATAGGTCTGGTAATGACCACTTCCACACTGCTTCCTAATTTTGATTTAGTTTTCCTTCCTTTTTTTTTTTCCAGGAGGGAAGATGGGTAGTGGCAAATGTACAGGTAGGGACACGCAGTTATTCAGGAACAATTAAGATTTTCCCTTTTACAAGTAGAAAATCGCTATTTCATTATGTAATATAATTTCACTGTGCTGTACCTTTAAAAAGAGATATGCAGTTGTTCTTGAACTATTAAACTATATGTGTCACCGATTTATCCTGTTACCAAAAGGATCTCATGTGTCACTTGGCACAGTGACAGCTTTTTTTCCAAGTCTATTGTATAATTGTGTTTTGTTAGCTGTTTTTGTTTTATAAATACTCTGCCGAAGGGATCTCTGAAGATCAAGATTTTTGATGCAGTATTTTTCTTTGCTGTTCTTTGATGTTGACCTTTCCCTCTCCCATCACAGCAACAAGCACAGTATTTTGTTCTTAAAAAGTTGCCAATTCTATGTCAGGAAAAAAAACATTTATTTTTCATGTCAGAGTTTTTGCAAGCAGGCCGACTCCATTCCAGCAGATTCCTTATTGAAACTCTTCTGAAACTCCCCAGAAAAACTAGCTTTGTGAAAATTTTCTGTATGTGAAAATCTGCAAAGAGACTCCAGTGCTGTCGTTCTTCCTGTGTTTGACTACATGAGCTTGGAACACTGGGCACTGGCACATGTTATTTTTCCTTCTGACAATTTCCCCTTCTAGCAAAAGCAGTGGCACAGACTCTCTCTTTGCCTGTACAGTTAGAGTGAAAAACTTCTCCTGTATTATTTAATTGAAATCCTTCTTATTGAAAAATAACTGAATAAGTTCTTATCCTGTCTCTTCGTAGTTATGGAGAGACTTTATTTATTGCCTGCTTTATAACAAATTTTAAGTATTGTGACTTTTTTAAGCCCTTCCTCCTCCTAATCTTCTTGTAATACTGAACATATCCATTTCCCTTAGCCCTTCTTCCCAGATCGTGCTTGTGAAACATCTTGTCAGTCTTAAGGTTTCCCCTGGGGTTCTCTGCAGTCTCTCTGCCTTTCTCAAGGAGAAATGGCCCAACCCAACAGCATTTCAGCTGAGCCTCCTCATTGCCAGGAGAGCAGAAAATCTGCTTCCCATGGCTTTTCCATGACACTTCAAAAATTATTTTTCAGATTGACATTTACTAGCATTAAGTTTTTGGCTTCTGCTCAGTTTGAGCTGTTATAATATCAACTCTGTTTCAACTGCTGCTGCTTAGCCAGGTAGCTACCCTTTTGTATTATGTTTTCATTTTTTCGAAGAGAAATATTTAAATTTTGCCTTCATTTAATTGAATCCTGTTGGTATTATAACTCTGATCCAATTTCTGAAATTAGTATGAAATCTAATCCTGCTCTTGAGGGTGCCTGCAACCCCTCCCAGCTCGGTGATAGCCATAAATATTCTAACTTCTTTTCTATCCAAGTTGTTAATGAAAACATTTAAAGCTTCCCAGATTATTGCCAAGAGGCCTTGCATGATACAACCCTCTGGTCTGACAGTGAACCTTTTCTTTGGGAACTGTTCTTCAAATTGCGATGAACGGTATAACTGTTCTAATTGCTCAAAATTAGACGTGTGTACACTCTACTTTGTATTTATTAGAAGAGGACCACTTGAGCGAGTGAGGTGCAAGCCTCAAAAGTGGGAAGTGACTGCTGTGCTGGCAGTGCCTGAGCCTGCTCAGCTGGAGGAAACTCGTGCAGTGCAGGGTGGAGCCGGCAGGCAGCCTGCAGCTCAAATGGGAGAGAGATCTCTGAGGAGCTCAGGGAGCAAGCACAAAACTGCTCATAAGAGGTGCCATAGCAAGCCATGGCAGGAGAGACCTTTTCTCCGGTCTTGCTTCCCAGTGTCACAACTTTCCATGGCTTCATGGGCTGCAAAAAGTTTCTACCTAGTCTCTCCTGGGTCCCTGGGAAAGTGGCATCTGGTGGGCCAGAGTTTCAGTCCTGTCTGTTGTTGTATTTATATATTAAGAGGAGCAGTAGTGAGTTTTAGAAATAAGTTATTTAGTAGATGTAGATGATATTTTTGAGGTTTTTCTGACTATGAAAACTACATATGTAGTCTTCTGTAGAGAGATTCTCCAAAACTCAGATCAGAGCCAGAGCCTGGTGTGTGATATAAAGCATTGAGGAGTTCGGGTGAAACCCTTCTACAAAATGAGTGTGTCCTGAAAGCATTCTCTGCATTCTATCATTGTATCATCCTGATAGGACAGAGGGGCAGAGAGGGAACTGGGGAAGCAGTCAGCATTCTACAGCCTTCTTGCTTAGTGGACACCAGTGGATGACTGAGAATGACTTTTCTGTTACAGAGTTAACGTTTAAACTATCTTTTTAACACATTTATGGTAAATCAGAATGTGAAATTATGTTCTAATTATGTTCTGCGAACGCTTGCAGCTGTCCTGTGGTCTTCAAGTTTATAATATTGGTCTCAAACCACTCACTCAAAAATGCTTGACCTAATGACAGTTTATGTGTTCTCGTAAATAAACTATGATTTATACAGGAATATATTCTCAATTCAGTTGAAAAATTAATAATCAAAATTATCTAAGCGTAGGAAATTTACTGTCTGGCTCAGCTGTCTTCTTCTGGAATCTGGGTTTGCAACCTGTTAGATTTTATAGCTCGGCCCACTAACTGATATAATGACATGGCCTTTTAGAACTGCCAGCTGTAAAACTAATTTTGGCTGGAGGAGTGGCCAGATGTATTCCATGTATTCCTCACTGTCCTCAGTCTGAACTGGGTTAGTAGGGGCTATAAATAGCTTCATAAGTATTTTACTATGTCTATATTTTTCTACTTGTGTGAAAGATAGGGGAATGCATTGTTCAGGTTCCTCATGAGTAATACCAATAAGAGTGAATTAAAAAAATTACCCTTACTTTAAATAAGTCATTTTTTTCATGTTTCTGTCATATCTTCCTTTTTGGCTGACCAGTGCTTGGTAGCAGCACCATCCTTCTCTCCTTCAATTGATGCTGGTGCTGAAACAATGGCCACAACAAAATGGTGGTTGCTGTTGACTTCAGCCAAGAAAAGACTTTTGTCATGGACGGTCTTCTTGTCCATGTGGCTTGAACTTGAGAAGGAGATGAACTACAGAACTAGTGTTGTTCAATCAAAAGGAGAGTATTTTTTGTTTCTTGCTTTTTTATCATCTGTTCTGAGCACGAACCTCTGTCCCAAATTTAAATGCTGGCTTTCAGATGAAGATAGGTGTGTCCATGTTCTCAATCCAACTGTCTCCACCTGCCTTTACTCAAGCTTATTTGGAGTGTGTCATTTAACTTCAAAGGTTTTCCATTGGCAATTTATGGAACAGAGTCCAGTACAGAAATCAAAAGATAGTCTACGTTCATTTGTGTCCCATGGCCAAAAGAGAGAAGAATCTCGGTTTGGCTTTTGTATTTGTGTTATTTTGAGCCAGGATGTCTTTTTCCCACAGTATTAAAAAGAAGAAAGAAAAAAACCCCAAACAAACCAAAAAAAAAAAAACAAGCAAAAAAAACCCCAAACAAACAACACCCTCCCCCAACAAAACAAACAAAAAAAAAGGGAAAAAGAAAAAGAACTACCCACAAAAAAGTCTCCCTGCTATTCTTGGTGTTGAACTGGGAAATTGAAGTGGTAATCTATTTACTTTTAATTTTTTAATTCTTTCAAATAAAGCTAGATGCTCTGCTCATTTGTATTTGTTTTAGGGAAATATAAGAGGTACTTTAAGGCTTTGTAACTAGAAAAGTCTACAGCAATGTGTGGCATAGATCTCCTCATCTGTTTTGACTATAGCAAACCTCAGCACTGTTCACTCCTTTCACAAACCAGGCAGCCTTTGTGCTGGTTTTGAAGTTCTGTTTTAGTAAAGAGAGTTTAAGTGTGTTCCTAATGTCTGGTGTATGGAAAATGCTTTGCACGTTTTTTAATCCAGCCCTTAATTTCCAATGTGCAGCTGCCTGTCTTAGTTATTATTCGGAGCAAAGATGGGATCTGTGGCAGGTACAGGCCACAACAAATCTGATTTTGTTTTATTCAAGTGACCATTGGGCTGTGTGATATTTATAATCAGATGGATTAGTGTCCCTTGGCTTTGCTCTTCAGATTGAATAGAAAGCCAAGTTGTCTTGCTAAATAGATTCCTTGCCTGCTCCATAATTCTTAGAGAAGGCCCAAAACCCCACATACAATTCTCTTTGCTTTCCCTCCCCACAGCCTGCACTGGCACATATCACGGGTGTGACACCGGGACAAAAGTTATCCCACTTTTCTAACATATTTTAATCTCTTTCTTATGTATTAAAAGCACCACGTCCTAGTCCAGTAAAAATATTGAGGAGGAAAAGGAGAGAAAGCTTTTTGGGTCATTTTCTGTGAAGCACCTTTCATACCATCTATATAGTGGCACTCTCCCCAGTGTTTTATTTGAGTTTTTGAAAAGTTTCACTTGCTACAGATAATTTAGTTCGAACTAGGAACACCCAATATCCAGGGGCCTCTGATGGATGGCTTAAACAACTGAGTAGTGAACTTGTTTAATTTGTAACTGTGTATGTTTTGCTTTAGAGCACTGTGATTGGGATTTCAAATGAAGGAAAATACAACTTCTAAAATTTTTTATGTAAAAAAGGTATGTAGTTTTCTATTTTAAAGACAACCTTTTGTCACTCGGACCTGATTTTCTTTATGCTAACTATTTTTCTCAATTTTATGCCACTGAGAGAGGCTGATGTCTTTGAACATGGCTGGATTAGTCCTATAAAATAAAACAGATTAATTGCAAAAGTTTCACATCATTGAAAAGGAATATTATCCTCTTTGGGATAATCGTTCAACTAAAATAAATTGGTTAAAGCTGTTTAAAGCTTAGTTTTTCAGATTTGACTATACCTTAAAACAAAAAAACAGAGAAAAGAAAGAAGACAGACACGGGTGTGGTTCTTGTTGCCTCATGTTTTGGTACAGGGGACCAAGACCATCAGGAGGTATTGGACTGGAATTCATATGGATATTTCTTCCATCAGTTTGCACTGGGAACAGGAATGAAGAAGATGCTGTGATAATCTGGGAGGTTTGTATCTGAATGTTTAGGTAATAAAAATGTCTTAAAATTGTTTGAATCAGCCATACACACATAGGACAGACAGAACTCCTGAAAATACATCTGAATGTTGCTTTGTTGATTGGAAGCAGTGCCTTTTCAACTGTTTATTCTACTTATCCTTGAGATGTTCATGCAGCTGGAGGCAGAGAAGGAGGTTAAAGGATTTTTGCAGATGCCTTGTCTCAAACCTACATTCTGTCAAACAATAGCTGAAACTTCTTTGCTGTTCCCTGTGGTTAAAAAGAGGCAAAGGACTCTAACAGAGCAAGCTAAACTTCATCTTCACCAGTATCAGAGCTCAGACCGTACTAACCCTTGTAGTTGTCTCCAAATATGTGCCAAGTGTCTTGGGTGATAGAACTACAGCAACAGATCTAGGCCAGCAATTTTTTCCCCTAATAACAGGAGTAGAACACAGCATGTATTTTGCAAACAATGGATGAATGTATTTTATATATGTTGACCTGTGTGCTATTGTCTTGAAGACAAACTCATCAGCTCTCAAGAAACAGACCAATGTTTGTCTTACAACTGTAATAAGAAAACTGTGATAAGGAAATGTTTTTCATGGATCAGGCAGACAATCAGTAGAGTTTTGTTACAAATACAAATTTAATTAGTGTATGAAGTGTTTCATAGGAACACCAAGAGAAAAGTTTCTCATCGAGTACAACTAAATACTACAAGCATAGTAAAAATGTTAAGAACAAGTAATTCATAGCTCTTATGAAGTCCAGATTCTCAAGGGTTGTACAGAAATGTCGCTTATCTTTTGTTACTACTGATCAGAGTTGTACCACAACAGGATCAGAAGAAAAGGAAGTTGGGAAGGAACCTACTCTATTTTCTGTGATATAATAATTTTAAATATATACAAGTGTGGTCAGCATTTGAAAATTAGAAATAGAGAGGTTGTCCTTGTTCTTTCTGAAGAAGTTTTCAGTCTCTGGTATTGGACTGGCATGTGTTAATGAAGCATGAACCAGTGTCAGATAGACTTTTAGTTAATTGATACTAATATATATATTTCGTGTCTCCTGCATGAAGCAGTCAGTTTAATTTTGTAGAATAAGTTACTACCATTTCAGGACTGAGGAGAGAAAAATCCCAATACTTAGATACCCACCAAGCATTACTCAGTTACCCGAAGCCAAAGCCTAATATTTCAGATGGTTGCACAACTTTAGAAGTATTTGCTGGAGAGCACTTTTGACCTCAGAGCAGCTTTTAACACACTCAGTTGCTGCATTGCCTGCCCACTGTGATGTGTAAGACTAAGTGGATAACATAGGTATGTCCTTACTGGAAGAGGGAAAAAATTGTCGTCAGCAGGGAGGATGCTCTTTTAGGAATCCACTGTTGGACAGCAGCCTTGTGAAGGGGAAGTTACCGTGTAGTTCTTAAAATATTCTACCATGAACGGTTGCTCGTTCCAGAAATAAAATAAGTAACTAATCTGAAATGTATTCAGTAGCCATACATTGGAACCTATGGCTTGAAGGTAAATAATAATGAGAAATAGGATGGAGAAACTCTTCATAGAAGGACGTCAGCATTTGAGGGCTGGAATAGACTATTTTTATGGTTCTTATTCAGAAAGCGTACAGAGAAAGAAAGAAAAAGTGATGCATAAAAAGTAAGCAAGAGCAATATATGAAGAGAAGACAGCAATGTAAATATCAGCTAGGGTCAGGTTGTCTATGTCAGGATTATGTGTGCTTGGTTTTTTGGTTGTTTTTTCCTTGGTTGTTTGGTTTGATTTTTGTTTTTGTGTTGATGCTGTTCACATTTTTGTGTTTCTTGTTTGTTTGTTTGTTTTCAAAAAAATATATAGGATTTGCTGAATTTAACTATTCCATTTGACATCTACTTTGGATATAAACTGGAACATTTTTGGAACATGGATTTGATTCATTGTGTAATGAAAAAAACATCACTAATAAGCCTTTTCCAACACAGAATGAGTGATGGAGATAAAATGGAGGGGGAACTGTGCAAAGAAATGAGAGCTCATGGATCCAAGTTTTGTGTTCAGTCCTAATAAATACAAGTGTGAAGCCCAAAGAGTAGTTTTTTAGCATTCCAGGTATTCAGAGCCTTCTAGGCCTCTTAAACAGACAAACCAACTGGAAAATGGTGATGCCACAGTGACATATTATTTGGAGATGAGCTTAGGATATTTTTTGATTTACTTTTTCAATTTATCTTTATTGCTTTAAAACAATAACAAACTCACAAAAAGCAATTTTCTGAGGCATATGTAACTCTCCACCTGGAGAAAAACATAATTTATCCTTTAATTCTTTCTGCGATATTACTCATAGATTGATTCTCTCTCTTTGTATAAACCTTTGCTGATGGTGTTGGTTTCTTTATAATACACTTTGCAGCAGTATTTGATATTACTTCTGTCAGGTAAATTTGGCCTGAATTCGGAATTGTGCTGCAGTCTTCAAACTGATCTAGCTGCAGTGGTATAAACAACAGTTATGATGCAATTCACTGAAAGTAAGTCCAGCTTCTGTTGGTAGTTTAACCTTCTCCATTTCTTTCAATTTTCAGGGATTTGATTCCACCTCCTATTACTGTTTTTAAAATTTATTTAATTAATTTTTTATATTTCTGCAATATCCAGAGGCCAAGGTCCTGTACAAACATATAGTTGATTGCTGAACTTCTGGAGCAGGAGTCATCTCTGAAGAGCGTGTTATCAATACATGAGGAGAATGGGGCCCACAAGTTTAAAACAAGCTGTGCTTTTCCTTTTATTTCAGTCTTTTCCCCCTGTTCTCTGGAAGACTAAATTCCATTCATCTTTCCATTGTACCTGCACCCTCCTCTCCCTTTTTCTTGTACATCCTCTCTCTGGACCCCACTGAACCTCACGCCTGTGAGCTCCATGGGCACAGTCAGTGAGCTATATTGCCTCCCCTTCCTTGCTGAGACTTGCTCTCCTGGCTGGATGCCTCTCTTCCTGTCTAGAAACATTTTTCTCATTTTCAGCTCTGTCCAGAGGATTTGATTACCAGATGTGTGCACCTATTTTCACTCATCTAGCTGCATTTATGGATGTGTGGCAGTAATCTCAGCATGTTTGTAAGGAAAATGTTCTTCTTGGGTAGTGGCAGGGGACAGGGGAGGGGAAGGAAGAGTTTTTCATTTGCTTAGTCTTAAGAGTGCGCAGAGTTACTTGGGATGAAACAATCCCTCTCTTTGTGGTAATCTTACTAAATGGTTGGATATACATTTTTATTAACCTTCTAATACCATGACTGCTATTAGACAGCCATTACCAGGCAATATGGTTCATTCAGTACTTTACTGGAACATTTATGGTACACTGGGATATGAGTAGCATGGTGGATA
This sequence comes from Neopelma chrysocephalum, assembly GCF_003984885.1. Lineage (NCBI taxonomy): Eukaryota > Metazoa > Chordata > Aves > Passeriformes > Pipridae > Neopelma > Neopelma chrysocephalum. The sequence goes on from NW_020897715.1 coordinate 666,301, forward strand.
AAGGCAATTATTATTGCAGCACAAGATAAATGTAGGTTAGGGTTCTTTTCCTTTCATTTCCATTTTAAGTGGAAGCAAGTCTGGCTCCCTATTAGACCAGTCATGTCAGGAAAAGTCGAGTGTTACACCTTCTCATCATGTTTCCTGGTTTGCTAGAGTGTTATAATGAAATATCTCAGAAGTTAATGTGGCACTTGGAACTGTGACGCTATTCAGAGCAAAAAATAATAAAGGATCATGTTCCAGTGGGTGTCATCAGTTATCAACAGCACAATAAAAATGTAGCAACAAGAATAGCGACACTATCCATGTACCTTGCACTTGGCTTCAGCTGGTTTGAGTTACTTTCAACTCATGTTAAGGATTTAATAGCTGAGAGCATTTTGCTGCTTGTGGTATTTGCTAGAAACGTGATCTGAACTGCTGCAATGGAGGAACACCTGCTCAAATTTTCAGTGACAAGAGAACGACTGTTTCAGTTTTGAAGTCAGCCTTGACTTTTCAGCATGGGAAAACAAAGATGAAGTAATCCCTTGTTGGGTGTTCACAAACAGCAGGGTGTAGCTTTCTAAACAGCATCTGGGGCAATGGGTTGTGACACTTGAGAGGACGTGGTTTGTGGCCACGTGAGACACACAGTGTTTTGAAGCTGGACCATGTACACGTCCACACCAAAAAGGCTGCACAGCATTCCATTGGAGAGATGTACATATATGCCATACGTGTCATCTGACAATAATAAAGGGAAAATGTTCCCTTTTTTCTGTTAAGGTTTTGCGAGATTTGGCCACTGTTCATTGCTTTATTTGCATTTGTCCTGTGCAGTTGCTCTGTTTTCCTGCACATAACAAAAATGTATCATGTCAGGGAGCTTTCTGGACTGGCTTTAGCCAGCCACACCTGTATTTGAAGTATGACTTGGTGTCTGGCACTAAGTATTGAAAGGTGTATGTAACATTGTGTTCTCCTCCACGCACCTTCCACAGCACTTTTGTGAAATGTGAAGAATTTCTGGTACATTGAGTGCAAGTGTGTAGGAGGAAAGGAGAAAACAAAACAGCTGGAGTGCGTTCTGAAAAAAAAAAGTTATTACATCAAGTTTCAGAATTTGAGGGGAGAAAAAAAAACTTCCTTGCATTTGGAATAGCACATATGGGAACAATCATGTCTAAACATTATTTTTTATGCATGGGCTTCTGAAGCAAATCTTATCATTTGCTGTCTCAGTGTCCATGCATAACACGCACATGGGAAAACATGTACCTTTTCCCAACAGCAATACCCACTGGAGGTTTTTCAGTCCAACTCTAATCTTTTCCTTGCACATAAACGAGTGTGTTTCTTGTTGCTGTGTATAAATATTATCATTCTTGATATTTTTATTTGCAAATACATGGAAGTTTAGTCCATTTTGCATCATGGAAATGACTGGCAAGATGAGGTATGTTCATGGAATTGATTAGTTTTGGTTTACTGCCATAAAAAAAAATTTAAAAAAAAAATCATGATGCATAAATCCTGTACTCCTCAGTGGGTTTAGCATTTGTTGTTAGTTGGAAAGTATCTCTATATAAATGCTCACAACACCTGTAGAAAACAAGACCCCTGAAAGCAGCAGCAGCAGCATCAGTGTTACTTATCTAACAGTACTGTGAGGCAGCTTGTCAAAGGCCATGGGGATGTGTTTGAATTAATGCAGGTTGGCATATGGAGCAGTTGTATCAAGCAGGGTGAAATCTCCTCATTACTGGTTAGGGAAAATTGAGTTTTGTCATCAAAGATTTTAGGGGTCAGAATCAGACCTCTGCAGCCTCTGAAAAGCAGAGTGAAATTAGGAATCAGAGGGCCATGTAGATCAGAACCACAGAGAATTTTGTTTATTTCCCTCCACTGGATAAAGAAAAGCACATTCAAATCTGTGTGTTACTTTTACGGAAAGGAAGTATATGCTGTGCTTCTCATCACTGCATTTTAACAGAAAATGCATGGAAAACCTTTGTGGGTTTGGGCAATAAGCTAAATTCTCTTTGACCATGGGATGATTCTCATCATTTTTCTGCCAAACAGAGCAGTATCTTGGCATAACTAATGATCTTTCTCAGGTGATTATGCTGAAGAATAGGTAGATATTCAATATCTGCCTCCTGTAAGGGGTTTAAAAAAGGGGGAAAGTGCTGCAGTGTCAACATATGGCAACATATGGGACAGAGAACATGCAGCAAAATCAATGTCTATGTCTATTCCTTGAAGTACTGAAATTCACTTCCTGCAGCAAGGCATAGGCTCACTCAGACATTGCATAGCAACGCAGCAAGCATTAATTTAATACTCTCACTTTAGCTTGGAATGACGTGCTTCATTACCATAGTCCTTTTGTACATTTTATGTGCATCTTATTCATTTGGTCTTTACTCAAGAGTTCTTTGCGTGGTCATATTGTCTCCATGGATTTCACATCTGAAGGCCCATTTTGTAACAGAGGGAGTATTTGCATGTCATGTATGTATTGAATATTACTAACTTTCGATTTTTATAATACTAAATTGTTTTAGATAGTGGTAGAAGTAGAATTCTTAACACAAAACTCCCTGTTAGTTAAGGCTTTTATCGAAGTCCTAATGAAAAGCTAAATCGTGAGGTGTTGAAAACAGTACAAGTAAAATGAGGGGGTTTTTCTTGAATTTTCTGAATTTTTATGAGATGCTTCATAATTTTTTCCTCAATTAAAAAAATATCAATGTTTTAATTGGTGGAAAATGAAACTAAAGCCAACCATGTTAAGTTCTCTGGCGTTTTTGCTCACTTTAGTGTTCTAGGCAGGCTGACACTTGAAGTGCACAATGCACTTATTTCTATGCCTGCATTTTGCCCAACTGTACAGTGATGGCATGAAGTGACATGTGAAATAGGCTGAGAGCCCAGCAGGACAGGCAGCATTGCCAACATATCAGAACCTGTATCCTGCCACTGCTTCTCTTTAAACCTTTTATTAACCTCCTTAGCTGGAGATATAGGGGTAAAGACAAATTCAGAGCAGTTATATCTTCCGAACAACACCGAGATACATGTTTTCAAAGCATTGTATAGCCAAATCCCTAAACAACCCCCACTGATACTAATGGGAATCCCACAGCGAAATCCTTGAATGTTTTCTTGAGCATGTATTCATTAGGACTTCCTCTCCTGCCCTCTGTCTCCCACTGCTGTTTTCAAGTAGAGGGCCAAGAGGTCTTTTTTGAAGCAAAGCAAATGAACAAGGAAACAGTTAATACAGACATTGCCTTCTGAGTGACATATCTATGCAATTATGAAAGTCCTTGTGGTATGTAACATCTTTGGTTTGATGTGGGAGCAAATAACTCGAAGAGCTGTGGCAAAAGAAAGCTAATTTCTTATGTGCCTTGTGTGTTAGATCCGACAATCATCGTGTACTAATTTTGTCAAGGATAGACTTGTCAAGGATTTCAGCATCCCCAAAGTGTGTTAAATCAAGAAGAGGGCAGGGATGCAGACTGGGACAATGAACATTGCGGGGAAGGTTGCTGTTGTGCAGAGAGCACAGTTAGACTTGGGAACAATCCAAATCCACAATTATCAATATGTTTCAAACAGTAGCTTGTGTTGAATACACGCTTCTTTATAGTGGGAAACCTATAATTTATTAATCCTAGCTATTAAAGTAATACATAGGGTTCTTTGATTGATGTCTGGCTCTGATTCCTAAGAATTATGCGAAGGGAGGAGTCCTAATGTAATAGATATACCAGTTTTCTGATTGGTAAAAAGGAAGTGTTTAGGTGTTCTCACCTGAATATTCCCATGGCTATGTGTGTGGGTTTTACTTGGTCAAAACTTTTTGTCCTTAGCCAGTTAAACTAGGCGTTATTTTACCTATTGTTCCTTTCCTCAGCAGCACACTTGTTTGGAGGAGTCAGAAGCCTGTGGAGCCTGTCCGTGCTCATACCTTTGGGCCCTGGGAGAGCAGGTGCTGACAGTGAAAGCTGGTTCTGCTGTTTCTGCTTTCAAGTGTCGCAGATTCATGATTGGGGATAGCAACCTCTTAGATCACATCAGCTATTAATTGCCAGAGAGGTCAGAGACAATGAGGTTTTGAGCAATTCTTGTCAAGAGTTTTTCTTTTGATGTCTCCAGCTTTGTGGAGCTGAGACAGCAGCAGGAGTTTTTTGTATCTGTGTGTGCAGAAGAAATGTAACTACTGGACAGAAAATGGTCTTTATGCATGTTTTGTCCTGAAGGCTGCCTGGGAATACCTGTCTATGGAAAACTAAATCACTCTGAGGAGAAACCTGTGCTTGGGGTGAAAAGCCATATGGACTGTAGCTACTTCACAGCAGCCCTTCACATGGACAGACTGTGAACACTCTGTGTGTGCTCATTTAAACACAGTGTCAGTTGAGGAAAAATGCGTGTGAACTGCTGACATTTTTCAGTCAAGAAAGCAACAACAGTGTACATTGGGCAGAGGTGCCCAGGGGCCGGCAGGAGCTGCTGGGCAGCAGTTCCAGTCAGCTCCAATCAACCCACCACAGGGCAAGGCTGAGCCCTGCAGCCACAGTGGTGGTGCCTTGGGGACAGCCGGGATAAAGGAGGGCAGAACCTGCCTGGTGGTGTGGGGAAAAGTGCGAGGAACAGCTCTAAGAGGCTCGAGGGGAGAGCAGGAGGAGGGGGAGAGGTGCTCCAGGTCTCCCAGCAGGTATCCTCTGCAGCCCCTGGAGAGACTGTTGTGGATCTGGTATCCACACTGCAGCCTGTGAAGGACCCCATGCTGGAGCAAGTGGATATTCCCTGAAAAAACTTCAACCTGTGGATTGCTGACACAGGAGCAGGTTTATCCCAAAAGACTGCAACCTGTGCAGAAGACCCTCACTGGAGCAGGGAAGTGTGTGAGGAGGAAGGAACAGCAGAGAGGAGCTGTTACTGACTGACCACAACCCCTATCCTTCATCCTCTCTGTGTTATGGAGGGTGGATGCAATGAGTTAAATTTTCCCTAAGTTGAGTCTGTTTTGTCCGTGATGGAAAATGGTGAGTGATCTCACTGTCTTTATCTTGATCCGTAAACTTTTGCATCTTATTTTCTCCACCTTGACTTCTTCAAGACTAGTTTTGTTTGAAAGGTTAAGGTAAACTCTGAGGATGAGATTTGGTATCTTAAAACTAGGCACTGAGTGCCTTTTAAAGCATGGGTTGCTATCCATGCCTTTTCCATACGTTGGGCAGCAGCCATTCAGGACTCATGGTCTCCCATCCTGGGAAGCCAGGTAGCATTAAGCTATTTAACACTAAATACAAACCACCAAATCCTGCCCTATTTGCTGGTTTATAAGGTGCAATGTATGTATTATCACTAATGGATGGAGGTTTTCTGTGCTGTAGGGGAAGTGGTGGAAATTCCTTGTGTAACATGTCAGAGGTACCTGTCAGTAGCCATCCTTCACTGCCTTGCTGCTTTCACCCGGTAGCCCAGACTGACATTGTCTCCCTCAGAGATTTCACTTGCGGACTGAGGGGACTGTCATCTTGCTCTTGACATCTTGTACTTAGTGTTTAGACATCTTGTGCTTAGAGGACTTCCTATCTTTGCATTGTCTTTCAAATACAGTGTTTGTTTTCTGTATTTGAGGAGAGTTAACCTGAGGTTACAAAACAGTTGGTGGATAAGTGGAGTTACAGCTCGGTAGTTCAGGCTTTCTGCTTGGCTGCTGGCTGCATGATTTGCTGAAATATTACCCTAAACAGGTAATTAAAAGTAGACTGTCACGTTCAACATAGATTAAGAAATTCCATAAGTGTCCTTGATGTAAATTTTTAATACAACAAAAAATCTTCAGTGATGTAAGTGGGTGGGTTCCCTCCTCTGCATAGCAATGCTACTTCATCATGAATAAGGGAATAATACAATTGAATGAATTATTATCTTTTTCTCTGGGTCCTGGTAATTCAAACATTCAACAGTATCATAGCATTTACTGGCCTTCAGATAGACCCTCATACTCTATCTTGAGATGAAACAACATGTGAAAGTAGATCCATGATATAGCATGGGATTGTTTTGGTCCTTATATCAATTAATAAACCCCAGAGTGTTTGCTCTTGGAAGTGAACATTTATTGAGGTTTACTTAATGCACATGCAAGAAAGAGAAATAAAACTCTGTTAAATGAGCAATTTAGTTCTGTTAACTCAGTTACAGCCACAGCTTATGGCAGGCTGTGAACGTACAAGTTCAGATACTCACGTGGTAACAGCACATGTAACTTCACGCAGAGAATCCTGTTCCCAAATAAACGAGATATGGGTGAGGGCAATTAGGTTTATGGTGGGTGGAGTACTGCAAGGTAAAAGTGCTTACAGCACCATAACTACTGTGGAGAAATAGACACTTAATCGTATGTTTACATGCCTCTACAATCAGTTTAATTAAATTACTGTCAAAAGCGTATCATTCAATTTTTCCTCTTTAGGAGGACTAAGTACAGCCTGAGGAAAGGATGAATTCTGAATAATAAGAAGAGGCAACTGAGTTGGAAATTAGGGTTAACATAACCCTAAGGTAAGTTTCTTCAAGGGGTAAATGAAGATGAGTTTTTCACTAGGATGGCACATGCTTTTAAGTGGCAAAGACTTTAGGCAAACATTTTTTATGTATTCTTAAAACAAATTCGTTAAAAAATTTCCTAAATGATACTTCTCAGGGACATTTAAAAAGGGCAGTCAATTTTGCATCAGGTAGTTTAAATAATAAATGAATAAAAATATAAAAAATTGGGAAAAGTCCCCAAATAGTGTACAAAACACTGCATGTACCCAGGTTATGAATCTACCAAAAAATAATGCACCTTTATCTGCTTTTATTAATCAAGGTTTTAAAAGTGAATGCTCTGTATTTATTGTGCATGTAGTCCAGCAAAAATTCTTGGAAAATATGAATTAAAAAACTGGATAAAAAATACTGTAACTGTTCCCACGTAGGGTTGTTTGGCCGACTGTTGTCTTGAAAGATATAACAGTGGAAATCCTTCATTGAATTGTAGCCTGTGTGTCTCTGTCAGTACCATCATGCCAGAGTAGTTTACAACTAAACTGGTTCGGCCCTGGACAATGAATTTCCAAATTTTTAACACTTCTCCTGATACAGATATTAAATGATAACTAAACGTTTCTTACTGAAACGTTTTTACAGACCTTATATCAGCCCACTACTAGTCTGGTGTTGCCCCAAATTTAAGTAGTGATCTTGAATGCTACATTTTTCACCTCTGAAGACGTCGTTGCTTTTCCACAGAAGGTTACAAGCCCAAGCCTGGAAGGCTCTATTCCATCATCAGAGCATTTGGGATTGTTAGAGTTACTAAAACAAAAGAGATCAGGTCAATATTTGCATCATGTCCTTTGCAAAATCAAAGTGTTTGACATCTGCATCGTATTAAGGCAGTGCAGTTAATGGGAGCTCCTGTAGTGTATGATTGAGCTGCCAGTTCTTGGTAGTGCTGAAAGTCAGACTACCTGCTTATTTAGGATCTAAAATTTCAGGTGTGTGGCACTTTTCTGGAGTGAAGCTCATAACAGGGCCAGAGTTTAAACATGGGTGACAGAGCCTGAGTGTTCTTAGAAAATTTGAACCATAATTCAGAAGCTGAAGATGTAGCAGGTAAATACACCAAATACCATCATAATTAACACTGTTGACATAGTATGGTGTATTCTGGAAATTTATAAGAACTTGAATAAAGGTCTGAGGCTGATATTACTACATGCTATGAAAGTACAGAGCAAAAGATGATAGTTTGTCAAGAAAACAGCAATTGAAATTATAGAAGGGTGTAGAAAACTGATGTGGTATATCATGCTATTCTAGAATAAGAAACTTTATTCTAAACATAGATTTTTTTTTTAAACTATTGTCCGTTTCACTTTATGCCAGTTATAACAAATCAGATAATCTGTTTGCTGAAATTTCTTAACTTATACTGTTGTTGCAAGCATTTACTCTGCTGGAATGAGTTTAAAAAAATGCAGTACGGTAGAGATTATAAAATAAAATGAAAACCTGCCCATGTTTAGGGTTTTGTGATTTCATTTACTTCAATTCAGTGCTTGAAATTTGTCAGGTTCATTGCTACGAACAAGAAAGATATTAATTTTTCTCTCTCAGTAAGCACAGAACACAAAATTACATATTTTCTTTAAGCAAACCTGCCTGACATTCTTCTGTGAATACTTGAAGTTTTCTGATGTTACCCTGTAACAAAAGCTTCAAATCAGCACTAATGTACTTGACATTATGGAGTGGGGTTCTTGAATAAAGGCCATGCTCAGGTTTTTAAAAGGTTCATACCTTAAAAATTATATCACTGTTCTGCTCTCTAAATAGCAATGAAAAAATAAGCAATGAAGCTTATTTTTGTGCTGTATGATGACATTTAAGCTAAAGAGGAAAATTAATAATTAGCTTACAGATTTACAGTCACTGGAGTTTGAATTTTAGGTAAAGACAAACACAAAGAAGGTATTTGACAGCTTATTCTTTTGACAGAGACTGTAACAGTGATCTGGGTGGAGAAATATGCTTTAGGTAATATTACTGGCTTTAAATAATTTTTACCACTTTTTTTGCTTTGTTTTTTTCTAAAGAAGCCCAAAAAACAAAAAACCTCACAAGCAATTTCTTGTGCTTATTTTTAAATATAATTTCAATATTGTTAGTTGAATTTACAATGATATCTTAGAAGATATCTTATCAGCTTTTAAATGCATTTTTTAGAATGTAATATATAATTTCTGTCATTACAAAAGTGTTACTGCGTGACTGTGTTGAAGGGCTACAATTCAAAGAAATATATAGTATACAAATGTAAATTAAAAAAAAACACCTCTTTTTTGTTCTTTTGAGGAATATTGAATAGAGTATTTTGTGAAAACTGATATACAACAAGGCCTGTCAAACATGGCTATTGCATTAAAATTTTCCTTGCAAAAACTAAATATTTTCACCTTGCTATCTGTAACATTAGCTTTATCAAATGTAGGAAAATGTAGGGAAAAGCTTGCATCTGCAGGTAATGTTATCTGGCTGTTATAAGAAAACTTGGGCTGTTTTGAGTGATAGCTACCAGAGAGATAAACAAACATTTAAGAAATTATTATACTAAATGCAGAAAAGGGACAAGGTTACAGTAAGAATAATGTGTTTATTTATATGAAATTGTTATACAAATCACTGTGCTCTATGTTTATGATATTGCCTGAATTATCTTTCCTCTAGTGGCTTTTTTTTTTCTTTAAAAAACAATAGAACCTGAAAGTCACTCAGAGGATATGTTTTATGGGGTTTGGAAAACACGCGGTTCTAATAAGTTGGATAAAAAATCCTATGATAATGAGGAACACAAGCTTTCCTGGGAAAGGTATAGTTCCCTAATTCAGAGCAGGCATTAGAATATGAAATCAAGATTTTTAGGTATCAACCGGAATTTTCGCTCCTCTCTGATTCATTAGTATTTTTGTGCGCTCCTGGATGAATACGTCCGAAGCATCCTTAAACTGAAAATGGTCTCTAATGCAAAGGCAAAACTTGCAGAACATTGGGCAACAACTGGAAAAGGATTTTATTTCAGCTACCAGTGGATGATTACTAATAACACAGATTTACTTTGCCTTCGTGATCAGAATACTTACATGCTTTTGTAAGCTGTCTACCCAGAATTTATAAATAGGAAAGAAAATAACCCTCGAAAGCCAAACAACTTCTTCTCCTTGTCGCCATATGCTGCATCTTTTCCCCCTAGATTTTGTATACTCTGTGTGCTGGAGAATAGTGTCTTTTCTTTTCATGTTGCTCTGTCGGCGGTCATAACAGCTATTCTCTTCATGAATATGTAAATCCCATGCATAAAATCAGAAAAATTAGCATGGCGATTCCCATTATAGAATGTGCCCAATTATGTCTGTCTAATACGTGAATAGTGATGATTTAATCTTTTGGCTATACGAGGGGATTCAGGTACAGTTACAAGAGCTGCTGTAATTACAGAGTACCCAAACACACAAGCTGGGTGCGTGCATATGCTGGGGGATCATCGGGCTTTAATAAGAGCTGGGCATCTGATGCCTGGCTATGATGGAGTGCACGCAGATTCATTTACAGGCGCTTTCTCTGATGGGTAGTGACAAGGGAGAAAAATGCCCTAGGTCCGCAATACCCTTCCCCTTACTAACTGAGACTCATTTGCATCTGAAATTTTTTTATTTTTTTTTTTTTAGTTCCTCCTCAATGCTTGCAATTAGAACGGAACGAATAAAAGTTTGGATAAATAAAGGGAGAAAAAATGGTGACCGTGTTTGCTGGGCGTCCTTAACTCACTTGGTTTATCAGGAATGGGTGTTGGAGCGGGAGTGGGGGGGAGGAAGGACATGCAGAAAGCAAAACCAAAAAGGCACCACCAGCAACTGATGCATTTTTGTATTTAAATAAGCAGGCGTGCTCATGCATATTTATATGACGTGCATGCCTATGCGCCGCTCTGAGCAGTGGCTCTGCGGCTCGGCTGCAGTAATTAGGCTGATGTAATTATAGCAAAACAAAGCAAGCTTAGGCTGATATTTATTTTTTTTCCCCATGCAGTGGGAACATTAAAGACATATGCGTATTCCAGTGTACAAAAAATGAACCTGCACCGCTGTCAGGGGCTAGGAGGACAGTGTGGCCAGTGCACCTATTGTGTCACTGCTGTAGAAAGCAGCTTAGCGATTGGCCACTGTCTGCAGCACATAATACTGACTGGTTATAAAGGACTTGTCTAGAGGAAAGCCTGTAGGTACTCCATTGTCTGGCAAAGTTGATATGACTGCATTCTTTTTGCAGGGGGTCAGACAGCTGAACTGTAAAAGCTGCACAGATTTTTTTTTTTCTTCTTCCTCTGTCTCTGTCTCTCTCTCTGTCTCTTCCATACAGCATTTTTCTTTCATGCCCTGTCTCAGTTTGCATAGTTAAAGAGAATGCTAATTAAGATCCCTTGTCTTAACCTGAAAATAATGACTTGGATGTAAATAGAAAACTGGCGATAGTTTAAAATATTCTTGCGTAGCACCAAGATATCAGTTACCATTCTAGGGGAAAAAAGGAAGAATTAATTTTTTTGTAATCAAGGTAAACAAAGAAGAGTTGTTGCTTCTCTTTCTTCCTTTCTTTCATTCTTTCTTTTCTTTTTTTTTTCTTTCTAAGCCAATGATGCTGTGCTATTGCAGGTCAGATAATATTTTATTTCAGAAATAGTGCTAGCTACATAATTTAAAAGTCCACAAATCAGTTGCAATTTAGTGCTTATTAATCCTTCTTAGGATGTAATTCAGTGAAAGAACTGCTTTAAAAAAATTCTTTTCTGTATTATAGACGGATCTAACAACGCAGTCTGGGCTCCGTGCCAAAGGCTGGTATTTCACAGCAGCGACCGCCTTACAGATGAGCTGTGGGAAGCAGGAGGGAGACTCTCTTAGGGTGCCACTACTATGGAGACACAGCTGGGCTGAACAAGATTTGCTTCAAACGACAACAAGAGAGACAGAAAGAGTCTGGTTCGACCGCTGCCCAAGCAGGCAGTAACCAGAAGAGCTAGCAGCCAATCCGGCCATGCTGCACTGTTCGAAACCAGCTCTACATCCCAGCCAATCAGTGACATCACTGGTGAGAAACTCATTTACATCATGCAGTAATGAACTTTGTTTAACGTATCCTTTTTTCTTTTCTTTTTTTTTTTTTCCCTCACAGAGATTAGGTCCTCCATTAATTATTCTGCCAGCATAATTTGAATCGCTATGCAAAACGGTGGCTACAATTTCTTGATTTTTTTTTTAACTATGTGCTGTCTCTGCAGGTAACCATGGGCATTGTTCCATTTTTTTTTCTGTTGGCCCCATAAAACCTTTAAAAGTGTCTATTATTGTTAATATTGTGCATATATTTTTCTTTCATGTCTGTTTGTCTCCTTGTAGTCCTTACCTAATGTGGTACTGCTTCCTCCAGTTGTAGCCAGAGATTACCTTTAACTGTCTTGAAAGGTAAAAAGGGTGTTGCTGCAGCATCGAGTTTGCATCTTTAGCTGCCATCACGGTCTAACTACTTATTCTAATGCTTCAGAAATCATTTCGCTGTGGCCGTTTTACATATCTGGCTTTCTCTAAAGGTTCTTACATGCATCTGTTACAACTGAGTGAAGTTCAGTACTGTTATATTTCATTCTTCACCACTTTCAGCCAAGATGTCATTTTATTAATGAATAGAACTGAGATCATTTCTGAACAAATTTCACCCCCTTCCTTCCACCTCGACACAATGCACCTGATTTGCATCTATTTACGAGAATAAATGAATACAAGAGCCAGTATGAAAGGAAGTCAAGGGAGAGCTTGCATACTGCTTCAGGGTATGTTGCAGCAAAGCGAAATATAGAATTTTTGTTTACCTATTTCTATTTTTACTTATAATGTGCTTAATCTACACAGAAAAGATTAGATCTCAGATTGAAAAACTATTATCTAGCCAGCTTTTAATATTAGGGAATAGGTTTGGTGTGGCTTTTTTTTTTTTAATAATAAACGTGCAAATTTTCTTGAGATGTGTTCAATTATAAATGGAAAACATTTGGGCAAGCCAACACTGTGTTGAACATTTGGATTTAGTTCTTTGTGAGTAAAGTAATTTGTTGTGCGAACAATTTAAGACCAGCCTAGAATACTGTGGAATGCAGAGATTTCAGACTGCATAATCTAATGAGGCAAGGTTTTGCTCTTCAGTATTCTAATAGCTGAAACAGATTCAGATATGAGACAAATTCAATATTGTGTTATTAAATTAAAGCTATATCTATTGCTAGTGGGCTTCAAGAGGTCAAGTCTTTGGTAAAGCAAAATTTTATTTAAGGAAGTAGCCTGAAATAGAATTTTTGTGACAACATGATAACTTCCCCCTCCACGCACACAATAATGTACAATTTGTTTATGGTGCTTCAGTTATATATTGATCTTTCTAGCCACTTTGAAAAACAGAGGATTTAAACACTAAACCATAGCTCTTTCAATGCATGATGCATTCCATCATCCCATCATCAGTATTCTGTGTGCGGCTGTCCTGATTCAGCCACGAGCTCCCCTGCTGCAGATCCTGTAATTTGAATCATGCGTAATAATATATTATCCTACTGGGGGCCTTCTTTCAGTAGGAGAGTGGTTTTATACCTTCTGCTATAAGAGAACTGTTGGCTCCTTGCCATCTCATAGCCATTATTCACGGAGGCAATCAAGATAGTCTTCCTTAAGGAATAACATCTGCACAACTGCCTGTGCCAGAAATATGCAGCCTCCCCTCACGTTATAAATTTGGTTTTCTTGGAAGCAGGAATATTTGAGAATACTGGAGCAGAAAAACTGGACATTTACAGGAATTCATCAAAAGTGTGTTGAATGTGCCATGTGCTGAAATCCAGGCTGTGAGGACATTTGGAGTGGCTAACAGAGGCAGAGGAGAAGAAAATAGAAGCTGGTGGCTGTTCTGTGGTTCTTGCTAATTTTTTTCCAACTCATGTTATTGGCTTAGCTGATGATTGGTGCTGTATTAAAAATGTGACGTTTACCTTGCTGACAAGGTAATTTCCTAACTAGAATGCTGATGGGATGTTGTCAGTTGGGACTAAAGGTGCGTTTCCCAAGTTGAGAATCTAACCTTATTCGATGCATTCAACAGGATGCGTTATCAGTTAGTAGAGAATTATAAACAGATATTGAAAGGGACTAAGAGTGTAGAAAATACGACCTTTTCACAATGAAGTAGCAAATCCCAGAAATGCAGAATCTGAGAATATGAGTTGTATTCATACAACATGAGTTCTGTGTGCTGGTAAAAGCTCTGTAGGGCATCCAGAGGTGAGTTAAAGGACCTGCATGGGGGCAGATGAAGAGGAATCCCAGATCTGTGCAACTTTCTCATCTCTAGGATGTACACTGCTGCCAATGTAGTGGCCTACTATTTTCTTTCATTCACATAAATGTCATCCCTAAACACCCCAAAAAATATGTCCTGAGATCTTATTTTTAAAAATATTCTTTTTGTGTAAGCATATAGAGGAGTGGAATTTTTTGTCATGTACAAACTGTTTGACCATCCCTGTTAATGATAACAGAGTTGTTATTTTTGATTTAGGGAGGTCTTGGGGAGAAAGAGAAGAGGTCTGATTTTGCATGTTTATCTCATCCTGGAGCTTACATATTCCTGATTGAAGAAAGTCAATGCAACTGTAGTAACTAATCCTACACAAGCTGTGTTTATTTCAGTACTATTGAGGTGTATAAAGAGGGAAGAGTCTTCTTGTTGTCATCATCTCTTGTTTTACCTTCTGGAAGACAGAAATGAGGTCTATAACCTATTTGATAGTCAAAAGTGCTAATATTTAGGAATAGAAATTCTTCTGAGACTGAAAGAATGACAGTTCAACAGCATTCACCTGGTGGCTGACTTTAAAAGAATCTTCTTAGAGGGAAGACATGACCTTAACACCTGAATATCTGTCATATTTAAAATACTGACAAAATAGATTGGTATTCTTTACAGAAACAAGGGAAGTCCAGTAATGTGGCCTGGAAATAAGATAAAATTGCCTGTTAAGGCAAACAGGTTGGTAATTGGGGCTTAATCCCTGATTCACACCACCTAGTAGGGAGGAAGAGAGCTTAATAGGCCATTGATGCTCCATTGCAGAACATTCTCCATACAGTCATTAAGTTTTCAATAATAGGGATCAATAGGAAAAACAATACAAAAGAACATAATGATTTGATGGATCACAGGAGGACAAATCACCTTTATGACAGCTGAACTCTGACATGTGAAAACAGACTAAGCAGAGAATGGCATTTGTCATAGTTCATCCTGTTTAAAAGAAGAGTTATATCACTCTGAAGGATGAGCCAGCAAAAACAGCCACTGGAAATAACATATTTCTTTTCTACTTCTGTGAATAAACACATTGTACTTGGTTCTGTTTTGTGCTAGAATTTCTGCTTTCTGATGAAAGTCCTAACAAAAAGTCCATTTCATGGATTTCTTCTTTCAAAAGCCTGTTATTTCAATAGCTGATGCTTCCAAATAGGACAGCTATATGAAGAGGGTATAGATACTAAAAGTTGTTTTCTGCCATTACTTAGTGTATAAGCACCCGAGTTTTTGCAGTTCCAAGTTGTACTGTTTATAATGAAAACAATGAGACTGGACAGCAGAGGTGACACTAATAGTGAATTACTGCATTTAGATTTTTATCTTTAAGAGAATATTCCTGTTTCCTCAAATAGTCAATACTTAAACAAAGAGTTTCATTCAATCAGTTATTAGAATTAAGGGTGACGATGCTAGGAAAACACACTGTCATTGTTTAACCCCAGCCAGCAGCCAAGCCCCATGCAGCTGGTGTCTCACTCCCCCACCAGCAGGATGAAGTAGAGGATAAGAAGGGTAAAAGTGAGCAAACTTGTGGCTGAGACAAAGATGGTTTAATAGGTGAATCAAAACCCACATGCACAAGCAAAGCAAACCAAGGAATTAATTCACTCATTCCCAGGTGGTGGCAGGCAGGTGTTTGGCCATCCCCAGGAGAGCAGGGCCCCGTCACGTGTGAGGGTGACTTGACAAACGTCATCACTCTGAACATCCTTCCCTTCCTCCTTCTTCCCCCAGCTTTATAGGCTGAACATGATGACACCATGTGTTATGGGATGTCCCTTTGGTCAGTTGGGGTCACCTCTCCTGGCTGTGTCCCCTCCCAACTCCTCGTGCACCCCCAACCCACTCGCCGGTGGGGAGGTGTGAGGGGCAGAAAAGGCCTCGGCTCTGTGCAAGCACTGCTCAGTGATAACAACAACATCCCTGTGATACCAACCTTGTGTTCAGCACACTTCCAAAACCCAGTCTCATACCTGCTACCATGAAGGAAATAACCTCCACCCCAGCCAAATCCAGCACATGCACTAAGGAATCAATGACAATGTTACGCCTTAAAAGCCCTGTACATTCTTTTTTTTTTTTTTGCAACCTACTACATTAAGTTGGTTTTAATACTCAGGTGTAAATCAAGACTAAAATACCCTGCGTATGTTTGCCTAAAGGCAAAGGATATTGAGCTATGAAATACACTTGTTTCCTTTTTAGTCAACAACAAAAGGGTAAAAATGGTAGAAAGCTGTAGAGAAATGCCTGCCTTGCTGAGTTTGGTCTAAAAATCTAGAGTAGTACCTACATACACATTTCACTTGGGCGTATGAATGTTCTCTGAGTAAGGATTTTTTATGATCCTGGTTTTGTTTTAGCCATTACTGAGATACATACTCGTCTAAGACTGTGGAGGAAAGAGCTTATTTATGGGGTACTTTAATACTGAATCAAAATACGATCTTGGGTAAACAAGGTCGGTTGCTATTTTACTGTGACACTTTAGCTCTCCTCACTTTAAATTAGGTTGTGGGAAATGGAGTGTGATGGCTATTCTCTGTATGAGAAAAAGCCTGGAAGGGACCAAAAACTGTTTTCCAGAAGCAAGTATAGAAAAAATGGTGAACATAGATATAGGAGTCATCAGGTGTTCAAGGTCAGTCCTACAATAATTTAAGGGGTGATACTGAAAAAGGGGCTATTTCTTGACCTAAATGCTGCACTAAAATGTCTTCATTTTACTGGTGTCTAATGGGAAGGGAGTTGAGCAGTGGATGTTGAACTATGTTACCCTGAAGGCCATCAAACAGGGGCTTTGATGTGCAAGATAGTAAACTGCTGACTTCTGAGGTTGTGTTTTAATTTCTTCATACAGTTGTTTTCATTTTCTGTGTTAAACATTGTATTGCCCTTAGTGAAAAATTTTGGAACACAGGCATGTTTTATTAATTCATCCATAACTTTTCATCTTATTCCTGCATTTATAAAAGGAGAAAGCATCTTGCTATTAGAAAATCCTTAGCCTGATAAATTTAAGACAATTGTTTTCACAGAGAGAAACTGAGCTCTGTGTTACTATCCAGCAGTTATAAAATTAGGCACTAATACTTTGTGATCACTTAATATTTGTGGGAACTATCTTTAGAAAGATTAAAGAAATCACACTGAGTGAAGTGAAAATTATAGAAGAGTACCATGATTTATAACAGCTTATGATTGTGACCTCATTTGAGTTCTTGAAGAAATAAAAACTGTCTCTGAAGGGCTAATATAGAGAACTATCTTTGCCAAATTCATGGGTCAGAAGGCTGGATTGAGGGGGGGTTGGATTTCTTTTAACATGAATAAACTAGTCCAAGAGACCTAATGACACAGACAGTTAAAAAAAAAAACACCTTAGATTTGCAATATAATTATTAAAGAATATTCTGATCATCTCAGGCAACGTATAATCATAAAAAGGGATAGAAGTAAATCAGAGTAACATAGAAAGAATAGTTCAGTTCTGATTAGATATGAGCTGCAGCATGAACCAAATTACCTTGGTAATGGAAACAGACTTGCTTTGTTAGCAAGGTATGAGCTAATTTACCTTTGCAGGTAGCCTAATTAGCTGAGATAGATCCCTGGTGTAGTTGAGATAAATTCAGTTTCACCAGATGGCTCTACATTGTACAATATATATCCAAAATGGCTAAAGAGAAGGTCACAAAAACCATATGAGCCAAAATTAGCTTCAAAGTTGAGAACCAACCCTCATTCTTAAAATTCCAAGCTATCATCAAAGTGACTGGAATGGAAAGGAACTTTCTTCATGAGAGACCATATTCAATAATTACTTTATGTGACATGCACAGACTTCCCATACTGACTGGGAGTGTCCTTATTCTGGCAGAGTAGACATTTTGTGCAGAATTTTACCTGAAAAGGTAAGTGCAGGGCTTTAACTCTGAGGGCAGAAAGCTGGAACTGAATCACCAGGGAACTTAACTGTGCTGCAAAAGGCTAGGAGTGCAATGTCATTGTTTCTGAATCTATTGCTAAACACATTGAAAGCATTTTTACACCAGTTGAATCCTTGATGTTGAGTGTTTTCTTGCCTGGAAATAAGTTTAATAAGTAGTATGGAGATAGATAGAAAAATGCCCTGATCATAACCTGCTCAGTATCTCACAAAATGTAATCAAGTCTTCTTGTCCACTGCAAAGAGAAATGGGTGTTTTTTTGTCTCTAGATCTGTTCATCTGTTGTTGGTTTGGAGGACTCTGAGAGGGACAGGAAGCTTTGAGCTGAGGCAGCAATATGAGCTTGACTGACCTCTAACATGGAGTTGTAGCAAGGAAGCAAGGCTTGACTGGTTCCGTTATTAGCTGCTTCATCCTTAGGATTAAACTCTGCCCAGACACTAAAGAATCTAGGGGATTATTCTTTTATATACATCATAAAGGAGATACAGATTATGGGGCTGTCAGGCTTTGAAGAGAGAACAAATGGCAATAAGAAACATATTTAAACCATTTTGGACTTTCCAGGGAAGGTCCAGGAGTGGTGTTCAGTCCAGGGAAACGTGTAAGATCTGTCCTGAAAAACACACTGTAGCTCACTTTTAACCATCTGATATAGTGTGCAGAATATGTGACGTTTTGCAGCTGGTAGATTATGTTGGGGGTTTATAATTGTGCTGGTTGTGCAATGAAAATTACTGGTTCTGTAAAATCTGAGCTACCTTTGGGTAATGTTTGTTACCAAAAATTATCAAGTTTACACAGGCAAGGAATGGAAAAATTATATTCCACTGCAGGTCAAGTCACCTCAAAAAAAATTAAAAAATTACCTAATTAAAGGTTTGTTTCTGAGTTGGACTGACAAAGCTGTACATAGCAGGTTCCATTTTAGCATGTCATGTTATCAGCAGAATAGTTGGGCTTCTTTTCTTCTTTATGACTCGTGCTTAAAACAAACAGGAGATATTTTCACATATACACGCACGCACAAAATGGTGCTATGGAAATCTTCACCACGGGACACTCCTGACAAAAAATTACCTTTGTTCAAAAAATTACCTTTATTCAAAGAGTGTTCAGTCAAATGTCTGGATGAAAAATCCATGGAGAGCTGTTAAACACATTGGTATTACCTCTAACTCAGTAAATCCTTGAGATGTGAATTGCTGCCGGCTAGGAAGTTACAGCAGGGAAGTATTTCTGTTTGTGTGTCCTTACTTTTTTCTCTTAGGCATTTACTGTCAGAGATAGGATACTGGACTCTGATGTGTTCTAGTACATGCATTACTTGGTTCCCTGAGGTGCTAAGTATGACCCCATTTAAATTTTCCTCAGTGCCGTCTTTTGGAGTAAATTGACTTTCGCTATAATAGACAAAATACAGTTGAGCAGATGGTCTATGTACAAAAATGGAAACAGCAAGCCACTAAATTGTTCTTTTCAGGTGTTACATTGTGATAATAAAAAAGATAGAGGAATTTTGATGGTGCATGAAATAAAGCATGTGGAAACACTGTAGTCAGCTGAAACAAGATATTTTGGTTTCTTGAATGTTCAGAGGTGCTTGCCATTTATCAGCAAAGTTGAAATATTTCTGCATTTTTAAATCCTTTTGGAATGTCCCATTCAACATCAAAATCTGAAGCTGCTATACTTTGACCACCTTGGTAATACAAGAAAATCTGAAATGGTGAAAAACCTTGCTACGTAAAAATTTGATATTTTGGTAATTTTCAGTAGTCTGCTCTATGAGCGTACGGCTGTATTTCGTTTTTCTGTTATCTGAAAGATGCTGTCCTGACCTAAAGCCTGCCCATCAAATACCTTTGAAACAACCACTGTGTGTGTGAAATAGCTGCTTCTTAGGTTTCCATTAATTTCTCCCACAAAATTTATGCTCTATGGCTGTTTCCTGTAGATTACTTCAATTAGTCTATGATTTTTTGTGAGAGGCAGTTATAATGATTTGAGTCTCTAAGTTATTAACATATCATTCATTGTAATACATGCAACATCCTGAAAATGATGTAGATTTACTGTCCAAGCAGAATGGGCTAAGTACATGTAAATATACATATTTTTAGTAAAAGCTCTCATTGTTAAACCAGCTGCTTTAATTGGTCTACAAAACAGAAATTATTTCCTTTTGTTTCTCACCCTGCAAAATATGGACATAGAATTAAGACTATGATAATGATGATTGCCATGCGGAAAAAGATATTTACATTGTAAATAACACCCAAGCACTAGTTAAATCTGAAAACAAGAATATAAGGAATGACAATCTGTTGGTGTTTTGTAACAACATATATTTCCGTTTAAGTCACTGAAAAGCAACAAAGTGCTAAGCGTTGCTTCCATAATTTTTAGAAAGTTACAGTGATCACAGAGACCTGGAAAATTCTGGAGCTTAATGCTTCTGTGGAAATTTTTTTAAATAGTTGACATGATGTCATTGTAAAAAATTATAATAATTACATTTGCAATATTTTTGCGAGTTCTTTTTGAAGACACTGTGTGGTTCTGCTCACAATCCAAATTTTGGAGCCAACATCAACATGAATGTTGATGTGAATGCAAACCATTATTTTGATATAGTTACATAATTTCATTATGCATATTCATTTTCTGGCATGTATTTGGAACTATTTAGTGTCTTTTCTAAAAATTTTTGCTTAGCTGACTAAATAAAGACCTGCCTCTCAGTAGTTTTTTCCTATGCTATTCTGATATATATCTGAAATATTATGGCATAAATGACTAATATTTTTTTCCTTCCTTTACTTACCTGCTCAGTCTCCTTTTTGGCTTAGCATCATTTCTTTTACAGCAGTGTCTATGTAATACAGAAATGTATGTCTCCATTAAAATATGTCCACGAGAGAGACCTGGGTACAAATTTTGTGCACCTCATAACCAATTGCTTCATATCCCTTATAGTTACACTCTCATGACTGGTAGCTTCATTATTCATTTTCTCTCATTTCATTTCACTTCACAGTTCCTGTTACCTATATTGATTATTATTAATGTGACTTATTAAAATTTTTCTAAGACTTCTTCATAACTTTCACCTCCTCATGTCTTCCTACCAATGTAGCTGTTATTTGGATCTTGATGTTCATTATAACAATCAGAGCACTGGAGGCCTAATCAGAATTAGGAGCTACTGTTGCACAACAATCATGAAGACACAAACCCTGACTAAATGACAAAAAGAAAAAGAAACAAAAGCAATGCAGTGCAGCATGTATCAGAATAGCATAGAGTAGTCTTATTATTTATTGTTAGTGCAAACTCTGTCAGCTTCAGTAGATAAATACCACTTTATTTCTTTATGGACATTGTCATGTTGTTCAACATTAGCATCATAAAATAACATGTAGATTCTTCTAAACAATAATGTTAATACCTTGCCTCTATAAGTGGTGGTATTTTGCTCTCGTCAAAAGTTTTTTCTAAATAGAGTTAATCACACATTACCTAAGTAGAAGCATGTAAATCAAGGATGTTTGACTCACTGTGCTGAAGGATACAGAATCACCTATGGTCAGAGATCTATCTGTTCATCTCGACTTTTATATTGTATTTTCTGATCTGTATCAGTCAGGTGAACTCTTATAAGGTGGTACAAGCATATATATAAAGCATCACTTTAAACAATGCAGCCAGCCATAAGCAAACACATCCTCTAGCATATTTGGGAAAGGTAGACTCACAGGAGGGAATGGAAAACACAGAACTGGTTTTTAAGCACTTAGCTCTTGAGATAATTCATTTATCAGTTCTTTTCCAACTTCTGTGTACACCTGGTGAATTAGACAATTTGCTCTCCCTCTGTTTCGTACTCATTCTATTTTAAACTTTGATAGTAGCAAGTTTATTTCCCACTATACTTAAAACAGTTCAGCCCATTGGTTCTGTCCTCGCTGTTTTATTTGGTGGATAATTTTCAGCAAGTCTCTCAGCGTGCATTTTCACTTTGATCATGCCCTTTCCGTCCAGTGCAAGAGAATTAGATGGATTCTCAAGGGAGCTAAAGTAACTCTTCAGATTGGTTTTGTTGAGGTAATTCACTTACTGGTGAAAAAATGAAACACCAACCAGGAAATACAGGAGCATACTTGGATTCCTTTTTCACTGGGATAATCCTTGAAAATAAAACCTTGTATGATGTAAATTTATGTAGAATCCTAGAACTAAGTGCACCTGGTAAGCAATAGGCAGCAAGTCAGCTCAGGAAGAAGCATATTTACTGTAGGCAGATGTCCTGTGAATTTCTTACTTAATATGGAACAGTTTATTTGAGTGGCCTCTGAGGAAATGTTTGAGAGAAAGAAGAGTTTGTATCACGAGTCAGTTTGAAAAGGTTTGGTGGTTTTTTTTCACGTCTTTGACCTGGTTATCTGAAGCATCAGCAACCTCTTCCAGTATGCAAATCTCAGTGTTAGATGTTTTCTCTACTACCTGAGTTAACTTCTGTTGAGCTATTTCTACATGTTGAACTTGCAAGGATTCACTCTCTTTCATGCCTCCAGATTCTATAGCTTACCCTCTTTTTAGCTGCAATATTCCTTGGTGCATAGGCAACCTTAATGTTTGTTTTTCACTACTTAACCCTGATAGGCAGTTTAAGCTATTGTTTATACTTTGCATTTTTGGCCAGATGCTAGAAATCCTGATAAAATCCTATGAATCTTTAAAGAAATAATAAATGAAAGTTCAATTCTAGTACTAGTGGTGTGGTTTCCTGGTTTAGGTAAATAAAACATTTTAAAGGACTTAGAAGATTTCAATTGGCTGCACAAAATACACTTGCATGATAAAGAATAAGCTTTGTGTTCCTATTTATTCAAAGAGATAACATATATTTGGTATTCATTAATATCCATTCCATCCCCTCCTTCTCAGAATCATGAGTCAGTTGTTCTGCATCCTTTCTGTCCAGTTCAGGGGCTTTTGGGATCTTGGAAAATGAAACATTCTTTAGAGGAATTATCGTAGAATCATGGAATGGTTTAGGTTGGAAGGCACCTTAAATATCATCTCGTTCCAACCCCCCTGCCATGGACAGGGGCACCTTCCACTAGACCAAGTTGAGCCCCATCCAGTCTGACCTTCACACTTCCAGGGATTGCCTCAGTCTTTTTTGAACTCACTCCTTGTCAACCCTCTGCTTTGCAGTGTAGTGTTGAAAAAGTTGTTCCATTTCTGTGATAGTGTCAAATGTGTTCAGTGACTGTTTATTACAGCAATACCTGACAGACATCTGTTAGGAGGAAGAAACCAGTGCATTTTGCTAAAACAGCTATTGAATTTGCCTTGCCCAATCAGACAAGAGGTTTCAATATCACTTGTGAGACTGCTGGGAAGTGCTATTTAGAAAAAAAAAAAAAAAAGGAGATGCTAATTTTCGCAGCTCCTTCATGGCTGTGTATAATCTTTATAGCAGCACCTAAATGCATTAATGATTTTCACAGAGTTTAGTTCTCTGGTGTTATTACAAAGATAATGCAGTTTGGTAACTGTTCCCCGGTGGGTTTCCCTGTTCAGAGATACGTTTTGGAGATACCATCAGGTATTGCTACCTTCTATCAGAGGAAGATTACTGGTTTTGATTGTGCTTTTTGCTTGTCTTGTGTGTTGTCTTTATTTATGTTTTGTTCTTATTGAATTTACTGTTATGGATAGTTGGTGAATAAGAGCCAACAGTGAACAGTGCTAGAACTGTGTCTCCATGTAGACTTTTATAGTTACGCATAGAAATATATTGTATCTAGCTCTTACATTAAAAATTATATTGAGGAAGGATATTTGAAGTAATGTAGGGGTTTTTTTATTGATTATAATATTCACGTTCTTGAGTAATATTTAAGAAAAATACAAAAGAAGCAGGATCTGATATTGAAGATTTGCCAAAAGCAGTAATTCTGTTGGGTGATATAGGATGAGTGTGTTTTGTTAGGGGAATCACAGTCAATAGTTCTGTGATTTGTTAGTTTGTTTATTTTAATTTAGTGAATATAGACTAGAAAAACGGTTTAAACTTGACTTGTGACAAGAGACCAGGGACAAATGGAAAGTAGGTGAACACCTGCATGGGTATGGTACAAAAACCTAATCAGAGTCATGTTTGGCATGAATGCTCTCTGTGTTTTATGTCATGCTAAGAACTTCTTAGTTTTCATTTCCTGAGTTGCTCAGTAGTACAGTACACTGACTTGAACTGTTTTCTGTCAGCACAGTCCTTGAAATCTTTAGCACCAGCATTTTCCTGCACTATGCTGGCCTTGAAATAATCCTAGAAATTTTCAGGACCCTTTCCGGCACAAGAGAAAAAACTGAATTTATAGACAGCTTTTTAAAAAAACCTAAAAAAAAATGTACTGAAAACCCCCCCAAACCTCTGTTATGATGAGCTACAAGAATTAGTGGAAAAATTATAAAATAAAACAAAAAAAAATAAAGTTAGGAATACCTATGAGTGACTTGCTCAGATTTTTTCTTTCAAAAAAAGACAGAAACAAAAAAAATTCTATTCAATAAGCTCTCTGCATTTTATGAGAAATTTTGGCCAAAATTAGAATATTGGGGCCTTTTTAGAGATACCAGGTGGCAAAGTAAAGTGTATCTTTACTAGAGATACATTTATTTATTTAATTGTCATTTTCTATTTCAGCTTTTATCTTTTCAGCTGAAATTGAGTGTGTTTTGTCCAGTTCTATTATATTACCAGAGATTAAAATGTGAAGGGATTTCTAACACGTATTAGAAATCTTTGGATCAGATAATATAGCAGATTTACTGCCACATAATACCTTTATGGCAAGTACTTCAGTTTGAACTAAGAATGAAAGAGATATATTCCTTCAGAAAGAGTGGAGAGTATTTCTCTTTCAGTGCTGTGCAGCATTTCAGATGAAGCACAAATAATTATATATAAAATATATATAATGGTTAACACATTATAATTATTTGTGAGGTGGTTTCAGTTATGAAGGTACAGAGTAAACCAGTGTAGCAAAGCAACTGAACTCCAAGGCCTCTTCTACACATTGGTCTGTCACAGGTAGACTTGTGGATTAAAATAAAGGATTTCTGTATGTGGAGGTAATGTTATTTGTATGTAAGAACTTTGACTTCTGGCTTCCTTGTTCTGCCCATTCTACTGTTGGAGTGGCCTGGAAAAACACAGTGTTCATGCTTACATTTAATTTCTTTTGGAAAGTTCAACATAACTGTGTAGCAGCTTTTTGAGTGGTGAAAACAAATTGTGTTTCTCATATAAGAGAGTGAAGCTCACAGAAGAGATCGGAGGTCAAAAGGTAAATTCAACTTCCTGCAGCAAATATTTTTTGATCTGATTGCTGTTCAGGAGATGAGCACAGCTTTCTCTTGCAGTGCAGATTGAAGCAAGAGATGTCATCTAGCTAAAAATATCTATAAAACCTTTACCTTTTACTGCTTCTACTTTGTGACTTTATCTTTTGTGGTTTGTTTGTATTTGAAATTTTCTGTGAATGGATCACTCCTATGTTGTACAGCAAAAAAAAAAGGGAAAAGGATTGGGATGAAGAAACATGATTTGGTAGGAAAATGATTACTCAGTAATGTAGAAAAAGGGTTTGGGAAGAGCTAAAAAGAAAAATTTTCACCAGAAATCAGAACTACTAGCAAAGTAATGGTGTCAGAGTTGGAATTGGTAAAATTATTAATTTACATTGTTTTGGAAGTTGTTTCCATTGATTTAGTCATAAACTTTCCTAATGGACTCTGATTCTGCTGTTTTCACTACAGTCTCTGACTCTAATTAAAGCATGGAAATTTGATTTTGGAACCTGATTGTTACCTTGAAGCTGTTCCTCTGCACTCTGTTAATGGTTTGTCAAAACCTTCTTCAGTGTGCTGAACTTTGCAAAAAATCTTGTGAGAAGCAGTTCCTTGTTATGGGATTTTGGCATCTGTTCTCCATACTTAGGAGCAAAAAGTGCTGAGACCATGAAAAGAAGCTGGCAATCAGGTGAGGTAAATGGGAGGGAGACACATTTTTCTTATATAGAGAACATCCCTCTTTTCCCTTGTGTGAGACATGCAAACATTGCTGGCAATAAAATGGATGTTTCAGCAAAGCACCCATGGACTCTCTGTCTCTGAGGGCACAAAATTACCTTCTTATGTTCCACAGGTGCTTCTTCCATCACTGTCAGTTAATATAATTTAGCAAGCAAACTGTGGAACTTTGAGGTGTCTACAACATTGATGGCAATTTGGTAATTTGGAGGAGTCTTTGTTTTGTTATAGAAGGTCATGCCTTGGAAAATACTTCTCTTTCTCTCTCTTATTGTTTTTTGCTCTTGTTAAAAAGAATAGAAGAGGCAGGGAGATAAAAGTAGTGGCTTAAGACCAAAAATGCTTTTAGTTTTTCCTTTCTTCTCAAGATAAGAGACTGAATAAGTACTATTTATTTTCCGAAATAGAAATCATAGAATGAATCTACTTTTTCTTTTCTGTGAATCCAACCACTATAGTCTGTAATGATACCGTGGCTTTCCTGGCTTGGTCGAAAGTTGGTTTTAATTGCTATTATGGGTTTTTATTACTGATTTCACTTTTGTTTGTCGGAGTCACAGATTTTTTATATTTACCAATGAAAGGGTGCATGAAGAGATCAAAGCAGACATAAGAGATTAAACTCCTGGTCTCAATTAAGTAAAACAATGCACATATTATCACTAAAACTGTTTATTTAACTCCTCTTTCATTTGCTGTACCTAATTAATTATAATGTACAGGCAACAAAAATCCCCAGCTTTTATTATTAGGCTTTGTAAGTTAGGGCCTTACTCCACCACTTCATCTCACTTTGAACAGTGCCTTTACACAAAAGTAATTCCACTGTTGTGGTGATTGGGCTCACTTATGTGGCAACAAAGGACTCAGGGAATGAGGATGTTTGATTCCAGGTTTGAATAGTGAGATGAGATGCTTTGAAAATGTTTAAGTAGGTGGGTAGTGTGGCAAAGATTTTACAGATGTATCATGCAGAAGTTAAAGCACTCACTATTTGAAAAAGCAAAAGATAAATGCCTTCAGCTTGGAAAGGTAACACGATACCCGTTCTTGAATGCTTCCAGCATTGGTCTCGCTCTGTTTGTTCTGAACTGGGGATCCAGCTGATGATCACTGAAATCAAACAAGCTGTCCTTCTCTTCACATCCATAGCGTGTTGAATACGTTATGGAAAACCTGTTATGACAGTTGTAGTCATCTCTTACACTTTTGGAAAACGGAACATCTCATTCTTCTGTCCCTTCTCGTGTGTGCCCGTAGGCAGACATGTCATTCCACTGACTCGAACTGCCTTGTACCTCCCTCAGCCATTCAAGTTTAACTGGCTGCTTGAAAACTTTCACTGCTAATGGTGGCTATTTAGAGGTGTGATGGACTGATAATTAGAGTTGTACAGGCAATGTTCCCTTTTAAATCTAAGGCAGGTTTGGTCAAAGTTTAGCTGTCTTCTGCCATGCTTACTGGCTGTGTGAGGCTTTGATTTAGGCTCTGTCAGAGGTGGAGGAGTGTTTTCAGTTTACTTTGGTTTCTTTGAGAACCTTTGGCACAATTCTTGGTTTCTTGGATTTTCTTTCGAAAAACACCTTAGTAGCTCTTGAAATATGTGCTGAGATTATCATCCTTTCTAGTTCTGAATTTAATTTGTGGTGCAAACTGATAAAAGTGATAAAAATACAGACCTTTATTGTTAAGATTTGATAGTAATGTAGAAATCTCTCCCAGAGCTGTGGCAGTTTTAGCTCAATCTATGGGGTTAATGTTGCTGGTTTTGCCAGGTGTCCTGGGGATTCGTTATGGGAAAAGAAATCCAACTTTATATGCAAGTCTGGTGATAGAATGACTTAAACATGTGCTGGAAGGGGCTATAACTAATATGCCTGGAGGTATTCCCCTTGAGGTTCAGACTGCCCTACAGCTATCCTTGTTATTATATACCCTACTCCACTTAGGATTCCCATTTTCTTCTTGAGGTACAAAATCAAGTTAATTTATAGTCTTTCTGTTTATGCATAATCATGAAGTTTTGCAAATGAAATGTTAGAGGGTATGATAGGTCCTCAGAAATCACTGCATTTATGAAAAAGAGTTTTGACATGACTTCTTTAATTATGTATGCAAGTAATATGCATTGGGAGAACTGTCATGAAAACCAAAAGCCGAATGAACTGGTAACATTTCCAAAACAGTTATTATTTAAGAAAAAAGTAAAAAAAAAAAGAATAACCACAAGCAATTTAATTTTTCAAGGGTAGTGTGTGTAGTCCACCAAGAAAAAATAACATGCAAAACAAAAAAAATCTTCTAATGATCAAGTTGGGTCTATTACTGGCATATAGTAATCTTCCTGCCTAACAGGTTGTTAGTAAGAGAAATTAAGCTCTCCTACTTTGATTTTTCCTTAGTATTATTGAAGGGTTTGTATGTGTGTGTTTATCACATGATTTCATAACAGCTCCCTTTTGAATACCCAAACCTTTTCAACGAACTGAATCCTTACATTCTAAAGTTTTCCTTGATTACAATGGCTGGGCCTCTTCTTCCTCTGACAAATTTTCAGATCAGGATCTGTGAGCCTTTCACCTTTTTGCAGACTCCAGAGGCACTTCACAACACTTGGGTAACCCTTGACTGGGCTTACAGGACTGTCTTAGTTTGATGTGGCTGGACCATAAACTAACAGGCATGAAGTCTTTGTTCCAGAAGAAATCATTGTTATTTTAAACAGTGTAAGGAATAGACTAAAGTAGTGTATTTCCTTGCCTCATTTCATGACACATCTCAGTGAAAAAGCCAGAGTTGATTATTGCACTTAGAAGTCTTCATTTCTCTTTGCCAGTGTCTTCTGGAATGTAGTTTCTCCAGTCATAATCCTTCTCCTCTCTTTTTCAGAAAAAGCAAACCATCACTAAGCCTCACTTTAGAAATTCTAGTCTTTCTTTGTTGGATGACCTTCTGACTGGTCTTATCACATGATAAAAAAATAACTAATTGTCCAATGTATTACTAGCTGCCACTCCCATGCAACAAAAAATTGGGTAGAGATGCAACTACTCCTTGTATCCCAAAGGGTATTTAATTAATTATTCAAAGAAGCTTTTCTCTAAACAGTATTCATCAAGATTTAATGTTCCTGAGCTGCCAACTCTGTCTCATTTTTCCTGTGGTGGAAATGTTCTATTGGTTTAATGAGAAGTTCACAAAGACAACACAGGAGACAAATGTCTTTCATTCTAAAAGGAGTTCTCAGTCAGATGCAGAGACAGAAAACTGATGTGGTCAGAAAAGTCAAGCTGTCATTAAGGAAACCTGTATGAATATGTATGAACACTTAAATGCCTCTATGCAAATGCAGGCAGCATGGGGAATAAACAAGAGGAGTTAGAGACCTGCACATGCCTGCAGGGCTGTGATCTTATTGGCATCATGGAGATGTAGTGGAATGGCTCTTATGCCTGGAGTGTTGGAATGGAAGAATACAAGCTTTTTAGGAAGGACACAAGCTTTTTAGGAAGGACAAGCAGGGCAGAAAAGGAGGGGGTGTCGCCCTTTGGGTCAATGACCAGCTGGAGTGCGTGGAGCTGTGCTCAGGGATGGATGAGGAGATGACTGAGAGTTTATGGGTGAGGATTAGTGGGAGGTCAGGGACAGGTAACATTGTAGTGGAGTCTGCTACAGGCCACCTTACCAGGAAAACTGCGTGGATGAGGCTCTTTATAGACAGAGAGGAGCAGCCTCGTGTTCACGAGCCCTGGTCCTCGTGGGGGACTTCAACCACCCCAATATCTGTTGGAGGGACAACGTAAGCAATGCAGGAGGTTCCTGGAATGTGCTGATGACAGCTTCCTTCTAAAAGTGGTAGAAGAGTCAACAAAGAGTGGTGCTACCCTGGACCCTGTGCTCACCAACAAGGAGGGGCTGGTGGGAAATGTGAAGCTCAGGGGCAGCCTGGGCTGCAGTGACCATGAAACGGTGGAGTTCGAGGTCCTCAGAGCAGCAAGGAAGGGACACAATAAGCTCCCTGCCCTGGACTTCAGGGAAACAGACTTTGGCCACTATTTTTAAAGATATTTACTTGGCAGAGTACCATGGGATAACGCCCTGGAGGGAAGATGGGCCCAAGAAAGCTGGTTAATATTCAAGGACCACAACCTCCAAGCTCAGGAGTGGCGCATCCCAAAAAAGAGGACATCAGACCGAAACACCAAGGAGGCCTACGTGGATGAACAAAGAGCTCCTGGAAAAACTTAAATACAAAAAGGAAGCCTACAGATTGTGGAAGCAAGGACAGGTAGCCTGGATTGAATACAGAGAAATTGTCCATGCCACCAGGGATCAGGTTAGTAGACCTAAAGCCCTGATAGAATTAACCCAGGGACATCAAGGGCAATAAAGAAAAAATCGTATATAGGTGTATCGAGGAGAATATAGGCCCTTTCCAGAAGGAAGTGGGAGAGCTGGTTGCCCAGGACATGGAGAAGGCTGAGGTACTCAGTGCCTTTTTTGCCATGGTCTTCATGGATGTGTCCCAGCCACACCACACAAGTCACTGAAGGCAAAGACAGGGACTGGAAAAATGAAGAACCACCTGCTGTAGGACAAGATCAGGTTTAAGACCATCTAAGGAAAATCTAAGTTCATGTGGCCTTATGAGATGCATTTGCAGGTCCTAAGAGTCCTAAGGCCAAGCCAGCATCCATCATATTTGAGAATTCATAACCTGGTGAAGTTCCCACTGACTTAAGAAGGTGAAACATAACCCCCATTAAAAAAAAAAAATGAAAAGGAAGACCTTGGGAGCTGCTGGGCAGTCAGTCTCATCTCAGTGCCCACAAAGATCATGGAGCAGATCCTCCTGGTAACTGTGCTAAGGCACAGGGAAAAAAAGGAGATGACTGGGGACAGACAGCATGGCTTCAACAGGAACAAATCATGCCTGACAAATTTGGTGGCCTGCTATGATGGAGTTTGCATTGGCAGATAAGAGAAGAGTGACTGATGTAATTTATCTGGACTTGTGCAAAATTCATTTGATACTGTCCTACACAACAGCCTTCTCCCTAAACTGGAGAGACATGGATTTGACAGATGGACCACTTCATGGATGAGGAATTGCCTGTGTAGTTGCACTTTAAAGAGCTGAGGTGTAGAGCAGTGACAACTGGCATTCCTCAGGGTTTGGTATAGGGACTGACACTGTTTAACATCTTTTTTGGTGACGTGGGCAGTGGGATTGAGTTACCCAGTTTGCCAATGACACCAGGCTGTGTAGTGAAGTCAACATGCTGAAGGAAAGGGATGCCATCCAGAGGGATCTTGACAGGCTTGAGAGGTGAGTCTGTGTGAACCTCATGAAGTTCAACAAGGCCGAGTACAAAATGGATTGGGGCAATCCCAAGAGCAGCCTGGAGGAGAAGGACTTGGTGGTGTTCCTGGGGATGTTGGTGGAAAAGAAGCTCAACATAAATGTGCTTTTGCAGCTCAGAAACTCCCCCGTGTCCTGGACTGCATCCAAAGCAGTGTGGGCAGCAGGGGAGGGAGGGGATTCTGCCCCTCTGATCCACTCTGGTGAGACCCTACCTGCAGTGCTGCCTCCAGCTCTGGGGTCCCAGCACAGGAAGGACATGGACCTGTTGGAGTGAGTCCAGAGGAGGGCTGTTGAGACAATCAATGTGCTGGAGCAGCACTGCTATGAAGAGGCTGAGAGAGTTGGGATTGTTCGTCCTGGAGAAGACTGCGGGGAGACCTTATAGCACCTTCCAGTACCCAAAAGGGGCTACAAGAGAGCTGGAGAGGGACTTTTTAAAAGGGCATGCAGTGATGGGAAAAGGGGGAATGGCTTTAAGCTGAAAGAGAGCAGGTTTAGATTAGATGTTAAGAAAAAATTCTTTACTGTGAGGGTGATGAGGCACGGGAATAGGTTGTCCAGAGAAGTTGTGGATGCCCCATCCCTGGAAGTGTTCAAGGCCAGGTTTGATGGGGCTCTGAGCAACCCGATCTAGTGGAAGGTGTCCCTGCCCTTGGCAGGGATGTTGGAATGAGACGATCCTTCAGGTCCCTTCCAGCCCAAACTGATCCATGATTCTGTGTTTATCAGTAGAATTGGAGTACAGAGGAACTAAAATATTTGAGTGAATTTTGATTTCTTCTGTTATCAGCTCAGTCTGTGTACCAAAAAGCATCTTAAAGATGCTCAAATTTAGGGAGCAAACTCTTACAAACTGCTATAGTTGTGGTTCCAAAGGCTTAAGCTGTGACAAGCTCCATTACAGTGTTTGGATTTGTTTCTTTATCATTGCACTAGCAGGTCTTCTTAACACTGGTGCCTTGTCACAGTGAGTCTGCTTGTAAACTGGTGTTAACAGATGCACAGCAGTGTGCACCTTCCCTCCTAAAGGTGCTGTTCTGAGGCCACAGAGACCACATCTGATGGATGAAGAGCAACCTCTCCTCCTTTTAGGTCACAGGCTTAAAAAGATGCATAGTCTTGTAGCCTCACTTTATTTTTTAACTGTAATAATATTTTAACAACTCTCATAACATTGCAGGTACAATTCAAATCATCTACGTAAAATATACCAACCAAACTGCTTTGAAATAACAAATAACATGCAGCAAATTAAAGGAATTAGTATAGAATAGGGCTGCCTGCCAATGAGTGTTCTCTGGCTTCTACATCTCATTTTGAGACATATAAATTGTAGTGTTTTTGTGGGAGTTGAGCCTTCCAACACTTATGTGTCAACAGGTCACTTTCCTGATTAACCTCCATTTGCTCAAGAGGAAGACTCCAACATTGGCCACCACTCAAACTGAATATTTCATATACTGATAGTAAAAAAAACAAAACTACTAAATCTCTTCCACAGTGATTATCAATCTGTGTCCTGGATTACTGTTGTCCTAAAACAATTACTCTTTTTATATGCTACTCCTATCTAGGCAAGAACTCAAACAGAGAGGGATAAAGTCAGAAAGTTCCCAAAAAATAAATCTGCTCTACAGATTATTTTTTGGTTTATTATGAAGCTGCATATGTTTCAAGGTGTGACTGTTTCAGCTAGAAAAATGAAAACTATCTTGGTCTATTTTAGACAGTTAAATTTGTGTGATAATGTTTGTTGTAATTTGAGAAAATTTCCATGATAATCAGGTTTTAGTGCTTTTTATTGTTTCATTTTTTCAAGATTTCATCATGTCTGTGTTCTTTAGACTAAAGAGTAGCTTTCCCAGTAGACCCAGAACTGTGGATGCTCATGGTTTCAATACTGGCCATGCACTGTGGTACTAGTACTGTTCTCTCCCTTCTATCTTTGTATTCGTGGACTGTTTTTAGGGATCTTGAGCTTTAACAGCATTTGCTCCAGCTCTTCTCATTTGGATCTCCTTGCCACTTTGTTTTTATTTCAATACTGTTTTTTACTTCACTCAGGAAGTATGAATGTGCCCTTCCCAAATTAATGGATTGGAAAAGGCTTTCCATCAGTGATTTATTTTCCAATGGCAACCATCCTGAAATGTGGAGAGATGAAATTGCATTTTCACATAGTCCAGAAAATTGCTAAAGGAACTGAAAAGCTTTATTCAGCATTCTCTTTTAAGAACATTTCTCTGTGATTGCTTCAGTCTTCCCCTGTGCCTTAGGTGTCTTAATTCCATGTTGTTTATTAACCATTCTAACACTTGGAATTTCTAGTTTTAAACACTACAAATGTAATCTCAATGCTTCTGGAAATAGCTGCTCTTTCTTAATGCCTACTCTGGCTTGATGCTATGAGTAACAAGTTTTTGTATTCTTAACCTCACAGGTAACTTTTCTACCTGATCTAAAGACTCCATACTGAATACCAATACTTCAGCATTCAGTAAAAATAGCAACAACTGCCAGTTGTGTCACTGCTAATGCATGTGTCTTCCTTTAAGTTTCCCTTCCTGTGTATCATCTATTTAGTATTCCACACAAAGTTGATCAAAGCCAGTATTTTATTTCTGGGTTTTGTGCCCACAAGTGATCCTGCAGTATGTCAGACAATTTGCTTCAAGCTAAAGTAGTCAGAAGCAGGAAATTAAAGCAAATAATTCTGTTTGGTTTTGGAATAAAACTTCGAATAGTGTTTATGTGCAAAGAAAGAAAAATCACTTCTTAAATAAACAGAATATTTCCTTTCAGATATTTCCAAACAAAATTGATCTTGCGAGCTTAGGATAGAGGGTATCAGGTTACTCAGGCCTTCTAAAGACATGGTGCCCCTCAGTCCTACTGGACTGGCTGTGCCCTGGTTTCAGATGTCTATGAACCACAGCTAAACTGAACAGCTTTGGCACTCCAGTGATGTTGTGATTAAACTCCTGGAAGTTCATAAGAAAATTCCTGAGATCTGCTGGAAGAGGAGGTAATTTTCGGCTTTTCTAGTTCATGTTCATATTAATAAAAGAAATCGGATCGGGTCATTATTTTTAGTTGTAGTATGCAATTGCCCATGCTGTTTAATTGTTTGCATGCTCCCTGACACAGTTTCAGCTTGTGGCTGAAAGCAATTAAGTGATAGCATGGGCCAAGCAATATGATATGGCAGTATGGATATGCATCCTATTTTTAGGAAACAGAATTAACTGTGCAGTTGTGAGTCTTGCCACTCTGTCCTCTGGGCCTCAGGTTTTCCAGTTAAGACAGTACGATGCTTCCTTTGGTCTTCCAATATCCCTCTTATGGAGCTAACAGGACAGGCTGTCAGAGTAAAGGCTAGAGTTGAGTTGTCTTCCAAGCTTCTCGATCCAAAACATAGAGCTTCAGCCCCAAGACAGGTTACTGAAGCGTGGCTTGTGTTGGAGCCTTCCAGGGAATTGTTGGAAATCCCCTTGTGCTTCAACAAAAGTTTTAAATTCATGGTGGTTTTTTTCGTTTATGCTACTTTGCTGTCAAAATTTGTTTTTTAAAGGAATTTCTGGTTCCTTTTGCAATTCTAAACAGTAGCATTACTCATCTCATGACACTCATGCCAAGAGTGAGATTTTAAAATATTCTCTTTAGGTTATTGATTTTTGAACAGAGGGTGCCAGTGAGCAAGGCAACTTCAGAGAAGGTGATCCTTTTCATGTTGTAGATCTGAGACCACCAGCTATCTTGCCCAAGCCATTGGAAAGTCTTTTTGCTGCTAGAAGATAATTTCTGCCATTTTCTAGACAACATTAAATGAGTGAGAAAAGGGAATAGAATAAATTAGGCCTTGTTCCACATTGTGGAGATAAAGTCATTTCCACTACTAAACCCAGCACTGAATCCCAGCTTATTTAGGCTAACCCAGTAGTATTGCTGAGGCACTGAATGTGGCATTATAACTGAATGTGGCATTGTAACTGAATGTTTTTTTTCTGAAAGGCCAGAAGACCTGAGTCAGTCTGTTTTCCAAAAAAAGTATATAAATTTGAGAGCCAAGTATCTTCGAAAACTAGTGGGAAGGAAAAAAGAAAAACATCCACCCATCTTCTATGTTCATCTCCTCCCTGGGAGGAAGAGATAAAAAATATCAGCATATATTAAAAATAATAATTAAAAAAAAAAAAGGAAAAAAGCAAATGAACCTCTCAAATCCAAAAAACATTTCAAACATCAAGGTTTAAAGTTAATCACAGACCGCTTAAATAAATGTTTGACTTTCAGAGATGCTGACCACCCACAGCTCTAAAAGTTTTTAATTAGTAGTTTGACTCAGAAATGAAGTAATTTCCACTTGCTTTTTAAATTTAAGCAGTACAGTTTTAAATGTGGTCTGCAAAACTTTAACCAAGTTCCCAGATTTTTATAAGTATGTTTCCATACTATGACAAGAATCTATATCCAGACGTTGATTATGTGCACTAATCTGTTTAAAAGTCGACTGTAAAGTACCTTACGCAAGATAGTCATACCATTAAGGCAAAGTTTAAAGTTCCATAAAGTTCATAGATGAAGACTAAACATTGTGAACACGACTCTGCAAGCAGTAAACAAAGTCCTTTGCTTTCAAACTATAACATATATATATAAGTAATGCTAAACCTAATGTGTAAAGAAAATTTGCCTCTGTTTTTCTAAACATGGGTGCCAACCTGCCATGATTTAACCATGGGGAGTTCTGTTCTCACAACTGCCTATGTAAATATAAAATTAGGACCTTTGACGCAGTCAATGCCATTTAAACTGCTGTATTAGGAGCAGAATTATGCCCAGGAAATCTCATGTTTATGTTAGCTAACAGAATTGAAAGGAATTTGGTTTTTTTTGGTGTCGAGACCAAGCTGTCACAGGAAATAAGTTGGCAAATCTGTTATAAATGGATCTGTGTTGATTTTCATTATGTTACAATGTGACCCATTGCGTTCTTTGTTTGTTCAGCTTGCTTCTCATTACAGAAGTTGTCTTCTAACTCATGTGGCTGTACTGACAGTGCTTTTAGCAAACTTTGGATTTGAACTTTGCACTGAGACAGACACTAAGTGCTCAGATTCAGGTTCCCCACTTGGGAGGACATGGTTAGCAGTGGAGCCTGGAACTTTATTTCCACATTGCAGCCTACATTCATGAAACATTGGTTAATTGTTCCTGTATGCACAGTCCAGGCACATGCTGTGATGACTTGAGTGTAGCTGAGTCCAGCTGACATGTCCACATTAGATTTACCTATAACCTTTTGTCATACCTCTGTTCTTCTGATGTTACTTTTTTGTCAGCAATTAACTGCATCTGATTTAGCTATATTTTTTTCACATTGCTCTGTCTTATTCTCCATAATTCCTTACAATGGACATAAAGAGTAATCTACAGATGGTGACTTGGGATATACTTTTACAATATTTTCTACAAGAAATGTCTGAGTGAACAAGTAATGACCATGGTGACAAGGGGAGCTATTTAGATTAGATTCTTAAAGCAAAACAAAACCCTTGTGGATTTTGAAGGTAAATATCTAATTTCTGCCACCTTTTCTTTCCTGCTACAGTTGCACTCCACGTGCTTTGGTAGGAGTCTTGTTTCAAAGCAGAGATAGTCTCTTACTTATTGACCTGTTTCTCCATAACCCCATCACTTCAGTTTTTCATCAGCAAGGGAACACTGTGCTCTTCATTTTACCTTAATGATACTTTATTTTCAGAGAATGTTTTCTTTTGTTATTTTAAGTTCTAGAAAAGTTTTTCTCTAAAACAAACTAGATCTTTCATTACTTTAAAGTCATTCTATTTTTGCACTTCATTTTGAAATTCAGAATAAACCCACTATTTTGAGCTCTGTTTATATGTGGCATGACATACCACCACTGGCTCTGAGATAATTTTAGAGGTAATCTATATAACAAATCAGAGATGGCTCTCTCATGGAACTCCTGTTCTTAAGTGCTCTAGATTGGAGAGAAAATATATTATGAGCAATTTCTAACTGCTTCAACCGAACTAGGTCTCATAGCTAGTCACTCCACCATGTGACACTCTTAGTGGGTTTAGAATTGGTTTCATGAAACTTAGGAAGAGAAGAAGCATGTCTGTACTCAGCAGTCCTAATAAGAAATGACTGTCAGATTTTTTGACTGTATGTGGAATAACTTACAGCATTATGCACTTGTCAATAGGTAGAGGCTGTCTCATCTCCTCCTTTGCTATAGTTATAAAAGTTATACAAGCATCTCTGAACAAATCCTTTTCCACTGGTAGTAACCTGAACTTATTCTCTCACATCCTTGAGCTCAGTGTAATCAGCAAAAACTTTATTTATCTTCTGTTACGTATTTATCCAATAGTTCATTCAAAAGAAAAATCAGCGTGCAATACCTCTTAAAACTTTAACTCTTCAGGTTCCATTAAGTTCCTTTTAGTTTTCAATTTGATTTATTTCTTTTACAAAGGTTGGGTAGTGTGTCAAGGACAAATGGAAAAGCAATGAGAGGTACAAATATTCTCTAGATGCAATTTAAAGCAACATACATACTTACATATACTGATTACTGTTCAAGGCTAGCAGTTCTTACTCAGTGAAGCCCATTATGACTTCTGGATTTGATCCTGGACTTTTGCATGAGCTGTCTTTTCAGGCAAGAGAACTTTGATTTCTCAGGTAAAGATAATAAAACAAATTCATCAAATTCATCCAGTGGTACCAGTAGTTGTGAGATTTTGAAATATCTTTTCTTTTCAATAGGTGGCTTATTTTTAATTAAATTGGCAAGACTTCAATTATCTTAAGTAACTAAATACATTATGTATTCATTTAGAGAGCCTATGTTGAGGCTTAGTAAAAGTTGCACTCATTTTGACAAATTTTAGGCAGAAAATTTCTCAGGGGAGTCCTGCTTTCTGTCATTCTAAAAGCTTTTATAATCATTTAGTCCAAAATGGTGATGTAGGCCGAAGTTTGAATCCCTGGCATATTGCTATAATGCTGCATTAGCTTAATCCTTCATTTTCTTGTCAATTAAGGACTTATCTTTATTCACAGATTCACTTATCTGTTATTCTTAGAGTATTTTAATGCTAGTAGTTAAAATCCCTTTGTTTATGGCAATAAGGCACCATTCAGTTTGTGAACTTTATAAAACCAACCTCTGCCAATTTTGCTGTTTGAGAATTGCTGTAAAGAAGTGTTCCCACAGTAATTACTTATTCCAGAGATGTTCACTAAAGAATGAAGTAAGGGGAAAGTGTATAAAACAATTGTGCACCAACTGAGGCAAGTTTTACCCAGCACCTTCCCAGCAACTACAGGGCATTAAAAAAAAAAATCCTTGCAAAACAGTACACAAAAATCTGTTGTCCTTAATGCAGTTGCATATAGTGACTTTACAAATATTGGCAATTACTTAAGGTATTCACATTTAAATTAGATCTGGCCAAAAGGTTGGGAAAAAGTGAGGGAGAGAAGCAAGGGGGGGCTGGCAACAGCTTTTAAACGTGGGGCTCAGCTGCCCATCATTACTGGCTTTCAATGGTTTGGGTCATGGGTAGTGTCACTCATTTTAATACACACTTAGTCACATTGAAGTAGGAATGGCGATGCTGAGATAAAGAAATATGTGATAAGCAAAAATCTTAGCAAAATCTTTCCAGTTGGATATTTCTTATGGCGCACATGCTGTTCTTTTTTTTTAACTTTGTTACTTTTGAAAATGTATTTTAAGTTAAAGTGTGGGGTTGGAAGGAATAGAGTGTGCTATTAATATGCAAAGGCAACTGTGGAAAACTGCCATGAGTTTGTACTTTGAGCATTTCATTTCAGCAGTACTTGTAGAATGGGCTTAGACCAGGAAACCATTGTGGAAAGCTTTGTGAAAACTTTAATGAGGCCAGGAGTTTACCCATGGCAACTGCCCCAGTCACTTAAAGCATCACTTCTGAGAAACAAGTAGCAAATCTAGAAACTTCTATTTTTGTGCTACCTCAGCACATCTGATCAAAAAAATGCAAACCCCAACATTTTACTTCAAAAACGGAGTAAATTCTGCCTTTGAGCCCCTTGGTGGAAATACATCATCTTCAATGTGGCATAGAAAAGACAAAAAAAAAAGAAAACAAATGTGTAAAGTTGTATTCACATCGGAATTTTAGTACTGATAACGTAAGAGTTAGATGTGTTCTGCTTCTCAGACTTCAAGGGCCATATTTCTTCATGGGCAATAAGGCAGATTTTGGGTTGACAGAAGGGTTCTTAAAGAGCGTTTCTTCTGCTTTCTAAGGAAAGAGATATGACCCAGTTTTCAGATGCCAGAACTACCCAAAGCCTAACACTATTTTCAGTGGCTTCACCTGAACGATTGAGCTTTCACAGAGTGTCACAGAATGTTCTGAGTTGGAAGGGACCCACAAGGTCACACATGAATCAGTCAAGGAGAATTTGGGTTGTAACTGAAATTGTTCTGTGCTCAGTCATCCTACTGGTGCAGAATGTCTCCAGCCTCATGCCAGAGAGAGAACCTTAAAAAAAACCCTAAATCTATTCAACTGTTAAAAAATTGTAAATGTCTTTGTAGCATTTAAAAAAGTAATTTCATTCTTATTGTATGTATAAACTATTTCTTGATGACTTCAAAGGATACATAATATTTTATTTCTATTTCTATAACACAATAGAAGAGTGATCTTGGAGGAGAGAGGGAGTAATGCAGGAGTTACTGAACTCAGTGGAGAGTGAAGAAAAGTAACTGAGGCTGAAATCTTACAAAGCTTGGTATGATTCAATCTCCTTGCTTTTAGCTAAATGAAGAAAAAAAAGAAAAAAAGGAAAAGTGTACCTGATCTAGTGACTTTGTTCAGCTGAAGCTGATGAAGATTTCTCCTGATAAACTGAAACAGTCACTTCTAGGATGCTTCTTATCTTTTCATTCATTATGGCTGCTTCAAGAATAGAGCCAGAATAATTGACTAAGCAAAAAACCAAAATTGCTTTGTAAATAGTCAAATATTATCCTGAAACCTTGCAAGAAAGGATTCAAAGATCCCTTTTTAAAAGGAATTTTCCTCAGGGAAAAGCTTTGCATGCTAGTTTTAAAGACCGAGCTTAATAAATGTCTTCTACTTTTCAAAATGTTTCAGAACTGGGTTAGTAATTGGACTTTAACCTAGAAAACTGGGTTCTCTCGTTATTGGTTTTTGCAAAGGATGAACCATTATTCTGTCATTCACTTTTTTGCCTACAGCTTAATGGCAGAGGATGACCTGATGCTACATTTTCTGCAAGATGGGAACTGTCAGCAGAAAGATCATAGTTTAAAACTAATCCCTTCTGTCTGACTATCTGCTGTGCTGCTTGAAACTAAATTAGTGTATTTAGTGAGTGCCTGGTTTTGAGAGCTGTTATATACCTGTCATACCAGACAGACAGACATTCTGTCTGTTGTGAACCACAGTGATCTCTAACCAACAGAGATTACCGAGGAAACATCTGACTGCTGGTTCCACCTGACCTGTGCACTACACCCTGAGCCCTGTGCTCGTCTTCCTAGGTGAACTCTGACTCCAGCTCTGCATTCCTCTCATGTTATATAAAAATGACATTTGCCTGCCAGAAGCACAGCATGAGCCATAGCTGTAAAATGTTGCCTAAGGATGGAAATGCTACTGAGAGAGTTTCACAATTGGGTTAATTTTCTCTTCCAAGGGAAGTACTTTGCATAGCATTTGCTTGAAGACAGGCACTATTTCAATTGCCCTTGCCTTTCTAAAATTATTTTTAACTTATTTTGTAAAACTTGGGATCATGTGAACTGTCCTTCTATTTTAATTATTGAATGTCTTGATATGTGTATTGCTTCATAGGTTTTAATCCCTGGCTTGTTTTGGAAGGCAATAACGTACACTTGGTTTAGGTTACATAATGCCAGTACTGAGTAAAAGCAGGGGATCTTATACGTATGCAGCTATATAATTTTGTAGAATTTTCTATGCCATTCCTTCTGTGGAATACTATGTTAAAATGTTATTTTAATAATGAAATTGTAGATGGTGAACTATAATCTCCTCAGCCATGTCATACTTCAGATTCTATTAAATGATCCCCATCTTATCTTTTAAATGATCAGCACAGCAAATACTTAACTCTAAACTTCTGGATAATTCGGTTGTCATAAACAATCATTTATAAACTGATTCTTCTCCAGGCTGCTGCCAGTTTGTGGAGCAGTGAATTCAACTGGATCCGGCTATTAAGCTCTGTGCCGTAATCCAAATGATGGGATGGGAGACAACCTGAGCAGAACTTGATAAGTTAATGCACTTGGTAAGTGCATCTTTCCTGCTGTAGCAAAGGTGGTTTTTATTCCCTTATTGAATGATGAGTGGTCAGTAGAAACAAGTTGCCCGTTAACGAAATTTGCTTTTGACAAGGTAAGTGGTGTATGTACTAAAAATTCCTATTGATTGTCAGTTAGATCACCCAGGACTTTGTATCACCCGTAGCAAAAGTCAAATGAGTCATAATCAAGCCCAGGTGCTGATGTCAGTGAATGGGAAGCAGCTCACTAATGGCTTTCTGCAGTGCAGTCAGAGAGCAGCTGCGTGCAAGGGGCAACCACCAGGCCTCACAACTTGGCTGATGGGAAGATCTGCAGCTTGGAAGTCTTTTGTTACAGAACACTTTTCAGCGAGTTGCGGAAACTAGCCGGGAATGAAACCCACCTACCTGAATCTATAAAGGTGCACGTTATCTCAGAATTATAGTGTCTGTTCCCTTGGATAGATTGGGCAAACCTGGCACTGGGAGTAGATAGTAATTTTCTTTCTCCAGTGTGGGTCTCACAATCTGAAATCTGTTGAGTGGGTGAACCAGTTTTGAGAGTCCAGGCAAGGGGATCTGATGTATCCTATTTGTTGCTTGTAACACATATCTGCTAAGTAGTTTTCAAAAGATCTAGTAGATTTAAGTGAAC
The DNA here is from genome assembly GCF_003984885.1 of Neopelma chrysocephalum. Lineage (NCBI taxonomy): Eukaryota > Metazoa > Chordata > Aves > Passeriformes > Pipridae > Neopelma > Neopelma chrysocephalum. The sequence goes on from NW_020897715.1 coordinate 708,752, forward strand.
AGTGAGAAAAGCACCTTTTGGTTTGAAATCTCATAATAAAAAAAATTAATTTTTGAGAGATGTTCCCAATGAATTCTGGTGAAAAAGTGTAGAACTTGAATTTGAGAGGATGTTATTGATGCTTGGAAAAGCCCTTAGACACGTAACCTTCAAATTCATAAATATGCTTTTCTATACCTTAAATGTGCTTCTCCTGGCACTTCTGCATCTTATGAATTGTAAGTAGCCACAAGGACTATATCCCTGATGAGGCCATCTAAAGGGTGTTATTCCATGTCTTATAAAAAAGCTTTCTGCAGACATATTTGGAGCGACAGATATCCATGGTTAGGTCTTTTTACTGCATGAAAATGTGGGAATTTTCCTGTGTGGCTGCCTCTGTTAGACTTCAGTATACCTTGCAAATATAACAACATTAGTTCAGATACAGGTAATGTCTTTGTCCAGTGCTTTACAGTTCGTAAATTTAAATTAATATTATGAATATAGACACATTTAGAATGAAAGTAGTGTGTTAGGCCCTTGCTCTGAGATGAAAAAAATGTATAAAGGTTTTTTTAATATTATTTTTTTATTTTTAATTTATCATGGTTTGTACTTTTTACATTTTATGACAAAAACTATGTTTCTCAATGAGGTAATGTAGTTGGGGTTTTTTTTGTCAGTAGATTCTTGAAAAAAATCAAATGTAACTTGAATTTCTGTTCCCTTGTAATACATATAAACTTTAGAGTATCTAGTTTTATTTTAGTCAGTTTTAAAGGCATATTGCTCTCGTGTCATCAAGTTTGTGAGATTTGCCAGACATGATTGGCATAGTTCAGCCTGAACAACAACTGTAGAGCTTGGACTTTTCTCTGCTCAAACTTTTCCTTTGGGTGTACTCTTGGTATGGATTTTGTTACACCTACCTAAACATATCAGATACATGCAGTACAATATCTAGCTAATCAGTAAGATTCTTATTCTGTTTAGAAAATGGAATGGTAGCAAGATTGTGCAGATTTGTCAAATCAGCAAAATTGCACTGTAAAAATTACGGTTATTTTGACACATTATATTCTGAAAACATGCAGTGGTTTTGTAGGCCTTTGAAGAATGTTTCCACTTCCCAAATATTTTAGCCTGTCTTTTATGAAAGTATTTTACTACTTGTTTCTTCAAACAGAATAATTGCTAAGTCTATGAAATACTCATAAATTTGGGAAAGTTTCTTCTGGTGTGAAGAACAGAAGCAGATGGGACATGAGATAGGAACCATATAAACTTCTGTATAATGTCTATTCGTGAAAAGGCTTAATTAGGTGGGGGTTTTTTAGTATAATAGTGACTGGTTTTTGAGTGATTTACTACACAGATACTATTTTGTTGTTTTTGCAGAATATGGGGTAAAATTTCCTTTGCCAAAGAAGGTAGAATGTGCCCCATGTCTAATATTTGGTAGACAGCAATAAAGTCTGCCAGCCTGTCTCCTATATAGACTCAGTAGGAACTCAAACACCTGTTCTCCACATGAACATTCCATATTATACTGTAAAATTTGTACTTAAAATTTTCCTGACTATACCAGACCAGCATAAAATCATTAGCAAGTCTGTTACAAAGCATAATATTATTAACCATTCTTTTATTAGGAGAATGAGTTTGTTCAGTCTTTGTCAAACTTTGAGAAAGTAGAATTGTGTCTTCACTGTCAAAGTTAAAAAAAAAAAAGAAAAAAGAAATAAAAGGCATTAAAAAGCCCAGAAGTTAATTTCAGGTATCTGCATTTTCTGTATTTTTACACTTGTATGGTGTATTTTGAAGGTATTTGATCCCTGCATGTGAAAATGCATCAGTTTGTTTTCAGGGGACTATTATGTTCACAACATGTTGATGTGAACAAAAAGCAATAATAATATTTCAATGATCATTGAGTGTGTTTGGCTTAATAGTGGATTGCAGTCATGGCTAGGATGTCCTATGTAGGTATGGAATGATGAGTTAGTCTTTCTCTGTGCAGGCATGAGTTACTGCTTTGTGGGTTTGGTGTATTTTTTTCTTCATCTGATGGTTTTGGTATTGATTCTCCTGCTGTTCTGTGAGATTCTGGTACGAGGTACAAACCTCAGCCATGGAGGTTTAAACTCCACTCTAGAAAAGACTGTGAAAATTTCAGCTAGAAATCCCTTTTTTTTTTAGTTTATCTGATTTCTTAAAGTCTGTGGAGCTTGCAAGGACTCTAATGAATAGTGCTTAGCTCTGCTCTGGTTGGCTGGCAAAGTTGCAGCAATATGGACTCAAATGTAGAGCAGTTTTAACTTTATGAACTGTAATCCAAACCCATCTTTGGCCATCTGTGAACTTTTCATGGTAGTATGCTTATTTTGACAGTGTCACATCATGCCTGTCATGGTGACACTGACTGCAGGCAGCTCAGAATTTTTCTTTACCTTGGAGCCTCTCCCTGCCTGGCTGTCATATCTGTCCAGCAGGCTCAAGAAAGACCAAGCTTAGAGCACCCATTCTTAGGAGGAAAGAAGGTCAAGAGTTGCTACTGAAACTGGGCTATGCAGCTGAAACTAATTTATGGCCAACCAACTCTACCTTTCTTTCATATACACGTACAACCTTTGCTTAAATGTGTTGGAAAGTAATTGCACACCCCCTCCCCACTCCAAGCACGTTAAAGAACACAACTTCCAGCCTTTTTCTTTTTTTCCCCCTGTATTTTCTCAATTGAAAAATGGTCTGAATTTGAAATACTACCGTTTAGAACTTAGGTCTGAAAGTTTCAAAACTCTGTCTGTCCTGATTCCTTTTCTGCCTCCTCTCTTTTCTCATCTGGCTTCAAAGAATGTGCTGGAGGCTGTAGACTAGTGCAGAGTTTTCAGCTGACAGTAACAAAGTTACAGTGGATACCTGTGTTTTGAGAATAAAAATACATTCTTCAAAGTTATAAACTTACAATGAACCAAAATTGAAAGCCAACTGCATGTAAAAATGTGGTTTATTGTGTATTTTTTTTCTCTTAATTTTAACTTATTCTCTTAATTTTAACTTACTCTCTTTGGTTTACATATACTGCAGGAATAGTAGGTCATGGTATCAGTAGGATTAATGGAGTTTCAATAATCCATTAAGAATCAGTCTGTAAATGTGTTTTTCAGCACACAAGTGTCAATAAGATAGAGCAGTGGTTAGAAAGAGCTGTTCAGTTCTTCATTTCATTATGTGTATAGGATGATGGTAGCACTATGTATAAGTTGTGCTTTTTTTCACTTCTCCATTTCTAAAAGTCTTAGAAATTCAGACTTGCAAGGTGGAATATAAAGATCATAAGAAAATGTAAAATCTACCAGGTGAAAGTTACTGAGTAATTTAGAAAGGAATAAATACAAACACTTTCCTTGGATTACTCTGGGATGTTGAAAGTGTATCCCTGAATTCTGTAGCACTTGGCAGGTTAAGAAGAATGCTTTGAACGTTTGATGATTACAGCAGTAGCAATAAAGTATGAAACATTTATGATGGGTAAAGTAGTTGGTATGAGCTTACACAGAGAAGGCAAGTAAAATAAAACCTTACAGAGCTTAAGAATGGAAAATATAGCAAAACATGAAGAATTAGTCAGATAAATAGTGATGGTTCCTCATCCTTTCCTATACTCTCTCATTCTTTAGTGGATCAAGCAGTTGACTGTCCTAAGCAAGAGGTTATAGCTGTAACTTTGTGTTAATAGGCTGTGATTTACCTTCTTGCACTTTTTTAACGTTTACACTTAAAGAAGTCTTCTGTGTTCTGTTGCAATGAGTTCCAGGATCGGAGCTGTGTGGAAAAGTACTCCTCTTGTATGTTTTAAAGCTGCTGCCTGGTAATTGTATTTGAGGCTCCCTAATGGGAAAGAGGGAATTATCATTGCCCCTCATATTTTTATGAGTTAGTGATTTTTATAGCTTTTTAATTTTTTTCGATACAGAAATGTTCTTACACCATAGGTCATCCTCTTTGTTTTTCTCTTGTGGAGTTCTGCTACATCTTTTTATGACAAGGTTCCCAGAATTATGCCCAGACTTTATCATAATGACTTTATATCTTTTGAGTTCTATTCTTTCTCTAAAGTTTCTAGTATTCTATTTGTCTTTTTGACTCCCACTGAACCTATATTGTTATTCTTATAGGTTTACAGACAATAACTGTCCTAAATTGTAATAGCCAATTAATATTGCATCATTATGTGTCTGTATATGTAGTTAGGTACACAGAATAGGTATAAACTTACAGATATATATCTCATATATATATATATACACACACACAGATATCTGCATAAAAATGCATATATATGTATATATGCATAAACATGTATAAAATGCAAATATATATATATATGCATAAACATGTCTATGTGCCATACCATGCCATGCCATGATTTGAAGTCAGATTGAAATGTAACAGTAAATGTTTGGTCTCCCACCATACTGTGTCTTTACCAGAAGGGTCTTTTCTTTCCCACTGCACTGAAATATAAAAGATGGTTTGTAAGACAGCATCAGCAATGCATGTTGTCTGTGCCATACATTTAAAAATTAATCATCAGGATTCCTTGATAGGAGTGCAGGTTAAGTACTTGAAGGGTAGTTGTCGCTGCCAGAGGTCATTTTGTTTCTTTCCCTGTGAATTTTTTTGTTTGCTCAATCTACAGCAGTGTGGCAGACATATGTACTGCTCTCAACACATTGTGCTTGGTGTGTGTCTTGCAGTTCTAATGAATATTAGGAATGCACAAATTTCTTTATCTACTTCTCTTTGTTGACGGATATGTTAGGGCCTTGGGCAGCAGAGTCTGGTTGAGATTGCTGGAGTGCCACTCATGGTGCCCAGGTCATGGCTAATCCACAAAGACACATGGTGGCTTAGTCATTGCTCCTGGCATGGTTCTCTCCCCAGTATCTAACTGCATCCTGGCAGAAATGGAGGAAAACTGAGTCATACTTTCCTTTCACGGGAAAACGGGCAAATACAGTCTGCTTTGAAACATGGCAAAGTTTCCCTAAAATTATCCTCAGTAGAAACCCAAGGTAAATAAGCAAATCTTATTTCAAAATATTACCCATCAGGACATGACTAATTTTAAGCTTTGCCTGGAAGTCAAAAGTCAAATGTAGTCATTTTTATAAATATACTGTCTGTGCTTGACCGTATTACTGTCATATCTGTCAAAGTATGCTACCTTTTTTCCTACTCCAGGCATGATTGGAATGTGTTAGACTATTAAGAGTAGTCCAGGTGAATGGGCTGGTTTTGATGTGTTTGGAGGGCAAATGCTGCCTGAGAAAAGCAGCCAACCAAAGGAGAATGGAAAAGGGTGCAGTAGTGAGGCTGGAAACCTCGCAAAAGCCATCCTCCCTAAAAACCCCAGTGTCCTCTCAGTCATGTTCCTCATCCTGCAGCCCTCAAGGTGGCCATTTCTGATCCCAGGTGCCATCTTCATGGCATGTAAAATATTAGGCACTTGTCCTTTGCCTTCTAGTTGCTTGACCTTGGCTGTGTGATTTATGCCCTAACAAGCTAATTTATGTTTTCAGCCAGTGTGTACCCACCATAGGCTTTTTACTTGCCTTAATCCTAGATCATAATAATAGTATGGAGTATCAAACTTCTGACTACATCTGTGCCAAAATCTCTAAAGTTCCCAAGCAATCAAATTTAGGAATACTTACCGGGCAATTTTTTATATATATATAATTTTTTAACCACAATGAGATTCCTTTATGGTCTGGTGAAGTGCCAAGCACATGTGATTGCTCTTTTTCCTTTCTTTTGCATTTGTCCCCTGTTTTGTACCATATGCTGATTAGAATGTAATGTGGCTGTTGTTTAAGTGAAGTGGCTACAAAGTTAATGCAAATGTAACACACTTCAGAGTTTTGTACACAGTTCTTTCAGAGTGGTTGGATTTGTGGGATGTTTTGGTTTGGTTGTATTTGGAGGTTTTTGAGGGTGTTTGGGGAGTGTTTTGGTTTTTTTATTTGTATGTTTTGGGGTTTTTTGTTCCTTTTGTTGTTGTCGTTTTCTTACATGCTAAAGAACAGCTGATGATGAGGGTTTTCCAGAGCAGAGAGGGAAAGGGGTCTCTGTGCTACTCAGGACCCAGAAGAGAACTGTCTCCTATTTATTCTGACATGGAGGCATAAATGACACCGGGAAAAAAATATCCTTCATCTTCTGAATATCCTTTTGGTTTCTACCCGTTCCCCTCAGTTGCTGATTTCTCTCCGTCTTCCAGAAGATTCTTATTTCTGGGGGACGCAGGGACTTCCCGAGGCGCTGGCCGCTAGAGGATGCTCCTGGTCCGGCGTTGGAGAGCAGCGTGCCCGGGGCCGGGCATCCTCCTCCTCCCGACACAGACCCCGGCCCAGCTCTGCTCTTCATCCTCCTCCTCCTCCCGACAAAGACCCCCGCCCAGCTCCCCGGAGAGGACATCACCTGTCAGGCATTACCTGCATGCCCTGGGATATGTAAAATGCAACTTTGTGCTGGAGGGAGCTGGGATATTTCCACCCTTAAAATGGGAAAGAAAAATCCATCCAATTCACAGACAAAATTGCAAAATGCTAATGACAATCAGAGAAACACGCTGTAGGAATTTGAAGTTTTTCATTATAATGAAGTCCTTGGGCTTATTTAGGTGACACTATTAATGGCATATTTGCAGTGTGCCCCACAGTATCCAAGTCCTACTGTGGATGGTCACATCCTGGTATTCAGGTGTTCAGCTAGCTTTATTTTATTTGTCCAATCTTTTTAAGTGATCCAAATCTTTGTGCTTGAATGAAACTTGAGTTTTATTCCTCAATAAATATAATGGAAAGGGCATTTCTAATTAAAAAAGGGACTATTTAACATGTATAGTTTTTGCACAAAAGGCACACACATGGAATTAATTCCATATTTTAAATAAAAACCAACAAACATTCTCCCCCCAAAAAAACTCAAAGAAGCAAAAACCGACCAAATCAACAATGCCTGAAGTAAAAAGCAAAGCATAAAGCTAGAGAAAGTTATATATGGAAATATATAGTACTTTATTGCCCTCCCAAAAGTCTATTGTAGCATAAACAAGTTCTCTGGCATACAGAGCACAGGGTTTCATACAGCAGTAGCATGAAAAAATAACATAGACTAATTTTTAGGTAGCAAAGCAGAGTACTCAGAAGTTAAAAAAATGGCAGATTTGAGGTCATCAAAAACAGCTCATTTTTTCATGTGCACTAGAACACAGTCTGTAACTATGTAGTGATCTACTGCCTCTTTCTCTCTCTCCATGTCCTCACCTCCCATGGGATTTCTGCCTTATCCAGACTACAAGTTAGACCTGCCCAGAGAGATACAGGCTTGTGCAGTAGAAGAGACTGTTCATTTCTTGCAGTTGGATGGCGTGTAGTATATAAATCAAAGACTACAGGAAAGGAAATATATAGGTGAGAAGTTAGATAAGACTCTGAAAAATAGGACTGTAGTCTTGTCTCTGCCACAGATGTTTAGTAAAGTCAGTAAATTTTTCATATCGTGCGTGTATTCCCCAGCTTCTGCGTGCTGACTGTGAGATCCTACACTCTGATTAGTCAGAAGTGTTGAACACCCACATCTACTCCTGAAGTCACTAGAGAGTTGTTTTGACTCTGCAGAATAATGAGTAGTGCTATCTACTACTCCAGCTCATGTGCCAGATGTCTCAGATTTTGTGTACCTGTATCTCTCTGACTGTAATCTCCGTGCACGTCTTGTGTCATCTGTAGAAGATGGATGCTGACTTTTTTCAGTCTGCAGTAAAAATAATATGTCTGAATCACTTGTATCCTCTAATGATGGGCACCAAACAAATGTCTGGGCAAAGTAAATGAATTTGTCTTCAGAGCAGGTTTTGAACCTCATGTAGAGAATAAAGGCCACTACAAAGAACTGCAATATGAGTAATGGAACAGAACAAAGTACTGCAGAGTGAGGTGCTTCTAAAGCGAGCATTTTCTATCTTGTGCATTAAATAAAGCAACATTAGTACTGTGCATTAAAGGCTGTATCATAAACTGACTGACTGACATTGTGTAGCAATGTGTGTAGGGTAAATAAAGAGGAAACAACCCAAGTACCCTCACTAACAGCAGGCTTTCTAGTAAGGAAGGCTGTGCAGCCTTAGGTAAGATTCTAAAATGTGGTTTAATTCTCATATTTTCCTCTTCTGTTTGGTTCCTTGAGTAAATTGTATAAAAGTGAAATCCATTTCTTGCCACAGGGAAAAAGGAACTTAGTTGTTTGAGAGCAAAAATTCGTGTTGGAATGGGTCTGTTTTCTCTGTTTGCAGGTTCATATGCCTTCCACAGTCACTATTCTTAACGTGATCTCCCCCTTCTTATGAGGAAGGATAGAGTTCTTGTGTCCCTGTCCCTTATTTCTGCATTTCTAGAGACAAAACAATTTTATGGCATGTGCTGAATGAGTTTGCTTCCTGAGGCTCAGGAAGCATCAGACTTCTGGCACATGCGCTGCAGAGGCAGGCAGGGTGATGAGCTGTGTCTTTCCAGAAGCATTAGACTCAGCAGCAAGTACACAGCGATGCGACGTGGATAGTTACTCTGTGTTTGCTCTTTTGCTTTCCTATGCAACTTGTGTTGTGTGCAGAATTTTGTGAGCTTGCAGTTATGCAAATTGCCCTCTAAACTACTGAGAAGAGACACTGGAAGATTTTCAGATAGTGGTGTGGGGATGTGATAAGCTAAGAAACCTCCTGTAGATCAGCTAGTGCGTTCAACTCCCTTCTTGCCTTTGTAAATTGTTTTCCTGCTTGTAAGGTGTTTAAACACTCAAATCCATCAAAATAGAAAAAGGGTTGAAGATGTAATTCATAAAACATCATTCATTCATAATTCACCCATTTGTATGGGTTAGGAAGCAAAAGATGTCTGGTTTTAACTTTGTGATTTGGCCTGGAATATACTTGCAGGATACAGAATAGAAATGCGTGATTTTTATCTGTAACATCCATTTTGTTCATTATAACTGTGTTTTGTTTTCTTCCCAGTGTAGTTGTAACAGGAGTGGGAAAGAAAGGAAACTTCAGAAATACTAATTTTAAAAGGTGCTCTGGAGCCTGCATTAGAGCTGCTTGTCTTTTGCTATGAAAATAAACTGGCATATACCTGCAAGCTGAATAGAGATAGGGACATAAGTAAAAATGTTAGGAGGCCAAATGATCAAGAAGCTGAATGTATTTTCTCAAGTGATTTAGGAACCATACACTGATTCACTGCTCAAATTGTGTTTACAAAGATGTTTAGCTCCTAATTCACTCCCACTTGTCAGGAAACCTTCCTAAGAGGTGAAAAAGAATGATGGTGGCTGTGGAGCTTATTGAAGTATTGTTATTATTTAAAGTAATTTTTCAACAAATTGTAGATTCATTCATTAAACTTCATCTTAGAATTAGAAAAAAATGCCGGAGGCTTTCGAAGTCTAATATCACAGAGGAAAAAAAAAAGGAATTTGCAGAGCAGAAGAGATTTCTTAAATCAGGTTAGAAAATTTCCATCACTTCCTAACACTTTGAAAGCTACTAAGGTCGAAGTTACTTTTATTACTTTTGTGTTTTTTCTGCAGTGATAGCATTTTGTTACACTGTTGAGTGAGTTACAGTGTGTTTCCCTGGTCTTTTATGTTTGGTTTGATTTCAGTGTCTTGGCTTGAGGTCGAATATATCTTTCCTAATGTCTTTTTTAATATGTCCATTTTTATGAGTAAAGGTATGTGAACAACCTTAACGCTAATCAAGTGAAACTTTTTGTGAAGGAATATATAAGACTGAAATTTGGTGCTGTTTATGGTCCAAGAGGTTGTGCTGTGAGAGGTAGTGAGGCAGGAGGGGAGCATGGAGCCCTGCTTGAATCCTGAGGTAACAGAGGCATATTTCCAAGGCTGTGCCTTCCACTGATGCTGTTGGCAGGGAAAACCATACTGCTGTGGGAACCAAATTCCTGTAGCCCATCAGTCCCTGCATGCCACACCCTGACACAGTGTTCCTGATCCCAGCTGTCCTTGGTTCTTTTCTTCCTGAAATCCCATGTTCTCCTGTGGGATCAAACTCAGATAGTCAACACGTCCCAGTGTGTAAGGTGATAGAGCTGGCATTTTAGAAATTAGTTGTTTGGGGAGCTTGGTCAAAGAGATTACAAGATAATGAGAGGATGGCTCCACCTGATTAGCAGATGGGCAGCCTTCCCCTCTGGCCAGCAGATTAAAGATGGACTGACAAGCTCCTCGTAGTGGCTGTCTGGCAGAAGTGAGTGACTACTCCGGAGTGGAGACCTGGCTGAGGGGCCAGGAGTGTCAGCTCATCACAGTGATGTCTGCTGGTAGACAGTGGTGACAGCAGGAACGCTCTTTTCTCATTTTTTTTCTTGTTTTTTTCCAGTGAAAACTCATTGGTCAGAATGGTCCTGTGGGTAATTTATGATGTCACGTGCAACCAAATATGTACTTTGGCCATTTTTCATGCGTTTTGCTAATGGTGGGTCACACAGTTTCACTGGAAGGTTCTAAAGATTAAAGTCATCAGAGAAGGCAGCCCTGGTGACTGATATTCTCTGACCCCATGACCTACCAAAGGCCACAGTACCACACTAAATAAAGCTGTCTCAAGCTCATCACTTCTCTTGGGCTCTAACACAGATTTTATAAAGATGATCAGGGTTGTCTTACAGATTTTAGGGATTTATCTAGCATGTCCTTAAAGAACCAGTTTTAATAAAATTTCTTCTTTGTGTTAAAAATGTCATTCCTCTAATAGGAATTTGTCCAGCTTGTTCTTATAAAAAATTATTTTCTATAAGTAGTCTCATTTCCCACCTACATACCAGGAGGTACTCATTGACTGGATTAAATTTATTTTTAATACATACAACTCTGTATTATACATAGAATGTGATCTGTTAACAAGAGGCCCCTCTTTTTTATTATGATGTGAAGTCCTCCTTGTAAAGTACAAATATCCAAGAACATAGGTGGGTTTTTCCCATGCATGCAAGTGAAGACCAGTCCTGAATCTGCAATTCAGCATGACAATTTCTGTGTCTTCTTTCTGTATAAAAGGCATTGGAACAGCTCTCCTCAGCTCAGTCTTCAAGAAACATGAATAATGGAGAGAATCCTTTTGATTTTCATTCTTTGTTGTCTGATACCTTACTGTAGGCATTTGAACCTGAGCAAAGATATAAAATGCAGGGATAGCATCACGAGTCACCAGCAAAGTGGGTACGTTAAGGTGTCACAAAGAGCAGACTCAGTTTCACTTGTGAAGTCCAGGAGTCCCAGTAATCATGTCAAGCTGAAAGGGGCAGGATTACAGCAAAGGGAATTTGCAATTTTTATGTGTGCCTGTGAGTTGGCTGTAACCTGTCAGGGAGCACAGGGAGAAGCTCCTGTTATCGCTTGGCTGTGGGGTGCTCTGAGTGCCAGGAGCAAGGGGAACACAGAATTTCCCACTGCCTTCTCATGCCCTTCTGCATGTGGCACACACTCAGGAAACTCCTGTGGTTATTTGGGGTTGTTTTTTGTTTGTTTGGTTTTTTTTGGTTTGTTTCTTTTTGTTGTTGTTGGGGTTTTGTTTTTGTTGGGGTTTTGGTTTTTTGGTTGTTTGGTTTTTGTTTGTTTGTTGTGGGTTTTGTTTGTTTTTGTTTGTTTCATTTTATTTACTGTCTTAGCCAACTTAACTCTTAGATATCTGGCTTTTCTGTAAGCTGTTCTTCAGTAGGAGACTGTATTATGACTCTTCATACAATGTACAATATATATTTAGCCCTGAACATTGCTCTTGTCATGCTTTTTAATTTACTGTGTTTCTTGCTGCTAGCAACTTTGAAATTCAGTGGAGCCCTGCAGGGATGTCTCAGTCTCCTGTTTCCTATCTCCTCCGAGCTATTGCATTACAATCATCTGTCAAAGATGAGTGGGAGTCAAGGAAATGGAGCACCTCAAGTGGCTGACACTGCTGAGCAGATATTTTTCTATTTTTGCTGAGTGCTCACATACCTCCGGAGTACAGATGTGTCTGAGCTGGATTAGATGCACAGAAAGTTTGTAACACCTTCATCTTATAATAACAGCAGTCCTGGTTGCATGGGAAAATGATACAATTTTAACAACTGCTATGACCTGTACATACAGTTCCTTTGCCGTGGAGGTAGTCGTGATGTCACCTTACACCGGGCAGAATTGCATGTGCACTGTGGTTCTACTCATTTAATGTGGTTAAAAAAATTATTGCACCTCTTGCAGATTAGCTAAGGCAATGAAATTCCTGAAAGAACTCAGTCTGACACAGAGGAATCTTCAGAGTGCACATACTGTCAGCATCCCACTTCCATTCTATAGCAGCATTAGGAAAGAGAATGTAGGGAAAAGAAACCATCACAGGGTTGTTTGTCCCAGAGGTAGTGGCTGGCACTGGAATCAATTGAGTAGGATCTATAATAAGCATGTGGCCGAAGTTTAGCTAGTAAAATTGATGATTGCAGCTTAAGGGAAATTTTCATACCACAGAATACGCTGTATGGTGTTAACAGCAGTGAAAGTTTAACTACTGCAGGTAACCTGTGGCCTGAATTAGTATGTACTTTTCAAGTGAGACTCTCACAGTAATTTTTCTTAGGGTTTTGTAGAAGTGAGTTTATTAAAATAGATTGTAAAAGGCTTTATAAATATGCGTGTTTTCCGTATTCTAGAACAAAACACAAATGTCCTGTCCATGTCCTGAAAATTTTGAAGTGGATGAATCTGTGTTGACTCCCTGTTTCTAAAACCAGTATTTTATTGGAATCCCCAGTTAAGTCAATTTCTTCCATGATTCATTTTGCTTAGCAACAGAAATGTAAGCTCTGGCCTCTGGCCCTAATGAAATCCTTTAAATGCAGTCTACATAGCAAAAGGTTAAGAGGGCAAGGCACAGTTTAATTTCCCAATAACACTTTATGGCAGTCTTTGTAAATGTACTTGCTTCTGGAGTTTTCTAACACCCCTTTCTCTGAAACTGTAGTCAATTTGCAGGCGAGAAGTTGCTGTATTAAAATTACATACATGAGAGAGGTTGGAGGGCGGTGCGGTACAGGACCTTCCTGCTAAATTGCTAATCCAAATTGGGCCTTAGTCAATCTCTTACAAAGTTGTCAACATCCAGTGACCTATACGAAATGAATTGGTAGCTTCAGTCCAGTTCCTAGAGAGGTGTGCACATCAGAAGAGCAATCAGCTGGCACTAATTGGCACCCTGGGTAGCAGCCTCAGCAGAGAGCCAAAGGTCTGTAGAGGAACGGAGACTGAAGTGCTCTCTCAACCTTAAAGATGGTTCCCCTGGGTCGGAGTTTAGGGCACGTTGGTAATGTCATATGTGGAATTTTGCTGTGCCCCTTGCAATGCTAGACTGGAGCTGTGTCTTGGGAACTGCACTTCCCAGGGTGTTTCAAATGCTACAGGGCTTTTTAAACCCTGAAACCGCTTCAGCTTTCCTTCAGGTGTAAACAAGAAGAGAACATTCACTAAGCAATAACCTGATAGTCTGAGGTGTCAGATGACAACCACTCAAATTGGGGGATTGCACTGGAAAAGGCAAAGAGAGGGAATGTGTAGTCCTTGAAGAAAAAAGTGTCTCATGTCCATGCCCAATGTGCATAAGTACTTTTGCTCTCTCAGTTTTTTTTCACCTATTGGGCTCAGAAAGGTTATAAGTTAGTGGTGCCTGAATATTAAAAATATATTGTTTCATTAGAAGGTCTGTGAAGTTCTGTTCATTTTAAAAGTGTAGTAACACATGGTCTTCCTCCTCTTGGAATTGTTCCCAGACCATAATAATTTTAGAAATTTTATTATGGGTTATTATTTTCCCAATAGCCTTGTATTTAAGAAGTTTATGTCTTGTTGTTCTATTCATGTAGTTTCAGCCATTCAGGCAAGGTGGGAAATAATGTGATGAACTTTAAGCCATCAGCCCATTCAACATGAATGGAGTCAGTGAAGAAGCATTAAATTAAGAAATGACTGATTAAATACCTACCTAGTACTAAAATACCTACCTAGTATTTTAAGCCAGGCAGTCAAAGGTGATAAAATATACTGTCTGAATTGGAAGTTGAGCAAATTTTCTCTTGAACATACAAATGAGTGATGAGCAGCAATGACAAATGTTTGGCTGTGGATGTCTGCTAAGAATCAAAAATAGGTTTGTTCAATGGAGGTTGGTCTGTTTCACAAACCATTTGGTGTCTTCAGAGAGCAATTTTTGTCCACCTATGCATCGTCCCTACCGATAAAGATAAAATGAAGGTGTTACATAGAGCCAGTATACTTCCAGAAATCAGAGCATATATTTTGTCTTCATAGCTTTGCATTCCTGGAGTCACCAATGACCTGCTGCAATTTTTCTCCCTCTATATCAGATAACAAAAGAAGCCAGGATCACAGCCATAACTGAAATGATGGAGTTCTGAAAGTAGCACCCTTTTCTGGTCATACAGCAGCCCCCTTTCACTGCCTCCATGCTCTCTCACTGGATGATGTGGTGCACATTTATCTGACAGACTAAAACTGGAACAGCATGGAAGGTAGGGCAGTATTTGCATCCCTAAGTGCGGGATCATCGACTGCTACAAAAGATCAGGGAGTTTGGAGATACACTCTGCTCTCAACATTGCCAAGGCCTAATGCAAAAAATCACCCTGAAAAATGTCGTATTCTTGTGTTTTAATGGTCTGCCCTGAAACACAGTGGTGCTCTAAGTGTATAAGCGTTACCATTTGCAAATTCCCACCTGTCGTTCCTGTTTCCGGAAACAGTATCCCTGGCTGCAGTCTGGACGTTGCCCCGGGTGGTGTCTGACTCTTAACCCAAATCAAACAGTAATTGTTCAGACACTGTCTGGCTCTCATGCAGTGGACAGGGAAAGCACAACAGCCTTCTGGTTACCTCTTAGTAAGCTGCTCCTGGAGTCCCCTATCCCATCAGTTCTTCAAGGTATGGGGCATGGATTCAGCCTGGCTTGCAGGATCAGGAATTCTCATCCAAAGGTATTAAAACAAAACTGTTAAACACTGCTAATTCTGTGAGAACTGCTACATTAATCCCAGTAACCCTGTCCACTTTTTGATTCTGCAAGTGGTGACACTCTCCATGCTTAGAGAATCTGGGAGGTTCTAGCTCAGATACAAAGAAAAGACTGAAAATATGACAGAGTGCTTGAAGGTGTGTGCAGACAGCAATAAGCACTCTCAGGATTATGGACTGCCCTGCTTGACTCAACCAAAATGGAACTCTGCCTTCCAAGGGCAGGATGTGGTGTGGATTTTATGGCCAAGACCCCATTTATTTGATGCTGACTTGAACCTGTTCATTTGGCCTTTTAGCTTGAAGTTGCATTGTTGTTACCTCTGGACTCAATGGAAATAGTGACATATATATTGTGGACCTGAGCAACAACCAGTGTCTTCTGTGAAAGGGACAGAGAAGGAACTGCTCTTTAAATAATAAATAAACAGATCACTGTTATGAAAACCGAAGAACAATAATATTTTTGCATTCTATGAAGAGTAGTTACAGTTATAACTATCAATCTGATCAATTTAAGAAATTATATGTACATTTTGGAGAAAGATTTTTGATATTAAGAACAGTTTCAGGGAGGACTCTGGTGATGGTGTACTGTCAGAAAGAGGGAAGCAGCTAATGAGAGAGATCTGTAATACCTGTGATTCTGAATTTCTACTCTCTTCTGTAACAGTTTACAGTCTTATTTTTGAATGTTAGACAGTTCAGTTGTTCTAGTTGACTTTCCTAGGTCACTAAACTAAGGAATTTAGCTTCGAACTTGGAGATTTTTGTATGGAACCCATACCATCTCTCAAAACTCATGTTAATCCTGGGGAGGACCACAAGAATCTACTAACATATGCACACTGCCAAAATAAATGATATTCAGATTCCTGAGCTAATCTTCTCCTTTGATCTCGTGAATCATAAAATTTATTTGGTAAAGTGGTCATGAAATATTTCTGACCATTCTGAAGTATCAGCTGCAAATAGCCTAGACTTTGATTTTCAAGATAAATCAGGAAATGTCAGGGTTTTTCCTCCCCTTCCAACCCTTAATAGTCTCCATAGAAAGCTTTATAATAAGGCAATTCAGAGAGTAGCAGTAGCCATTCTTTTTCCGGCACTTACAGCTTTATATGTGAAATTGCGTGACATGTTTTGTCAGCGTGTGGGAATCTCACTGTGTTGCTATCTCTGAAAGTATCAGCAGAAAGATATGGCAACTTTTGTCTTACAGTTTTTCCTCGTTGGGTATGGTTTTTCTTTTTCTTTCCTTGTTCTACCTAAAAGTTCACAACTCAGGGTATTTTCTGTGCTCACAGAAAATAACATAAAAGCATATTAATGACACATGGTCACATCTTTCTTGCAGTGGATCTCCAGCATGGACCTTGGTCTATTTTTTTTCTGCATTCTACACAGAAGAACCCTCAAATAGCAATGTTTTGTGCTCTGGTTGTTGCTGATCTTGCTGTGATGGTTCCTCCACTTACCTTTCTTTTCTTACATTGTCCATTCACTTTATATTTTTAAATGTTTTTATGGTTTCATATTTTAACTGATTTATGGTGGATTTTTCAACACGGTAGAACATGCCCTTCCATTTTTAACACATAGGGATGTTTTGGTTGTAACTCTGCAGTTAGAACACTGAAACTTGATCTTCGAGTCTGCGTTAGATCCTCTTAAAGGAGGGCGGGTTTTTTTTTGTTTTATTTTTGGGTCATTGCAGGTTTGGATTTTTTAGGTAAAATACAGCCTACTTTTTTGCAAAACACCTCCTTCTTTGCACTGAATAGCACTTTCTTGTTCCAGGACTTTGTGATGTATACAGCCACATGTGAGAACAAAGCTGAAAAGCTTTTACTAGTTATTGCATAGAATCTATGTGATAACAAAGCCAATATTTTATACTGTAGATGGAGGTTTTTGGATCAGAAACAGGGGTACAGAAAGATTGTTTCACTGAAGATAAATGACATGGGGTAGAGCTCTGCTCAAATCTTGAGCATGTTCCAAGACCTTTCTTCTTACAAGTGTAGATCGTCATGGCCTCATCTACTAGGGTAGGAAATACATTTATAGCAGGAAAAATCCAAGTTCTCATTATCCTGGGGAGGTGGGGAGAAATTACTGTAACAGTTGGCTATATTATTCCCTTTGTTAGGATGTTCTGTCTCTGTCCTGTTGTGATCAATGGTTTCCAGGAGTGTGGTGTAGGCTTGAACTAAACCCACCAAACAGTCCCACCCCTTTCTCCAGAGTGACTGCACACAGAATGGCCAGATGGGGAAGGTCTCCTTGCCTGCCCACATGCCATTCAGCCAGACCCTGTACCTTGTCTTTGCACTGTAGTGGATGTGGGGGCAGTTCCCAGGAGGTCGGACTGTGGCCAGGTGGAGACAGGGTCACCTCGAGAAGGCAGGAGGATGTTAGCAGCTTCCACAGTTACCACGAGGTGTAGAAGAAGAGAAGGCAAGAACTTCCAGCTGGGCTTTCTAACCTTGCTCTGGCCTTGAGGCGAGGAGAAAAAGGGCATGGCTGCTGCATATCTGCAGCCAGCAATGGCTTCAGTCGTTTCTGCAGTTGTTGCAGTTTGTGGTGATGTCTCCAAGCTGGAAAACTGATTTCCTTGTTGCTGAGTGTGGATCACCTTCAGGCTGCAAATCTGAGTTGATGGTGTCTGAAACTGCTGCTCATTGCCAAGCTGTATGGAGAAGGTGTGCTTTTGCATGCACCTGAACACAACAGTAATGAAAACCTTTAAAAAATCAGTAGCAATTAAAATAATATTAAACATAATCAGTAGTCTATTAGTAAAGAATGACTTATTATTCTGTACAAGTGTGCTTAATAGATATCGGGTGGATAAAATATATCTGCTTATGGTGTCTTTGTTCCCTTTTTAGTTTCTTCATTTAGCTCATGATTTTATTTAATGGAAGAGACACTTCTCACCTATTGGCTTGACAATTTACAAGCATTTGTTTGTGCTGAATTAAGCACATTTCTAAACTTTGTATGTTGCTGCTGACAGTTTGGGGATTGATTTTTATCCCTAGAGAGATGCCTTTTTGTCTTTAAGGCAAATTGAAGTTGACTGCCAGAGCATTCCCTGGTAAGGGAGAGAATCTACTTTAGGGATATTTTTCTACTGAGAATTCATTTTTAACTGAGAAGCTTCAACAAGGTCATGCTTTTCATGACACTGAAAAAAAAGTTCACAGATAAAGAAGGAGCGTTAACTTCAGAGAAAATAAATAGAAGCAAATATTACTAAGCTTTTTTTCTCTTACAGTTCTCTTTCAGGGAAGTGTTCCTAGATATGCAGTAGATAAAAATTCCAGACTTTTCTTCTAAAAGCACATGTTAAATGCTGGTGTGGGCAATGGCAGAAAAAGGTTTTACCCATCCATGTGTTTTCATGTATGTTATGAGATTGAATTTGAAAACTTCTTAACATTTTTAGGACATTCACATTCTTTCAATAACAGATTCATTACTTGTCCACATTGGCAACATGGGAAATGATTTGCAGACCTGAATGGATTAATGTAATGAGCTGTGTGTGAGGATGCAGGATCTCCACCAGACAGGTGCTGTAAGAAATCTTCATTCACATCAAGAACAGCTAAATACTCTTTTTTTACAGTAGGGTCTGTGGCTGTACATGCTGGTCTGGAGTTACACTCTAAACTTGGTCCAACCTACATCCACTCAGTCAACCTGACCCAGTTTTTGGATACAAACATGGTATTGTTGCTATTTTGACAGGGATGCTGGAATTCATTTATGTATCTTTCCCTTCAAGGTCTTTTTGGCACTAGATTTGTTTCATAGGAATATTTTCTACAAATACAAACATTGTTAAAATAAGTAGTGTCTTTGTATGTATCTGGTCTGGTTTCTGTGGTCAAAATGAACAGCACCTCACACCTGAACAGCAAAGCTAAATTAAACCATCCTAGCCAATGGGCAAGTAAAGTGAGGGTTTCCCTGGTGGTACCTGGCAGGTTACTGGCAATGGTGATGGACAGACCTCATTAAAATCTCATTTAATGCTTGTCTGTGGAATGAGTGCACTCTCTTTAATCTCTGTCTTTGTATTCACTCAGACTTCTAAGACCCAAGTGACTTTACAAAATAAATAAATAACCTTAGTCCTTCAATCAGGTGACAAACTCACACCCACTTGTTTTCATGTCTAGGAAATAAAACCAGCTGAAGCTGAAGTTTTTCACTGCAATACATCTAAACAAGTAGTAAGAACCAGTTTCTTCAGGAAAGTCTTATTCTACTGGTTATAAAATCTTCTTAAAGGAGCTGCACATCTCCACAGTCTTCCTTTAAGCTTTCTTTGGAAAGTTCTCATTGGATTTTTCACACATTTGACCCCTAAATATTTGAATTATCTCAGTATGTTTCTGGAGACCTGGCACAGTTCTCTCTTAGCATCTACTGGACTAAGATATTTGCAAAGTCCAAGAAACAAAACTTCCAATATTCATCACACTGAAAAGAAGATTAGAAACTACACCCTCAAACTTCTTCAAGTGTCTTTTAAATACAACAAAAAGCACTTGGCTGGTGTTTAGGATGAGGTAGGTGAGGGGTGAGAGGAAGCAGGGACTGACATTATTTGGTTGCTTCTGGTGGGCAACATCCCAGAACTACCACACTACAGCAAAGAACTCACATTTTTTACCGTGTTCTCAATGCCAGCATTTTATTAATTAGTTTTTAAAGTTTTTACTCAGCTTTACATTGGAATTTGCATCTTTTTTTTGAAACAAAGTTATCTTTAAATTAGAACATAGCATTTATTAGTAGCAGGAAATTCCAAGTAATCATATTGTGTCACTTTCCCCTACTATTTTTTATTGCAGCTAGATGTTGATTTTTGTGAACTGTACCTTTTCTACCCTAATCAATCTTGTTTCTCTTTTGTACTTTTGCCTGAAGACTTCTGGTGTTTAGAATTAACTTTGTTCTCAGTCCTTTTCCATTTTGTGTACGATTATGCACCTAATTAAAGGTAATTGTTTCCTTGTTCCTACAGCATCAGCCAAGCAAGTAGATCTCAGCTACATCTGAGGGATATGGGAAAACTCCATCCTAGAAAAGGTGCAGCAAATACTTTGGTAATTTAGTATTTCATTGTTCTGTAGCTGTCACAAACATGCCCTAGATGTGGAAATCAGGGAAACCTGTGTATTCTGAGTCAAGGAATAGTAGCATGAATGTTATAACGCTGCCACTAAGGTTGTCAATCAGGTGGGATTTTTTTAATCAAGGCTTTAACATTTATTAGCTTTGTAGTAGCTTCTCTCTGGGGTTTTATTTGTAATTAAGAATAAATTACATGATTTTACTGATTTACTGCAACTTTTTCAAACTTCAGAATTCCAGGAATGAATTTTTATGTATTTTCTGGGACTCAGAGAAGGTATTTTAACTTGGTCTAATCGTGGCAATGTGCCAATTTACATTAATTAAGTTCGTAATTGTGGAGCAGGAGCAAGAACAGTTTACAGAGGCGGAGCAGGAGAAGAACTTTAAGTAGCACTGCATGGCGAATGAGATGCACAGCTTCCATTATCAACAGGAGCTGCATGTCTAATCCACCAGACTCGGCACTGCAGAAAATGTTCCCTGGGATGTCAGGTGTTAAGGGGAAGAATGGGCCTCTCACGTTCTTTGCACTTACAAGCCGGCTGTAACCTTTTGACTCTCTCTCTCTTTCTCTTCTTGAGTTTTGTTTCCTGAAAGGAAAAGGGGGTGGGGGAACTCAGGGGAAGAAGGCTTAAAGAGTGGAAGATCTGTTTCAAAGTACTGTAATGTATTTGCAAGCTTTTCTTTTTTTTTTCCTGGAATTAGTTTTGTTTTATTTCTTAAAGAAGCAGTTGCTTTTAATGCAGTGTTTACAGCACGACTTAAGATATGAATGTCTTGCTGAGTACCACTATCGACACTATAAACTTTGCAGATGTGATTCCGCCACAAGTGTTTTCCACATAGCTTTTTTATCTTTCTAACTAAAATGAATATAATCTCATTTAAGAGTATAACTGAGGAGGAGAGCTAGTTCTGTGAATAAATGTTACAGGTATTGCTTTTTATATGGACCACTGTTATGCAGAAGAACAACCCCCAAATAACAAGAAATCCCTTTTATTCTCAAAGGATTCCTTAATGTAGCATGATCATGTATTGATCACATTGAACTTGGATGTATTCCAAGCCTGAAGATCTGCATATGCAAAGAAAAGACTTTGTATAATACTTACACATTGCATCTTCTTGCTACCTCTGAGTTAGTAAGTGTGAAAATACCTCGGTGCAAGGAGTCGAGCATTTTCTTCTTAATATGAAAGATCACGCAGCAGATAAGGGGGAAAAGAGGTGGCTAATTAAGGTAGACCTCTCCAAAATTCATTACTTTTGAGGAAAAAAGAGCAGAATGTGGAAAAATATATGAAAACTTACATCACCCTTCCTTGAAATAGTCTGTTCTGGGCTGATCCGAATTAGACTGTAAAAATGGAAACACTGAGGTGGTGTTTACTTTCATTAATTAAAAAGAATTTTGCTCACAGCACAGCTCCCTGAGAACGTTAAAGGAGTTTTATATATTCCTAGATCCCATCTTTGGTTTGAGGACCTCGTTCTGCTTCAACCTTTGTGTCTTTTTTTGTTAGAGATTATTTTGAAATGGCTCACATTGCCTTTGCATGGCTGAAATGTGGCAGCGATGGAGTGGTGCCAATGGAGGGGTAATTTTACAGCCAGCAATCAGGAAAAGGAAGAGTCCTTAGCCAGGGGACTCAACAGTGCCAGGAGGAGCCATTATTCTATTATTATTTCCAGTGTGGAAGCATTGTTTTAAGTTACATTAAAAACATCCTTTAAATTTCTTTGTTATTTTTGTTGTAAATTTTCCGTATCAACCTTTCCAAATGGAAGGTGTGTGAATGTATAACTAAGTGGACTGCTTGGGATGCATCTTGCTTTAGAAATTGTAGGTTAAAGGGAAACCTGAAATCAATGGTAATTCCTCTGATTTAACCTAGAAGTTCACAGAGATTGGCCAAAGATGGAGTGAGTTCTCCATTTCTTAACACTTGCTGGGACCAACACTCCAGACAGCCTGTCTCCTGACAAGCACTGTCCTCTCATATTTTTCCTATTATTAGGGACTCCAACCCCTTATGATTTAAGGGCCCAACTCTGTAAGCTTTCCAGGAACCTTACATTTAGAGGGTTAAAAGAGAGAGAATGAAGCCTACATTGTTATTCATGTGCATGGCTTTGTATTTATCTCCTGGAGACTGAGTGTATGTTGAAGCCTATAATGGATTTGAATGATGTTTCAGAAGGTTTGATATAGGTACTTTCCTTGTGTTCAGTTACTCAGAAGTCCAGTGTCAGTAAATATTTTACATTCAATACTGCTTTAATTCCACTATGTAGAGCATGTGTTGTGAACCAGTATTGAAGGGATGCATTTATTGAATATTATTTTCATCATCCCTTTTTTATTGATAGATTTTGAGGAGGTGAAGGCAAGTGATATTTGGCATAAATGCAAAACTTGAAATAATGTCTCCCAAATCATTTGGACCACTTGAGACACAAATGGGAACAGAATCCAAATATCCTAAATTCCAATCCAGCATCTTAATCCTGAGCCCATTTTTTTCATTCAAAATTAAAGTGTCCATGATTATTATTTCTACTGCCAGGACTTTCCAAGGATTTAAATGTGACCTAATTTATTAAATGCTGTCTTATGTGCAAGACAGAAATAAAATCCTTACCCCAGGGCACTTACTCAGTGTCCCTGATCCTGCAATCTGATCTCTTGAATGAATGTCTGAACTAACACAGGCCATGCTGCCTGTTCGGAGCGTTTCACTGGGATTTTAATGGAGAATGAACATGTAGATTGCAGGTTGTCTACGACAACCCCAATGAATTTCAGTACATTACTGCTACTTTCTTTCTTATGTGTTTCCCTGAGTCTTCTACGAGCTTTTGTGTAGCGGTTGCTCAGTTACTTTCAGTAGACGGTGAAGTTTAGGCTGAACTGTTTTTTCAGCTATGTATTAGCCTTGATCTGTGGCACCACTTAAAGATGCTTTGCGATGCACCTTGAGATTAAAGTGCATCGCCCCTGCGGTGCATTGATCTCGTCTGGCCCAGAAAGGGGTTGTCATAGATCTGCTTTTGAAATCAGGACTCCCTCATGGGTTTTTCCAAGGCATCATCTCCATGTCATTGGGTTGGCAGGATATGAAGCTGAGGGTCTTTTTGAAGTTTTCCTTCACGCCAAGGGGTGTATACTTGTTGTGTGGGAATTGTGGTAAATTACACCCTCGTCTCCCTGTGTGTTCAGTGCAGGACAACTTAATGCAGTCTTCAAATATTCTGGGCCTTTTTAAAAAGTAAATTGTTTGATTTGTTATGTTGGAGTATTAAAAGGAAAAATGGAATCTGAATGCTGAGAACTCATTTCTTGCGGAGGAGTGAAGTACCTGGGCTGAACTTCATGAATAAATTAAACAGTCCTATAAACATCCATTCCTTTGTAGCTACAGACAATAGTCTTATTTTAAGGAACATGATCATGTGCTTCATCAAATATCACTCATGCTGATATTATTTAGTTTTTGTATAATCGTAAAGCAAATATCATTTTAAAGTCTGCTTGTGTATCTCACATTTCAATCTTTTTTTTTTTTTAAAGTACAGAAAAGTTAGTTTTCTGCATCAGATGATTTGTTATTGGAAAAACAAAGTAACATTTCTTTACTCAAAACTCTTCTTCCAGCAAAACTGCGGAACGTGGAAAATGTTTTCCAGCTTTCCGAGTTTATTTGATTTTGAACACTTTTGGTTATGTAAGTTTTAATAAGTAGCTTTGGTGTACCCCTAAAGGCACACCCCACACACTTATGTTGTGTGACCTAGGGTCACAAGTAATGGCTGCAAGCTAATTGATTGAGAAAGGCTTGTCTGACTGGGCCCCTTTGAGTCCTCCCTTTACATTCCTAAATTTCTGTAAAGGAGGCACTGGCAGCTTTGCCTGGAGAGAGGAGGGGTTGGGGGAAAGGGAGGAAGTTTCTCAGTTTCTGATTATGCGCAGAGTTTCCTTGTACTGAGCTTATGTTCTCCACCCACTACTTAGTAAGAACTCCTTAACAACTTAAAGCTTTATCCCTGTGAGTACCAGAAAAGTGATCTGAGTATTTATTGAGCAGGGAGAACAAACTGCTTGCTCCAGTCAGGGAGAAAGCTTATGGAAATGATATTAGACCTTCAGCAAAGTGCACAGCTGCATCATACAGAAGCTGAGACTCAAACTGACAGGCAAATAAGCCAGATCACGGAAGGGGCCTCTGTGTGGCAGCTCTGAGCTACCAAGTGTTGGACAACTAGGCAAAAAGTGCAATGGAACAGGGCAGAAAATAACACACTAACTTCAGGCAACTGTTGCTTTTTCATGGTGAGTCCAGATTTGAAATGTTGTTTGAAATGTAGCTATTTTTGTTGTTTCTAAAAACCCTTCCGTTTTACCACAGCAATCCTTTTGTGAAGCTCATTGTGTTAGAGATTATTTGTCCGGATGTGCAGTTCAATTCTGACTGATACAGAAATGTACAGGGATAGCCCTTTCCTTGCTGCTTGCTCTCTCTTTTGCGTTTGCTTGCTTCAGGAGGCAGGTCCCGTTTCCAAAAGCAGGCTGCATGGCTCCTAATTTGGAAAGAAAGAGTTCTGCAGCCAGCACTTGGTGTGCAGCTGCATGTAGGTGAATGAGAGAACATAATTTCTATGCAGAATTTTCTGCATTTCGAGCTTTGTGGCACCTCTCCATTGCTCCTTATTTCGCTGCCTTATCTTGAGAATGTATGGCACGGTCACTATGAAAAGAGCTTTGTGTTTGAATTCCTGGTGAGTCGAAGGGTCAGGGCCTATGAGTTATCTGCCTGCCAGCAAGACTCATTGCTGTGTCCCTTTATTTTTCAAGCTGAAATAGAAAAAACATGTGTCCTCATCCCTTTTCTATAAACGTATTTTGAATTCAGGTTTTACATGCTGTTTGTGTGTGCTTTGTTCTTTTGACAAACTCCGGTTTTGGGGGGAAGCCAGTTTTATTCTCTCCATATTTATTTTATTTGCTCAAGCTTTCCTGCAGCTTTTTTGCATTCCTTTGTTGTGATGCACATAATTTTTTTTCTTAAAACAACATTCAGTTATTTTGATTTCTGCTAAGAGAAAAGGGATTGATACTTGGATACATATTTCCAAAAATACCAGAGAGCTGTCTAAATTTTAGGTAAGTTGCACAATTATGCAGAAGATAAGACTTTTATAACATTTGACTCACTTAAGGAGGGAAACACAATACTTCTGGATAAGTTCTTGAACAGATTGTGTTAGATACACTAGTCACTTAGTGTAATGGTAATAAATATGATCTGAGCTATAATGTAATTTCAGTTTCTGACTTACTTTGAAAAAGCTGCTTTATTAGCACAGCAACAGAATTAAACATTGCATGTTGACAGTAACATTAGAAACATGTTTGCAAAAACTGCTGAGTGGAGGAAATTTAGAGTAATAAATCATCAAGGCATGTCAAAGTTACTCTGCATGTGATGTTTTAAGATGTCTGTAATTTAGAGGAGAAATGAGTCTGTTTTTCCTCCAGCAGAAGTGTGATTCTCTACAAAATTATTTTCATCATATATTTCATTAAATAAATAGTTTTCTTAAAAAAAAAAAAAAGTAGCCAAAGTCGGTGCAAGAAAAATCTTTGGAGCTAAAGAGAAAAAGCTCACTTGATATAATAATTCTAATATGCAATGTAAAAAGTTGGTCAGATGAACTCTACACAGAGGGTATATTACTATCATGTCTTCACCAGTCTTTCTAAGTTTGTCTGCTCACCTGAAACTTGCTAGCATTTAGCACAGTGCCTGTTTAAAAAAATAAGATGATGCTTCAGATCTGAGTTGATCTCACGTTGCCGTCCCTTTCAAGTGCAGAAGTTTGTGTTGTTCACCTCTTGTGTCCTTTCTGATTTGCCAGTTTGAGATCCTGAGTTTACCCATCAATTCTGAAAATGGTTTTAAAAATAAAAGGTGGGGGAATTTTGTCAAAGAAAGCTGCATACAGGTTTGAATGTGATGCTGCAGTGTACAGTGATCTAAATGGACCTCATTCTTCATGTTTTCTTATTGTGAATTGAATTTCTGCATATTTTGACTTGGGCTAAACATTAGACTTTCTACAAGAAAATTATTGACTGTGTTCTTAGCTTAGTTAAGGGTGTGCTTTCCTTTTAAGAGTTTCAGGGTTCACTCTGAGGGAAAGAAATATGTCCTCTTAAGTAACATAAATATGATTTCCTTCTTGGCTCTACTGTGATGGAGGAATCCCTGCTGAAGTGTTCTTTACACCTTTAAAAACTGAAAGTAAAAGAAACTTTGAGGAGATGGTCTCCTCCCAGCTTTGGTGGCCTGGAGAGCTGGGTATCCATCCACGTCCTGGTGGTCACGAGGCACTTGGGGAGCAGGGGCTGGTGGGTGCTCACACGTGGCCACCTCCTCCATAGGCACACGAGCAGAGGATCAATCCTTTCTGTGCTGTTGGGTTTCCATTGGCAAAATAATGCACCACTGGTGTTGTGACACCAGATTAGAGGGTTATGAAACATTTCTTCATGCTCTGATGATCAGCCTGATGAAGGGGAAAAGGTTTAATGAGGAGGAGAAGAATTTACTGAGGATTTTATGCCTATATCTATTATTAAAAGGAGAATATCTGCTCCCAGTAGCTGTGTTCTGTGATTCATGGAATCCCTGCAATAATGATGTGAGTGATGATTAAATGTGGTGTTCTTACTGACCGTCTAAGGGCTGACACAACTTAGTGTGACTGGCAGAAAGCTTAAACATCAATAGTATATCTCCAAATACTACTGTTCTCTCTTAGAGAAAGTCAAAGAATCATGATCTCAAACTAAAATATTTATACCGTCTTTTTTAATTCTCTCTGGCACCAGTTAGAGAAAAAAAAAAAGGTAGTCTTGAAAAGGTTAAAACACTATTGCTTTATAGTGTTTATGGTGTTAATGTTTTTGAAAAGTTTGTATTTAACATTTTTAGTGTTTTTCAAGGAGTAACAAGGTTTATTTTGTGAATTACAAAGTGATTTTGGAGGTTAACTTTTGGATTTGTTCTGTTGATCTGTGTGGAAGAAGAAAAACTTTTATTTACTAGCCCTGTTCCTTTTATTGACCTGTGCCTTAAAAGAAACAGGTCTTCATGACCCCTATGGGTACCTTTACTGTCACATGAGAAATCATGGAAATTCAAGACTAACAATTGATTTTTCTTTCAAAGAATGGCAGTAGTTTATGCTGTCATGACAAGGTGATGTCTATAACAAGAGAGGAAGGAAAATTGACAGGTATAGGAGAATTGTGGAATTCATGGAGTCAGTGGATCACAGTGATAAGATGAATTTAAAGTTAAAACCCAAACCCTAAGTTAAATCCTAGTAATTTTGAAAAAAAAATATTTTTAAAAGAATTTAAAAAAAAAACAAAGACAAAGAAAAGTTTCATATTCCATGATCACATGGAATATGATCTTTGGGAGACCCAGATTAACTTTCAGTTCGTTTTTGCTTTCCAACAACATATTCAAACCATCAGCAGAAGACTATCCCAAAAGGTAATGATGAAGGTGAAAGAAGAACAGATAAAAGGACAAACATTTTTCTCCTGAGGTTATTTAAGTGATTATAAAATGTGGGTAAAAGCAAATGAACACAGAGAACAAGCAGAAGTAATCACAGATGAGGATAGGAGCAGTAATAAGAGAGGCAGGAACTGGAAAAGCAAAACAGAGGAGATCTAAATGTAAAAGAATATTGCATGAGAGAGGACTAAAAGGTTCTGTCAGGCACTGAGATGAGCCTGTGTCTTGGGAATTGTCAACTGATGTGCTGTCTTTCTTCTGGTTTGTTCAGAAGCATTTCCACTGCTGGCAGTCAGTTTTATACCTGAAGTTATAAATTCATCCAAGAAAATAGGCTGTTCTTTCCAAAAATATGGTCACAGCATTTCAGAGAGGAGAATGTTAAATGGAACTTTTCCACCTAAGATCCTCTTATATTTACTTATATTGCTCTGTCTAGTAGTGAAGGTGAGGTTGGATGGTTACATGTGATGTGTCTGGTTGTTTTTTTGGTTTAAGTTCCTTTTCTCAACTCCGGCAAGATTCCAGTAACTTTAAAAATTCTTGTAAAACCCTTTGGAAGGTCATTGGGCAATTCTGATTCTTGGATCCGAGAGAGATGCAAGCCATTTGGAGCATGAAACATGAGAAAATAGAAAACAGGAAATCTGTGAAGGACAAGAGAAATGGCAATGGACTTTCCTCTACCTCTCCTCTGGCCACCCACTTTAAATTCTTTTTATCACGCGTGGCTTTATTCAGGACTCTGTCAAAGGTCCTCCTGACTTTGGTAGGGGTTCGGTGAGGTCAATGGGTGAGTTCAAAACTGTGTTCATGATGATTTTCAATGTATGAATGTGGAACCCATAACGTTTTAAGGTTCCTCAATATTCTACTGAAAATGACCACACAACCAGAGTAGTACACTACAGTGCTATCTCCAGTTTCTGAGATACCTACCTCTTCGTTATGTAAATGTTTGGTGATTCAAGCAATAACTAGATGAGTTTTCCAATTCTGGTATTACCTTTAAAACACAAAGACTCTGTTAGTATTCATTATGTAATCCCAGTTTATTTAGCAATATGATAGAAATAGGTAAGAAATACAGCTTGAAGTCCTGCAAAAAGCACCCTGTTCTCCCTCTTTTGAGCCATTTTGAGTGACAGTATTCCATTTGTATTACCAGCTCTCCACATCTCTTAATCCAAGAAATGTCCCATGGACCATAAATGTCCTGTGAAAGACATGCAGGCCCTGTAATTGGTTCCATTTTGAACAGTGCACATTTAATGGTGTTAAATGATAAAGGAAAAGATAAATTAAAGAAGTACATGTCCCATCACTGTTGGCAATTTTCATTATTTCCAAAAAGCAGCACCAGCTAAAGACGTTCTTCAAGAACAGTCCTTTGTGGCAGAGCTTGTTGAAGGTATCCCAGTGCTCTTTTGCTGCTTCTCCTTCTTCCCTGCTGCCCCTGTAAGGGTGTACAACCTTGGAAAGCTGCTCAAAAGAATGGATCGGAATTGACTCTGGTTAAAATAATGCTGAAAATGAGGATTTGGTTTTGGTGTATGTTTTATAAGTTATTAATGATTATGACCTGGTCGTCACTGAGCATCTGCCATTTCAGCCTGTCTGTAATAAATACCTGAAATAAAAATCTGTGCCTTTAGTAGCAGAGAGTAAGTTATAAACGATGAAAATGGAGGAGAAAGTGATCAGCGCAGAACTTTGTTCAGAAAAGATACAAAATGGGACAGAGCAACATGACAGAATCAGTCTGTGTTGAAAATACTTTAGAATTTATCATATGGAAATCAGAGTGTGCTCTCTATTGGCCCCATAAAGCTTCTTTCAAGCTCTGGCTGGAAATTCAAAAGGGAAGTTTTGTCCAAAAGTACCCAGGGTAGGCCCAGCTATCCTTCCACTGACAGCAATGAGAATTACATGAGTATTAGGTAAAAACTGTAAAAATTAATGCTAAAGAAAAGTCGGATTCTTCAAATTCTTTCCTTTGTGTTTTTGTTTGTTTGTTTGTTTTCATTTACAAGCTAGTGCCAGTTTCTGGAATAAAAACAAGAAATTTGGCAGGATCTGGTACCTTAATCATGTTTTAAGTTACATCAAGCCATTTGCTTTCCATCACTTTGCTGTTCTTTTAACTGTATTTTTTGGCTGGAATTTTTTCATTGTGTAGTCCCAAACCACAGGTGATTCTTTTTTGTTGTTTGTTTTCTTTTCTTTTTTTTCTTTTTTTTTTTGTTAAAGGAAGCATGTTAAAATAATTTTAAGCAGCAGAAGTAGGAATACATTATATTTCTCCTGTTAAAAATGGAGTAAACAAAACCAACTCAACAAAAGTCTTTGAACAACAACCCTTGAAACAATGTAATCAACAGGTAGTTTGTGGACGACTTTTAAGGGTCTGACGTAAAAATAAATGTAAATTGTTATATACTGGAGATGTTAAATCACAGCTACTTATTACATGTCTTTTGGCATTAGGTGTTAGGCTACATACAGGTATTTTTTTATTTGCTATGAGGATCCTATTGCAAATTGGGCATCCCATGTGGATAGAACTGTCCTGTCCTTAGAGACTGCAATGCTGAAAGTGCTTGGTGTGAGCACCTATCCAAGGTTAACTTAGCTGGGTGCTGAGAAGTGAAAACACAGGAAGCAAGATTGCCATCTTGGAGCATCTCACATGGAGAAGGAATGAAGGCTCCCTCCATCTTCCAGATTCTTCAAGTATTATTAATACTGAGTTTGGATGTAGATTGTTCATTTTAATGCTGCTGTTGGCTCTGTTTCCCAGAAATGTTTGTTTTCAGTACTGAATCAGAAGTTAAGAATCACAATCAGTTCTTGCTGTAGTTTTTCACAAAAAGGAATGTCACTATGAAGCCTTCTGAGTGAGCAGGGCTGGCTCAAGTTTCATATGGGCATTGCAATATATATTCATATGGACAATAATACAGGGAATTTTTTTTTTCTTTTTTCCTGAAGGCTTCCTAGATTGTAACTGTGTTAATTGAAATGAAGATGGGCTGGGGTTTTTTCCCCTCTTTATATGGTGCCCTATATACATAATTACAGTAATTCAACAACTTCTGCATCTCTCCCAACATTACTACCAGTAATTGACAACAGTACTGTGACTGATAACTCAGCTCTGGCAGGACAGGCAGTGGTCATCTCCTCTGTCTTACCTCAAAGTTATCACTGTTTTATGTTTTCTTCTTTTATTCAACCACTTATATTCAAAAATCTGTTATTTTAAATAGCATCATGCCACATACTGCTAGATTATGGAGTATGACAGATTTATTTTTGGCATATCAGCAGGTCACAGCAAATATAGCTTCTGAATTGCTTTTTTGAATAGAAATATATAATATTCTATAGAAAACCTCTGAACTGAACCAATATTTAATTATTCTGGTTAATATTTATGTATTAGGGAACAGCATGGTAGTGACACACAGAATCCTGACTTTATTCCATCTATTCCATCTTTTATTTTATATTATTTAGACTTCAGCTCTGACAGTTTTGGTGGGAGGGTTTTTGATGGCATGCTTCATTTCATGTATCGAATCCACTACTCTTTTGCTTAAAATTTGACCAAAACTGCCTCCCTTCCAACATTCATCTTTCTGAACAAAACCCCAAAAAAGATTGTGAGCAAAAGCAATGCATGACAGTGTATAGGCAAATAGATTTATTTAGAGTATAAGAAGTTTACCTACACTTAACTTTTTTTATATTTAATGATTATCTATTAAACCAAATGATGCTGTTACTTTAAATATAGGGGGTTTTATGCTTCAGTCTTCTCAGAGATAAATTGAAATTAGTAAAATGTTTTATACATGGTCTGATACTGTGACTTCAAAGAACTCTCTGGTTATTGGGGATGGACTCTGAAAGGGAAAATGTGTCAGCAGTTTTTTTTACCTGACCAGAACTGAAATATCAAAAACTTTACATGGAAACTTGACTTTTTACCTACATTGAGCTACATATGGTATCTATGTATAGTTGCACATCAGACTGATTTTCACGTGGAGGAGTCTATTCTCAAGACAGTCTAGCTACAAACTGTTGGAAAGAACTTCCAATTTTAGACATTGGCATGGTTAAACACCTTCATTTTAGTTTAAATAATTTGAAAAGGTACCTATTTTATGGGAATTTAGTAACAGGAATGTAGTACACAGTGTCATTGTGTCTGTCTCTGTCATCCTGGGTTTATTTGGCATTTACTACAGAATTAAGAATTTATAAAAGTTTCAATTTACATCTGGATTTAGAAATATCAAGGTATCATCTAGCTTCTTTGTAGCTTTGGGCAAATCACTTAAAGCATGCAATTTCTTATTGCTAAAATATTTTTAGTCTTTTTATTTATTTTATAAATTAAGGTGTTCCTTTTTATCTCCAAGTACATTAACTTGATAATATCTATCTAGAGAGTTTTTTGGGTTTTTTTCTTGTTGGTTTTTAACTTTGCAAGTCTATTTATCTATGTTCTATGAGTAATTGTTTACATCTGGTTGGATGCATTTGTAGGTGATCTTTGGTATGCCTGAAGTCAGGAAGTGAAAGTCTTGTATTTTGAAGTGTGAAGTATGGTGCATGTCACACTTAAAGTAAGATGCTGGATTCCTGCTGGATTGGAAGCAGAGTCACTCATCACAGTTCCTAAAAATGGATTTTAGATCTTAGAATCTATTAAAAAACCCAAACAACCCAAACTGTGACCTGGCATATGACAGGACTGGTGAACTGTCACATTACTAACAGTATTAATCTTAAATATTTGTTGTTACTCTCACTAAGAAAGTGAGACTTCTACTAAGGTTTGTATGTTTTTCTTTGTTCTTTCCCTTTTTCATGGGTTTTGAACCCTTTCATCTATCTCAGTTAAATTTGAAAGGCTAAATTCTCAATGAATATCATGTTTTATGAAAATCCGTGTCTGTATGGAGGAAAAAAACCCCAGATCAGTGCCAGTTTTGAGGAAGAGGCAGGCAGAACATAGCTGTTATACATTCTGTTTGGCAGTGGCTCAGTGGCCAAAAAAAATGTGTGCAGTCCCAGACTCTTCACAGCACAGTTTCTCCTGCCAGGTGATAGTGTAATAAACAATGTGGAGAGATGTGGCCATTTGCAGTGAGAAGAAAGAATGTGGAGATGCAGAGCAAAGAGCATAAATCTGAAGGAAAGCAGGTTTCATTCAATCTGGTGCTTACAGGACACCTTGGGTTTGCTATTGCAAAAGAATAAAGGACCAAATGCCAGAAGATCTTGAAAGGATGTAAATTGCTTGCTATAGGCAAACAAGAACATCTTGTTTGCTGGTTTTTTTTCTATTTACTGAGCATTTCATCCTGCATGGAAAATATTACATACTATTTCAGTCATCACAAGCTGCACTGAACACGAGATTTGTACTAATCTTTCATATGAAATGGGCCAACTGCAGTTAAGTTCTGTATAAATAGTAAGATGGGGATGCTGAGATAGAAAATATGATAATAACAGTTAAGTTGGAGGAAACCTACTTTTTCCAACTGTGAATTAAGCCAGAACTTATTTCTTTACTTGGCTCTGTTGAAGTCAGCATAGACATGTTTAGATGAGGATAAAATCTTGATTTTTCAAGCACTTCAGTATTTTCTGTTTGTTTACATTTAAAATGCCTATGTATTCCATCTTACCTTAGACAAATTGCCTGCTTCTGTAAACTTGGGATGAGTCTTTTCTAAAAATGAGAATTATAATACAGAAAATATTAATGATTTCCTATTTCTCTTATTTAAATAATATTTTTGAAGAACACTAATTCTCAGCCAAACAAGGTTCATCAATGGAAATGAATCACCACAATCTTTTATGATTTTATTGATTATGTAGATATGGTTTTCTAAAATGCTGGAGCTTGTGTAAGATAATTTTTCTTCTCCTAAAGTCATTCAAGATAAGGGAAAACACCAACTCATTTTCATTAGTATGCTTTTGTTTTACAAGCTGAATGAGTGCCACATGATGATCATCAGCAATCACCAGTTTATTTATTAGAGGAAAGTAGAAACGTTTCACGTTTGAGTATCAGTTGCCTTTTATGGGCTGCTTTAGAAAGGTGCTACTTCTAAATATTCTCCTGGGCATTTTTCAAGAAATGGGAATGCTACCACTAGCAAGAGAAAAATCTTGATGATTCAGGTCACTGCAGACCTGAAGTCCATCCAGCAACGACTTTTGGATGGAATTTGCAGCTGAATTAAAAAAGTTACTAGCAACTAGGATTTGTCCTTTGAAATGCTGGATAACAGATGTATTTAGCCACAGTGGCCATTCTCCGATACCTGCAGTGCTTACAAGCTCGGTGCTCAGGACACAAGTCTCTTCCTCTCTTCAGGGCATTCAGAGATGGAGGTAAGTCCTTAGAGCAATATTCCCTTCTTACAGCTGGTAAAGCAGACCGTAAAGGCTACTGTGGGAATGGCGTACGAAGGTCTTTCCGTGGCTCCTTTTTGTGCATTTCTGAACACCCTTTTTGGTGGGTAAACCGTGGGGATTCTCTGAAGGAAAAGATTCTTCATACATGCAAATTACTGCTTCCAAGCAAGTAGTTCTCTTCCCTTTCACGGCTCTCCCATTTCACGTCTGTTCAGTAACCAGGGACCAGACCAGTAGTGCGCTTTTCCTTTTAGCAGCATGTTGTGATGTTAGAACTTCCTGCAAAATCATGTGTTTCATATGGTTTTTATATTTCAATCACATTTTTTAAAGTGCTTCCAGATGTAAGCACATATTTGGTTACAGCTTACTGCACATGCTTACACACTGATAAACTGGTAAGGCCTGCATTCAACAGCCTGGAAATCCATATGTGACTTTGTATGTGACTTCAAATGCTCTGTTTTGGGATGTTGGAAGTCAATGGGTTGAGGTTGCTGGTTTTCTCAGAGGTGTTCAGCAACAGTTAGTGCAATAATTACAGTGGCTTAGTAATGTGAAGAGTCCTATTGCAAGAGAAAATGCTTTTCCTTTTCTTTCCTCCTCCATGAGTCAGGCATCTACTCATGCTTCAGTTGGCTCTTGCCAAAGACAGACGAAGCACCCAGTCAATCAGAGAGGCTGGTTATGTGCTTAGGACTTCCATATACCTGTGCAGGAGCACACACAGCAAAACGAATGTGTCCTGGGCTCAGGAAATCCTCATGCAAGTGCACTGTGTGTGCAAATACAGGAGGTAAAATTACTTCATTAATTTTCTTTTTTATATCTTCTGTGATTGGCAAACTCATGTCTGTTCTCAACATCCCTTCACCAGAGATCCCTTGCTGCTTTCCTACCAGGCAGTCCTGGGCATGAGGAATGCCCCTAAGGGAAGCAGGCCACAGGAAAAGGAAGAGATGAGTTTCCCACATAATGCAATAAGTGACTGGAAGTGCACGTGAGGTAGGGGAAGCGCATGTTGGCACTGTAAAAGGCTCAGTCCTACTTGTGCTTCACCCATTTTTCCTTTCCAAGCAGGAATCTTGAGCAAAATAAAGAACCAACAGTTCCCTTTTTGCTGATTCAAGTTTTGTGGTAGCTCAAGTAGACCTCTATGGAAAGCTGAAAAACGTAAACCAGATCTATGTAGCACCTCTTGAGCATGTGTGGTGGGAGGGAGAAGTGGTGTGGGGTTGGCGTTCTTTGGGTGTCCTAAAAAAGAGGAAAGCCATGAGATAGGTACCTAATGGTCACAGAATAGGCTTTGTGTAAGAAGTGGAGGCTTTGGGACAGATAGAAATTCTCAGAACTTCATATGATGAAAAAATCAAGGACTAGGAAGCTTCTCACAAGGATAAAATCAGAGTATTTTGTAAAGGGTTAGTGAGTGAAAGCTGAGAAAAAGAATCTTAACTTGATACATATATTCATAGTCAACCATAAACTGGGATAATCAGAAACAGACTGATGCTATAGGCTGCTCAGGTCATGCTATGCAGGGCCATTTGTCAGTAGCTTGAGGGAAATATTAAAAAAACCCACAAGGTTTGTGTGAGAGATGCACAGAAACATCCATAATTTAACTGAGTAACTTCAAACATGGTAAGGTGAGCTCAGTGTTGGCTTAGAGGCTGCATACTGCTCAAGTTTTAAAAAAGAAGATTTTATTTGGTTCACTTGGGACATCTCAAATGTTGATAAACTGGAGAGATCTGTGCCAGTACTTCTGTCAAATGGTGACAGAGAAAAACACGTACAACAGAAATGTACTGTGCAATGAATCAAGTAACACAGTTTCTATTCAGAACACAGCCCTGTGGGTAAATTATATAGAGTAATTTTAGCCCCCTTAGAAGTGTGTTGCTAGAATTACTCTATAAAGAGCAGAAATAACAGGAGCCTGGTAATTACACATGCTGAATTTAAAAAAATGGAGCAAAAATATTTATTGCAATAAGATTGAAACACTTAAAATCTTTTCAGTTAGTCTCACATTAGCCTTTGTGCACCAGTGGCATTTAAATTAAAACCAGTATGTTTCCATAAATAGAAAAGTTGGTTTTGATGAAGGCAGAATTTGTGATTAAAACAGCCTCCGTTTGAAATCCCTGATTGCATCTATAAAGCAACTGCTTTGAACAGTATCCTGCTGGCATGCTGTTGATGACAATAAAGCTGAATATAAGTACAGAGAGATATCTGCAAATGTGTATGTCCAGTTATATATTTATATATGTCACTGACTAATTGGAAACAATTGGGAAACTCGACTTATCTAATTCAAATGCAGACATGATCTTATGATCCCTTTCCCCCAAATCTGGTCAAATGGAGGTATCTAAAGTTCCTTGTGTGGGAAAGAAGCAAGTGCCCACTCTACCCCACCTATTATGAGCAGATTGTAAATGCAATGCTGCCACAGTACACATGCTTGTGTGAAGACCTGCACACAGTTGCTGAGAATAGACATCTTGTAAGGTAGGTGGTGCTGACACAGGCTGGACACCAATGGGTATAAATCTAAAATTTTCACGAGTGGTTATTTTTTAACCTTATTTAACTTTTTTTTTCTTGCTATTTCTTGTAAGTAGTATATCTTAGAGTCATTATTTCACAATGTCTGCCTTGAAAAAGGCGACACTACTGTTATATTTTAATATATATTTATTAATTGCTTTTTATTATACACTTATTCATAGAACTAAGATTAGGATGGTTTTGATCCATTAAATCACTCCTGCAGTATCTGTTTCTTTAAATTCTACAGTGAAGAAGTAAAGTTGATTAGTTTACATGTGCATTTAAAATGAATGCTAAGGCAATCTTCCATTAAAATACTTGTAATAAGGAAGAAATCATTGCTTGTATGAAACTTCATCTTTTTTAAAGGTGAATGGTAGTAAAGGAACAAAGACAAATGTAAACTATGAGTCTGAATTCATCGCTGATGTTGCCTACTTGTTTAGTATGTATTTAGAGAAACCTAAAAGGTCCCCCTGTCAGTACTTTCAGTCAGTTGTAGTTGATGGCAAGATCTGTAAGTCTTTTTTTTTCAGATTTTTTTTTTTCATTATTTTACTTTCTCTGTGTTTTACCTACAACCATATCATATTGTATATTCATATAGAGCATGAATTTTAGTACAGTGTTGATGTCTTTGATAGAATACATAGAGTGCTTATTATTCTATAAAGGGGCAATATTTATACTGGGAAAGTAGGTATTTACTATTGCTTATCTAGTATATTTTAAGCATGTAAATATTTTCTATAATACTGAGCTAGGAAGAAAAACGAAGAATTTTTGCTAACTTTTTATTTTTTTTACCTTTTAATCCACATAGTAATAATTTTCTAAATCTTTAATACTTTAGTTACTAAGCAATATAATTTTTTTTGCAAGTGACTTACTTATTGCAGGAAATGT
The DNA here is from genome assembly GCF_003984885.1 of Neopelma chrysocephalum. Taxonomy (NCBI): domain Eukaryota; kingdom Metazoa; phylum Chordata; class Aves; order Passeriformes; family Pipridae; genus Neopelma; species Neopelma chrysocephalum. The sequence continues at coordinate 746,548 of NW_020897715.1, forward strand.
CTAAAAATTCTCTTACATCAACATTACTACAGATGTAGAGCATGCAGGAAAACCATGCTGAAAGACCTGCACTAGGAATCACTGGATCCTTTAATACAGATCTTTCTTATGCAAGGAACTTATAAAGGTGGAGTTGGCAACTTGGAGGGTGTATTGAAGTTTTAAAGTCCTCAGGTCATGATATTGGATAAAAATCTTAATTTTCATTTAAAAGAAGAGAAAAAAAATGTATAGTCCAGATTGTTATAGAAAGAACTGTAAACCATGACTTTAGCATGAATTCAAATAAGCATTCGAAGGTAAGTTTAAAAGTACACCATGTTTTTAATTTATTTCAAAGTCCTAATATCACAATCCTTTCAAGTCTTACTTTGATTTTGTACATGCCAGAGTTTTAGCTTCTGTAGAGGCATATGATATGTATGCGTGTGTATATATATCTCTGAAAGCAAGAGATCATCTCAAAATGTCGTCTGGTTTCTCTGATCCTTGCTAGCTGAAGGCAGTGAACACATGACAAATGGAGCAGAAATCAGAGAGCAGAAAATGGTAATTGGCAATTTAATCAATAGCTAGACCACAGTGTAAATATCTGTTGGTATTTGTGGTGTCTGGGATAACAGGGGGAAGAGGTTAGTGCTGCTTCTGCTTTGTAATGCTTTAGCAATGCTTGTAGCCATAAAGCTGCCTTAAAACACCAATTAAACAGGGTTTATGACTGCTTTGTGTTACTGGAGTGATGTAATAGAGCAACACGTACCGATGAAACCAGCCTGTTGTTTTGCCGTCTTTAAAATAACAAACCTGAATAACATAATGAAATCTGAGTGGCTTGTGTCTAAAAGCAATGGATTGTCCTCTCCCTCCCTATGAATTAAGAAGTTATTTGAGTTAACTAGTAGGTTATAGGCTGTTAGGCCCATAGTATCAATTTGAATACCTAGCAGCTGGAGCATGTAGATGCTGGAGACTCGGGATGAGAAGTGCAGAACAGCTGGGAAAGGCCTTGGGCTGGCAAGGAAAGGAGGCAACAGCTGGAGGGTATAAACATCAGGGACCTGACAGGGAAGATTTAGATGAGGAGAAAACCTTCAACTAGGAACAGGCTTGTGAAGCTTTACCTTAGTGGTAGGTGCTCCACACAGAGATTTTCCTCAAAAATTTTTATTTGGTCACTCTTAAGTCTTCTTCTTCTACCTCTTTTCCACATCTCTATATATCAGTCTCAACTGGGTAGTGTATGCCACATTTTATATGCCATAATTTTACTATATATGTTATTATTTTCCATTCTGTTAATTTAAAATATAAAAAATTAAAAAGATATCTTTAGTAAGTAACTCATCAACATGGAACTACATCATATTAAGAACCCGTATTGCTATGAACAGTACTTTTCAACTGTGATTTCTCATTATTGCTTTTAAGACTATTTTTCAAAGTCTATTGAATTGCATAAGCCTATGATATCATATATATATATATATATTGTTATGTGCTTGTAGATTAAAAAGAAAAAGCAGAACAAAAAAAGTGGCATCATTCAGGTTAACACTCTGTGTGAAATGAATTCCTCTTGAAATATGATTTTCAGAATGCAAGGTCCAATCTTGATTTAAAAGGGTCAAGGACAGAGAACATGCCATCACCCTTGGGAAGGTGTTCCAGTGGCAAAGTACTCATCCCTGTGTATCTGCATCATATATATAAATATGACCTGAACTTGACTGCTGGAACTTGTTTGTAGTGCTGTCTGTTACCTCTAAAAACCTCCTGTCAAAACTGATTTAGCCAGTGATCCATTTAGACATAATTTTCATAGGATAAATGAAGCTGCATTACCAAGTTTCTTCCAGTCCTTTACATATGAGGCTCTGCAGTGAGTTTCTTGAATTGTGCACACCAGACATTGATATAGCCTTCCAACTCTAGATGCTTGAGTGCCAAGTATACAGTTAATCCCAGTTCTTCAGTCCTATTCAGGCTTCTTCCACAGAGGCCTCTGGGGATGTGTTTTTCCCTTCGACCCTGACAGCACATGGGGAGCTCATGTTCGGCAGAGTCATGTCCACTCTTAGTGCCAGGTCTTTTAAGAAATGTTGCCCTCAGCATAAACTCTCTGACTCTGCCAAGGGAACCCTACTCTCTTGTTTAATTTATAGATATATAAATTGGTTCTCAGTGTGAAGGGACTTGCCCAGAGGCTCACAGTGGCAGGGCCTGGGAGGAGCAATCAAACTCCTAAATATACTATGTCCTTGCCAATGGACTATCAATTTACTTGGTTTTTTTCCCTGTAATTTATGTATGAATGAATATTTGCCTTTTTTTCCCCTGCATGGGCTGAGGCTATACATGCTCTTTCTTATAGATTTGGTCTAGTTTCATCTGTTAACATGGTATAGTTTAGGGTTGCAAGGGGATAATGCTATTTCTCTAATCATGTTTATTATTATTACTATAAAATGTTATTTATAGGGTTAATTATTTCCTGTAGTTGTGTGATGAATAAAATATTCATCTCAAGTACATTATGAAATTCCTCCCATGTTGTTTAACTTAAGATTAAATTTCTTTCATTGCTGCCGAGCCCTGTTCAGGGTGGTACTCTTTCTGTGCTTCCTCTGGAGAGCTGATATCATGCTGGTTTGGAATATTCATTAGTTGCCCAACCCTTTTTCCAGAGATAACTCTGGTTATGAGCGTTTCAAATCCTTCTGCTTTTAAAAAGTGCATTATGAAATTTTTATTTCAAGAAAAAGGGGATTGAACCTGAAATCTCCCTCATAGACTCTTCATACAGAGCACGAAGAGGGGAGCCCCGTCTTCTTGGAATGGATTAACATTACCAGCATGACACCCTTGCACCGAGGGCAGAAGCTATTGTTTCCCTTCCCAGGTGTAAGAAAACTGTTCCCTAGTGCTAAGTAGAAGGGTAGGACTTTTTTGTTTTGTTTTTTTTCCTGATTACTCTGTGTTTAAAAGCTTCTATTTGAATGGAGCAAGTGCTTTACGGGGGGGAAAAAAACTAAACCAAAATAACTTGATTCCTTAGGATATCAAATTGTATGTGAAAATGGAAATGAATCCAAAGAAAAGCTGAACTAACTTGATATTAATAGGTATTTTTAATAATTCCTTGAACAGTTGTTCACCTTCCTGGAAATGAAGGAGGCATCTTCTATTATTTTTAGTTATCGCTTTCTCTTGAAGCCCTTGGCTAGAGCAGTTGTTTGGCGTGAGTTGTACAGGTTGCAGGTCTGCAGTCAGGCACAGCCCTGCTGGGTCCTACCAAAGGGCCAGGCAGTGAGTGTGGAGAGCAGTGAGAGCTGTGCCTGCCTGGCACCACCGCAGTGTGGTGTACTGATGTCGGCAGTTCCTGGTCTGTTCCTGGTCTCCTGGCATCCGTGATGACCTTTAAGGTCTCCTGTTGCTGGTGGGGCAGAATTGTTGCGTGCTGTTATGCACTGTCTGGAAGCAGGGGGGTTGAAACTTCACCGGGACTACTTGCTTGCACCATGAAGGAGGTTACGGGCATGGTGAGACAGGGAGAGCTGCTCATGGTGTTGAGGGGAATCAGGCAGAACAGACAAGACTCCAGGGATGTAAGGCTCCTGGGCCACCCTGCCATGCCCTGGAGCACTGTGACATGGATGCTCATCACCTGGAGTTTGGATTGTTCACTCTGGTTCCTTCAGGTGGTGACTGATGGGGCCAGTGGAGAGGTGACAGTGCTCTCTTGGAGCTAAAGTACATACCATGCTGGGTCTGGGGGACCCTGGGGCCAGGTCCAGCACAGGCTGCTGCACCCCTGTGCTACATTCCCTCTGGGGGTTCCAGGCTTTGAGGGGTGGCAAAAGGCACCCCCAGCCTTGTGATCAGGATCTGGCCTGCAGTGCTCTGGGCCAGGCCATAAATACCTTCAGCAGCCTCAGTGGTGCTCAGAGGGGGTCACAGACCGTGCTGACTCTGCTTGGCCACAATGCAGGGAGCAGGAGTGGGACTCTTCCCCCTGCAATGCAGGGGCCTCCCCTCACCCTGTATGCCCCTGCTCTGACCTGAACCCTTCTCAGAGGGGGAACACAATGATCCCCACGAGATATTTTAGGAAGAGCAAGACCAGCAGACAGACTCTTCCTCTTGTAAAATATCTCAGTTGCTGGGCTGGCTGGTGCGAAATGATGTCTTGTGGCAGTTCTTGAGCTAAAGAGCAGATGGTATCTATGTGCTACACTGTAAGTGCAGCAGAAGCACTTGGAGGATTAAAATGATGACTCATTGGAGCAAAGCAGGACAGGGAGATGAACACTAGAAAGACATGGCATTAGTCAATACAAAGTTGTTGGCTTTTTGGAGGCATGCAAAACACGTATTTTACACTACTCAGAAGTGGTAAGTTCTCAAAGTTGTAAACCTGCTGTCCATACTATATATTAAACTAAATAAAAGACAAAAAGACAACAAAGGCAACCTCTTTTTTTAATTTTCTTTTTTTGATTTGTTTTGGTGGGGTTGTTGTTGTTGTTGTTTTTTGGGTTTTTTTTTAATCTTATGTTTTGCTTTTCACCTACCAGGTAATGAGTCCCTATAAAATTAAAAAAACAATCCTTGTCTGGCTTGGGTAAATAGAAAGATTGGCTTGTCTTTAAGTTATTGATTACTTTTAAATTACTGTGAAAGCTCCTTTTAAATAGGTCAATGTAAGTGACAAAGTAAGCAAAGCTACTCCTGTCCCCCTTTTTGTTGGAGGTAGCCTTAAAATTTTCAGCATACATTTATGGTGTGGAACTTAAGATAACACACCTCTAACACGCTTCCTAAGTGATACAGTTGCTGTGAATGAGGTAGAGGTGACACATGTAAAGAAGTTTAAGGACTTTTCCAGTTTTTCTTTTAGATACAATTTTGTGGGAGGTTGTAACTTCTGTGAAGCTCAGAAGGTGAAGTGTTTTGTGCTTTAGAAGGTGGATTTTTGTTATTGGGTTGTTTGTCTTGGATTTTTTGGATTTTGTTTTTGTTTGCTTTTAGGGACGAAAGTGTATGATAATTATAGCATCTCTGATTTGGAGACAAGGGAGAAAAATACAGTACTTGAACAGTTTGTTTTGTTTTTTTTTTTACTTGCCTTTTTAAAACTTTCTGTGACCAAAACAGCTGGGAAGAAATGAATCAATTTTAGCAGGGAATTCTTTAACAGGTCATGATGAGACTGGGTTTTATTTTTGTGCCTTGTGAACTACTAAGCACAGAGAGTATAGTTAAATAATGAACACTCAAGCTGCTCAGAAAAAAGGTCTGCTAAGCATGCTCATAGACTGGGTTAGCTGCATGTTGGAAAGTCAGAATTTAACATAACAGTAGGAATTAGAAAGATAACTGGAAGTAGGCATCAGCAGATAATGTAAAGCATACCAGGGCTCAGGTAAGGATTTTGCTTTTTAAAACTCAGCATTGATCTTCTCCTTACAGTTTGCCATAGAATAATAAGTAGTCCTATGACAGTGCCTGCCAGCAAGGTCCTAACTCTGCAGAACAGCCTATGTAGTGACTTGATTTATGGCACCAAGGTTTAATAGAAGAGTCATACAACCTAAAGTTTCTTCGCTGTTTGACTGTGTACTGTTCACATTTTGTAACTGAGATTTATGTGGAATTATCTACACTGCTTGAAGTAATCTGTATAGTAATCTTTCCTCCCATCTAAGGATAGCACAAAGTTACTGTTTTAAAACTAAGGAAAACTGTTTTATAAAATGGATCTCTTTTCTGAGCCTCTGGGTGTTTGACTTGTCGTGACACCAATGAAGTAGAGGAGCTAGGCCCCCACCCACAGACCTCATCCAAAGAGACCATAGACCAAAAAAGCAAATTTTACGTGCTGGTGTACCATTAATGTTTAACAGCTCTGGAGAAGAACTGTCTGACAAGTCTAATGTAATAGAAAATATACATGAACTGCCAATAATCAGAAATGTGAGGGGAGCTACTGGGACAGATAAAAATCAACACAGTTGGCTAACCTCACTGTAGAATCAGAAACCCCGTTCCTTTGCCACGTATTTCTTTTCTTCTAAATAAATCCTAGTGCATCTTCTTCCCTGGTGTCCCACCAAGTCTCTCTCTTGTTCCTGTCCATCCTGTTTTGCGGACAACACAGGTGCCTACCAACATTTCTTCAGAACTGCCTTTTTGGACATTGGTGCTTCCTCTGCAGAGCAACATCTGCTGAGCCCTGAGTCACCCGGTGTCTTTCCAGGAAGAGAGGGACCATGACAGAGGGCATTTGTACAGCTTGTGTCTGCACTTGTTGCTGCGGAGGAGAACTTAAATCCACATGTGGAACTGCTTACTCAACCCAAAGGTCAGAAGGGATTTTATGAGGACACAAAAACCCCAAGTGGCCGCAGCTCGTGCGGGGCCTCCCAGAGGCAGCCGAGGCCTGACGTCTTTGGCCTTGCAGGTTGCCAAAGAGCTGTCATCTGCAGAACGAGGCTTTAGGAGAATGGATAAATATTTGGGGAGTGCAGCAGTGGAATGAGCCTACTTTACTGTGTTAAGTTGTTTAATGGACACGGTTTGACAGGCAGAATGTGCAGGTCAGTCGTCTGCCCAGCGGGGAGTCCAGAGTACCTGTTTGTGCAGTGAGCAGTTCTCTGCCTGGCTGAAACCCCCAGTTTGTTACAGATGTTTGTTATACAGATATCTTTATAAATTACTTGTATAAAGTTCAAGCTAGCAGAAAACACATTTTGAAAACGCGTTTGTAAAAAGCTAGGAAATCACTGAATAGTAGTTTCAAAAAATCTCATTTCCACACAATTTGACTTACACAGCTGATGGTCCCAGGTTTTTTGTTCGCATTTGTGTGGCTGATGTTGCAGTGGACTAGCCCATAAACATGATGGTTGTCCACACCAAGAAGTACCACTGGATTCTGCTGATGGTTCAGGTCAAATCACCCTTGAGTAAACAGTAGTAAATGTCCATTTGTTTAAATCTCTTATGTTTGCTTCATATGTCTGAAGCCAAACTAAAGATTTGGCACTACAGTTTCATTACATCTTTATGAGAACAGCTGCACTGTGCTGAAAGCTTACCAAGATCTTAAAACTTTAAATGTAGCTCTTCAGAGTAAATCATAGTTAAAATTGAATGCATCAGTTTGCTTGTTTACATTAGCACATATTGGAGTGCAATAGAAGCAAATCTGAAAAGCAAAACATTTTGCTGAGGATCTGATGTGCACACCTGGGGACACTTTTGAAGTTTTTACTTCAGATTAGGTTCAGGCTGGTTCTGTGGACTGAGTATTCATTTACGATCACAGAGAATATTTTTCTTAAGCTAGCAGCCTCACTCTTTTTTTTATTTTTATTTTTAATTAATATGTGTGTTTTTTCTCTGTCAGGAGATGCATATGATGTTCTGACATAGGTTTGGGTTATGTGCCTGACATATAGTAGGTTAGCACAATGAAATGCAAATTAAACTTATGTTGATTCAAGAGAGTTTTAAAATGAGATCCTACTTTACAAATATCACACATTTTGATGAGGTTTCACTACATATTTTACTGAAATTAATGTTTTAGGGCCATGGAGATTGCAGGCTGAAACAGGTTGCAGGCCATCTGCTCCATATGTTTTCTGTGATGGCAGCCAGTTCCAGGTGCTTTGGAGTTTAGAAGTCCTATATTAGATGGCTGTGGAATAAAATAGCCCCAGGGCAATGTCTTTGAGTTCCATATCAGGTTCTCTGTTTGTTCTGTTACCTTAAGCAAAATATTTTGAAAACATCTTACTTTGAAAACAAATATGGTTTACTTCATGCAAATCAAGACATTGGCAATAAAAAAGACCTCTCTGTATCCAAGCTTTAGGACAGATGACAAGCTTCACCACAATTATGTTTAAATGGCTTAGAGTATGCTCTAAGAGATGATCTAAAAGTTGTAAGTTTACTGAAGTTAATTGTACTTTTTTAGTGGTGAAGCAAGTTTCTATTCAGCTCCATTACTTAGGTTATTGGGTCCAAACCAGCTATGGAGCCACAGTATCCATTCTCTACTGCACAAAATAGTTACTAATTTGTAGATATTAATAAAATAAAGATTTGTGCTCTATGCCTGAATAGAATTTTTGTAGAATTTTGCAGGTCTTCTGTATCAGTAGAGATCTTGAATCCCTTGGTTTATGCTTTCTAAAGTTGCAGCTGGGACATTTGAAAATAATATTTTAATACTTGAGGGCAAAACCCCCCACATATCCAGTGAAATGGGCTTCAAAGCAATTACAGTGTTAATTTTTTTTGTCTTTATTTCCTAAAATTACATGCAATATTTCACAGTACACTGCGACTTTCTGTATTTAAACATTATTTGTATACCTTCTTTTGCCACTGGCAACATTTTTTTCTCCTGTTCACTTCAGCATGCATTTATGAACCAGCACATTTCATTAGACTTCCCTTTGACATTTTTTTTTAAGCTGGAAATGCAGTAACTTGTCTTAAAAACCCCTGCAGAAGACCTGAGTTTTCTCCATCTGTTCCTCCCAGTCTCATAGGGGAGAGCGGGATGTCTGGTGGGAGGGATCACTTACGAAACCCAAGTTGGCGCTCACAAAACACAGTGCCCAAGACAGCAGTGAAACTTTCCAGTTGGAACATGGGGTGGTCATTTCTCCTTTCTCATCCTTCCTCTGCTTTGAGGAAGTGTTGAACACCATTCACAGCTGGCTTAGCTGTTGAGGGGGAAGACGTGGAAAACTAAAGCAGTTGGTTTTTAGGAAGCCTTTTTTTGTGAAGATGGGGCTGAATGCAAAGAGTTTATGTTTTGGTGTGAGTGTGGTATATAAAACAGAATGAAGCTGAAAGGTGTGTGTGTGGCAGACTGCCTACATCTCTGCCCATCTTCCTGTTGCTGTTTTCCAAGCTCAACGTGAGGACATCTTGACAAAATCCAATTCTACCCAAACCTTGCGCTTTTGTATTCTGTTGAGCCTGGCTGACGTTCAGACCTTCAGTAAAGGTCCGAATCTGCAGGTCATCTAGCTGGGCCTTTTGTTTCCTTTATCTGTACTGCTTCCCACTCTCCTCCCAGTAAGTAACCTCAAACTCTCCTCAAACTCTTTTAAACTCTTGCTTGCTCAGAAAACCACTCCAGAGGTTCTTATTTCAATAATATTAACAAAGCTGTCTTTGAAGAAAGGCAAAGCTTGTAATAAGGAGCAATGCCAGGAGTTGTGCTAATTCCAGTGTTGAAACCAATGTGAAAATGAAATTACTTTTCACTTTACTTTGGGACAGAATGGAAGAATAAGTCTTTGCAGTGTGATTACTTAAGTAACATTTGCAGGAGGTAATACTATTTCATTCAGCTGAATAAATAAATCAAAAAGCTCCACCTTCTTATCATGGGACTCTTTGGACAACTGACACTTGGAAATTCAAGACAGTGAATTTTTATTCATGTGTTTCTTACTAAGCACATATATTTTGAATTCTCTAAAGCAATAATATAAAGGTGAGAAATTAATAGCTTGCTTTGGGGCCTTTGCTGTGGTTTCCTGCAGTGCATATCAATTTCTTTTAATATATCCAGGAATGGTAGGGAGGTAGAAGTTGCTAGAGAGAGACTTGAGCAGAAACAAGAGGACCTGTCCAGAAACTTGAGGACCCTTCCAGAAACATTTAGCCAGCTTCTCTTTGGGAGAAGATAGCTGATTCACATCCACATCATGTACTGTCTAATGCTGAGCTGATGACCCTTACTGCCTCTACATGCTCCCTTTTAAGGAGACCACACTTCTTAAGGGCAGCGTTGAATTGGAAACAACTTTATGGACTTGCTTTTTGTTATGCGAATTAACCACCAAATTACTTGTCTTTCTGCTCTGTTTATGGACTTGCCTGTTTCTTATATGAACCAGTTTAATTGGCTGTGTCAGTTCCAGTGCTTGCAGAAAGATTTACAATGGTTGATCTTTGCTGATATTTCCACTCCACAGTCTCCATTATACGTAGTGTTAGCACTCCACAAGGGAACACACATAAGTGGAGATCATGCTGTGATAATTTCTTAAGGATTCTGGCATTGGGGGGTGTGTGCATTGGTGTGTGTGTCTTCCTTGTCCTTATAGCTAAACATTATCTATAAGTACTATAGCTATATTAGAACTCACATTATTTCTGATTAATTAGCCTTCAGTTCATTTAGTTTTAGTTCCTAGTTGAACGTACTTTCCTATTTAGCAGGAATAACATCTGGTGAATATCATAAGTAAAATGGTGATTTAAGAAACACAAAGAATATTTTTAAATATTAGCAGTTACAGTTATAGCTTTAATAATATTTTGTTTCTAGCAATATTAAAAGTCCAGATTGCTGTTTAAAATCTCTTATAGATTCCTTTAAATATACCTCCAGTTTAAAAAAAAAAGTAAATCAGTAGCACTGGGTTTGTACACTGATTTCCACCAGAACTATAAATAATTTTCTCATGTCTGATTTTTCTCCATCTTTAGGTTTTTGGATGCCCTTAGTGCCAGCTTTCCTGTTGAGCATGTCCCAAAGCAAAGAGTTTAGGTTTTGAAGGTATATGAGGGAAAACTATCATACTGATAGCTTCTTATTTTGGAGTCTGATTCCTCTGTGTTCTGTGAGAGAATTACCCCCCATTTATGTGGGTAAAAGAGATTCTCTGATATGTTATAGGAAGATTGTAGGCCAATGTATTTGTTTCTAAAGAGATTCGAGAATCTGTAGCAGAGGCAACCTTAATCATTATTTCAGATGATAAGTATTGTTCTCCTTAGTGTAAAGTAATAAGTTAGGAAATTTTTCAATATTAACTTAGGTGAAACCTTAAACAACACTGACTTTTAAAACTATTATTTTGCACTGAGGAGAATGTTGCTATTTTTCTGACCTGTCGTAATTGCTATCAATTTTGGTGTAGCACATCTTGCCTACTTTAATATGTAAGTTTACAAAAAGAGATATGAGGAGTTTGGGTGTTAATTTGTAGATATGGGATATTTTAACATTCAAATTGATTGTGCTTCAGTAGTCTTAGAACTACCTGTGCTAGAAGAAGAAAATAAATGCAAAGGAATATTATCAGTGCCTTCTCAAAAAGGGGGCATTGAAGCAATGGGAAAATGCCTTATTCCTTGTTAACAACACTGTCAGGTGAGTTCAGCCCAAGGACTTGAAGGTAACTGTGAACAGAACATTTGGCATGTGCCTTGATAATTTGATGCTGTTGAGTTACCCTTTATGGGCCCAATAATGTTGAAACTTCGGAAGGCGTCAATTCCAGCGTCATTTAAATTAGCCTCCCACTGATGTGCTCAGCTAGATCTCAAGCCAGAAATCATACAAAATTAACAGATCTCCAGTCTAACTTAGTAAAACACGTGCTTTTCTAACTGCCTTTTATTGCCTTCCTTTTCTAGGTCTTTAGGGATTTTACACTGCATATCTGGAAAAACAAGTCACCGTTTAAACACTAAGTCTACAGCTTGAATGGTAAGGGGAAGCTGCATTACTGTGTTGTTATTACTCAATTAGTGTGGAGCTGATGACTTGGATGAAGGAAGTGCTATTCTAGTTTCTTTGCTGAGAACTGTCGTGCTTTGAGTCAATATATACCCCAAAGAACAATTTTTTTAGAAATCACATAAAGCACAGTTTTTATCACTTCCATGCTTATAACTATGAGCTGGCTACTAAAAGCAGTGTAGAGACTTTTCAACTCCTATTGACCTCACTTCTATTCTTGAGCTTTGTACATAGGCCTTCTCTTATACAGATTTATATTTTTTCATATATTTAATGTTTTAAAATATCTGTATTATGCTTCTTTAGAACTTCTGTTTTGTCCTGTCCAGTTTTACAATGGTTTTGCCTTCAGGCTAGCAAGTGTTGTCTCTGAACAGTGCCTAGCATTTTCCATTCTAAAATCATACTTTCAGTCTATTTCTGGAAAACCGTAATTTTTAAAGTGAAAATTATCCATCTTTTTCACTCCTTCCTTTCCCTTTCCACCAAAAGGTTTCAGTAATTTAGAGGAAACCTGGCCTTCTGCTAATATTCAGACAACCTCTTACAAAAAATATCTTCTGCCCTTTTGTTACTGTAGTAAGAGGGCAGAAGAGAAGGTGCCTTTTATAGTACTACAAAAATTGCTCAAATTTGCCCAAATTACTTCAATTTTTACGTGCTCAGTGGAGAGCTCTAGGCCTCCACAGCTGAAGAGTTTATTTTCTCTCCATGTTGAATAAACACCAACTTAGGACTGGCAGAATATTCGCTGCTTCAATCAGGACGTGCTTCAGGCAAATTTGGATTTTGGTATAGAAGCCCCAAACCAAAAGCAGGTTGACTGTACCTTTCCTGGGCTGTCAGTGACTGTGCTTCTGGGTTTGGCTCGAATGCAAACTAGACACAGAAGGAGGTTAATTAGGTTGGTATCATTTGAGAGATAATTATGCATGGAAAGCAAGTCCGGAGTTGTGTTTAAGAACTTGACAAGTACAAGAGTGCATCAAATTAGGATTGCCTTTATAAAAAGAAATTTTTATTTATTACAGTTACTCTGAACCAAAAGTCAGGGTTTTTAACAGTAATTATTTATAGCGCACAATTAATTGTAGTTATTTATAGCCCTCACTGAGTGTGTATTTTTGGTTTGGTGTGGTGATAATTATAGCATTGGAACAAAATAGTGTAGCTTCAATACACTGAAGTTTGAACAACTGACAATATTATCCATGCAGAGTACAGGTTTCAGATCCATTTCAAATTTACTGAAGGAAAAGTAACCCATGGATTTCCAAGGGGATCTGCTCTAGTCCTTCATAGAAGTGCTCTAGACTTTTTAATGTCACATTTCAGTAGGTCTCACAAGGGCTCAGTTGGTTTGTTTTGGGTTTCAGTGGGTTCCTGAATACTTCAGAGACACGGGCATTTTTCATATTCACCTTTTTGGCCTGAGCATACTGTGGTGAACTCTGACACCAGCTCTCCAGTCTCTCCAGTGTAACCAGGACAGTAGTCAGGGGAAAAGTGAAGAAACAAGATTCAGAACCTTCAACTATTCCCTGAATTTACACCTAAGTGAAAGGATGAGCAAAAGATAAAATAGAAAGGATAACAGAGATAAGACAATGGCAAAATTGGTTGCCTAAGTGATTACAATTGTTTTATTCACATCAGTTACTGCATAAATTAGCAGTACAAGTAAGGGATCATATAGAAGTTTAGAGCGAGAAGAATCAAGAGACAAAATTTTGCAGAAGTGTCCTAAAAATATTATTAAACATCCATAGATGGTAGAATAAAGAATAAAAAATCTGACCTTCTCCTTTGAGTGCTTGTATATGAAGTCTCTGGCTGCACAATTTATCTTGAATCTTGTTTCGGGACAAGCTGGCCCTTTCAAAGAGGCTTCTTAGATATTAAAGATAGTCTGAAACATGCAATTTCCTACAGAAGTAGCCTGGGAATACAAACCCAGTATAAAGCAAACAAGAAAGACTGAAAATTAATCTTTTGGAGGAAAAGCCCAGTAGGAAAGAATGAAGATGCCCATCTTAACTCCCTAGTAAAAGATGTGCAGGCTGATGCCTGCAAGGGATTGCTAGGCCGAGGAAAGCACATGGACGACATTTGGAATTTATTTTTCTCAAACAAAAAATGTAACCTAAAACTCATGCCCTGAAGAAAATTAACTCCTATAGCTCATAGGAGCTCTCTGAAACACTAGCCAGTGAATTAAACCACTGATTTAGAGGTTTCTCGGGTAGCTAAAAAATATATGAAGTCTTCAGGGCAGGGAGATCTTTGCTAATACATTTGTATATCATCAAGCACAGTGCCAAGAAACGCGGGTTCCATTTATGCCAGTAAGAGTGTAGTATGAAATCTCCTTTGCAAGTCTGTATTTTAATTTCCTTTTAGGGGCATTTCTACCAAAAAAATATTTTATTATGTAGTTGGTTTCTTTTTTTATTTTTTTTTATGTGAGTTTGGCCCATGAATTTGTTGGAGGAAAACCAAAGTAACAGTTCATGTAGCATCTAGAGTCCAATGTAAAGAGGCACAACACGACTGTCTAGCTGGCATCTAGAGCACAAAGGATCAGTAAGCAGTTAAAAATCCCTTTTGCCTGTGAGAGTGTTCATTGCCAATATTTATCTAAGGAAAGGGCCTGGAACAGCCAAGTGGTCTGTAAGAGGATTCGAGGAAGGTGAAGTTCAAAGGAAAAATAGGGAAGCCTGTGAATCTATTTCAGACCTGTTTGTTCCAGTTTTTTTCACCTGTGAACAAATAGCAGAGCACTCTGAGGGGTTTGTTCTGGTCACTGACTGCTCTTTTATCAGTCCCAGTGGGAGGAAACCTGAACCTAAACAGAATCAGTTGAGGTATTTATGGAGACAGTAAGCCCAGGTCTGGTCTGAGGAGAGGAGATCCAAGTATGAACATGCCAGAAGTAGATGTCGATTTGAGGTCTCGGTGCAGGGGTTGCAGGACATGTCTGTGCTGTGGAATTGGTTAAGGGGCAGAGGAGGCACTGCTGGCCATTTATTACTCACCCAGCATGGTGCTGTGCAGGCTTCCCAGCATTCCTGTGGGAGAGGGGGAGCTGTGTTTATGTTGTGCCAAGGCTGAAGGGAAGAAGGCTTTGCTGCACTGGCATTATACTTGTGGACAGAGCCGTAGCCCATCAACAGCTGAGCTCATTTCAAATGTCTGCCCAGCACATCCCCTTGCCCTTGGGGTTCTTCTGGTAGTGCTGGTGGCCAGCACAGGGGCCACCTGTGTACCTACGTGTATTCACACTCAACAGATGTTAGAAGGATACTGCAATGACCAGCCTCATCTTCTGCCCCTCCCCAGGCCACCACCCCACACACTGTGAAATATGTTCAGGATTCTTCTTTGGCATTAACACCTTTTTTTTTTTGTTATTGTTTGGTTTGCTTTGCTTTGTTTTGTTGATATAAGTTCTCCTAATAATACTGATGTATCTTGAAGTACCACCAAGAACCTTCACCAGGAGTTAGATAACACTTGCTTATGTACAAATAAATATCTGTGAGGAAAAACCATGCTGTATTGACAGGGTAACAGTGAAAGGTATAAATGGCAAGTGACTTCAAAAGTGAAAAGCCTGATATCATACTTGTGTGGTTTGTTATGTACTTAATAAAATAAATGTAAGTGTCAGTTATGGAAATCTTCCAAACCAGTCTTTCATGACTAAGATAACTTCTTGCTGATAGTTTTGCAGAGATGATTCGCAGTAACCAGTCTGAAAGAGGAGAGGTTCATTGTCTTTTATGACATTCATTCTTTTATTCTTTTAAGTTTCATCCAGAGCAAAGCAATTACAAGCTACCATACTCCACATACTCATACTTGGAGAGTTGCCTAAGAATTACATACATGGTCTTTTTGCAATCATTGTGATCACATCATCACAGTATAAAGGAGACTGGAAGGGACCTCCAGAAACTGATCTAATTAGATCTGGTTGCTCAGAGCTGTGTCCAGTTGTGTCTTGCATTCCCCCATTGAATTCCTTCATGAGGAGATTCCTGTCTGCACACCCTGTGTCAGTGTTTGACCACTCTCATGGTAAATCAACAAACAAATAAGTTCTTCTATCTGATCAGAATTTCCCACATTCTGACTTTTTTTGTTGCCTTTTGTAGTTCCACTGTGAAGCTCCGAGAAGAGTCTGGCTCTGTCTTCTCTATATCCTCTGGTCAGGCAGTTGTAGACAACATTATGTTCTCCTAAGACTTCTCTCCTGTGGGCTGAAGAGGCCCAACTCCCCCAGACACTCCTCTTTTTTTCTTTTTTTTTAATGGATGAGACATGTCTGTCTACACTTTACAGCTTACTCTTGTGACTATATATCCACTTATCTAACTTCAAATTGGTTTTGATTTCTTTTTTTTTTCTTCAGCCTGGATAATTTAATAGAAAGAATTCTGGTAGCCAAAAACAGTGAATATGCAAGTGTGTTGTGTTCTACCATGAAGTTTATCACAGTGCCTCACATACGGAATCAGAGACGGGCTGAGGCAGGAAGGTGTCCCAGGAGATCACCTGGTCCAAACCTCTGTTCAGTGCAGGGTCAGACAGAACAAGCTGCTCAGGTCTATGTCCAGTTAGTTTTTGTTTCCACAGCCTTTGTGAACAGCCTGCTCCAGTGTTCAACTACCCTCACAGTAGTAAAGTGGTTTCTTATGTTAAATGAAATTTCTTGTATTTCAGCTTCTGCCCATTGCTTCTTATCCTGTCAAGAAAATTCTGACTCCGTCTTCTTTCCTTCCCCCTTGAAGTATTTATACATGTTCATAAGATGCCCTG
This sequence comes from Neopelma chrysocephalum, assembly GCF_003984885.1. NCBI lineage: Eukaryota > Metazoa > Chordata > Aves > Passeriformes > Pipridae > Neopelma > Neopelma chrysocephalum. Next base: position 762,932 of record NW_020897715.1, read on the forward strand.
AGCCTTCTGTGCTCCAGGCTGAACAGTTCCAGCATCTGCTCATATGACAGATGTTTCAGTCTCTTAATCCTCTTTGTGGTCCTTTGCTGGGCTCCCTCCAGTGTGTCTCTGTCCCTCCTATACTGGGGAACCCATCTTGGAACCCAGATGTGTCTGACCAGGACTTTGCAGGGAGAAGGATCACCTCTCTCAACCTGTTACCAATGATTATCTTAATGTAACCCAGAATGTCAATGTGTTACAAGGGCACTTTGCTGGTTCATGATCAGTTTGGTGTTCAACAGAACTCAAGGTCCTTTCCTACAGAGCTGCTTTTAAGCTGGTCAGCCCTCAGCATGTATTGCTGTCTGGGGTAATTCCTCCCCAGGCTCTGGACTTTGCATTTACCATAGTTGAACTTCATGAGGTTCCTGTTGGCCCATTTCTCTACTTCCCTCAGAATGGCACAACTCTTTGGCATATCAGCCTCTTCTCCCAGTTTTGCATCATCAACAGACTCCCTTGGTGTGCATTCTGTCTCATCACCTATGTCAGTGAGGAAGATAATTGACAAATATTGTCCTTGAGACAACATTGAGAGTGACCTTGCAGGGACAACAGCCCACTCCCTCAGCACTCGTGGGTAGATCCCGTCAGATCTCAGGGACTTGTTATGTCTGCTTCAGTTTGTTGAAATGTTCCTTAGCCTGATCTTCCTCTGCTGACACTAAGACTTCCTTGTTCCATATTTCCCCTGATGTCTTGGGGGACTGGGATTCCTATCCTAATGAGTGAAGTAGACATTGAGCACCTTGGCATTTTCCATGTCCCCTGTCCTCCATCTGATTTCCACAGCAGGCCCACATTTCTTTCTGTAGCTGCTGTTGTACCTCTAGGAGCCCTTGTTGCCCTTCACATCCCTCACCACACTCAACTCCAGGTGGGTTTTGGCTTTCCCAACCCCATCCCTGAACACTCAGACAGCTTCTCTATGTATCTCTTCAATCAGAAAATATAAACTTGAACTGTTGGCAATAGATGATGTGAACAGCATCTATGCAGGAATAAGTGATGTGAACAGATGACTTATGTTAAAACTAAGCACCCCAAACCCCTCAATAACATAAATATGCATTACAAAAAATTGTACTGTGACATAGAAACAAAATTTTTTTTCCAGGAAAAACATTGCATATTTTCTGTTCTGTATGGAACGTGCCTGAACTGCCAGTAATAGGCAGCATGTTTTGTTTGTTACGTATTTCCCTTCATTTCCTTCTTTTTCCTACTGAGTTGATAAAGATAAGATTAACTTATGATCCATATCTCCTTAAGTTTCTAGCTTTCCTTGATTATTAACAGTTAATGTTTTTAGTCATGTGTTGTTTAAACAATGGCCAGATATTGGAGTAGGTACTAAGTGCACTTCCATGTTTCTTAAATCCATTTGAACCATTTACAACTAGTTCTACCACATTTTGCTTGATAAATAGAACATCTTTCTTCTGGCCCCAGACTTTATAGGCGAAAGAAACCCCAAACCCCAGATTGCCTTTGGAAAAGGCTTTATCTCACTTTTCTAGAGGATATGCTAAGATATGCTAAGGAGCGTATACCCGTCGTACTGAAGTAGTCTCAAGTTTACAGCTATCTTTATCTGTCCTGCCTATATAAACAAAAGTTGAAACGTAGGTAGGTCTTTTGTTGGTCCTTCTGTAACTGGACAGAAGCTTTTAATCTTTATCTTAGTTTAACTCGTGTCCAGTATTCTGCATGCTTGTTTGATACTGTCAGCCCAATGCTGACGCTGAAGTTGGGTAATTCCTGCTTACTCATTATCCTCTTGAATGCTCTTAAGTGGATGTGGTTTCACTGTACTTATGGAGAGGATCAATTAAGATAATCTTGGATTAATCCCATTACACTCTTTGGTCTTGTTTATGGCTTTCTTTGTCATCAAATTCACACAAACTGTGAAAAGACTGTATTCTGTTTGTGATACTCTCATTATCATTTATTACAGAATTTCCTCCCCTATAAAAATGTAAATTTATCTTTCATTGAATCCTACTGCTCACAGATAAACAAAACAGAGACATACCAAAGGTTTTGATTATGTTACTTTAAATACAGTGTCTTTTAGGTACTGATCTTACACATGGTAATACGTATAGTCACCTTGAAACACTCCTGTCAAGTTTGTGGTGCTGTTAAGAAAATTAACTTTAGTTTCACGCTGAAGTTTTAGGATGTTCAAGACTTCTAGTGAGGCACCTTATCTGAAACTTTTTACTACCAATGGAGGTTAAAAAAATGGAGCTCTTACTCAACAGCTACTAGAGAGCTCATGAAATGAACCTATGCAAAGCAGGCTAACATAAGGTGCATTTACCTTTCTCAGTTCAAAACTATTAGCACAACATTTATGGGATCATAAAAAATACTTTTTGTTGGATGAGTGTTTTGATGAGCAAACCTGCTAAGAGCATAGGGGTGTATGGTATGCACTGTAATATCAAGTTGAGCTATAATCATATTTTTTTGATGTGTCAATATGTAGGGGAGTAATCTGTTTCATTAAAAAAAAAAGAGTCTGATTCATTTTCACTGGGTCAATTGCTGTTGCTAATCCAGAGTCTTTGTCAGCTTGCAGGCTTTCTTGTGTGTTGTGTTTTTACACTTTTGCTTAAAAGGCAGGTAAGATGATACTGTTGGCACTTTCTGCTCTTGTTTTTTTACTTGGAACAATAATGTGATAGACTTTTAAAAAAGCTGCTTTTAGCAAATTCTATTTTTCGCATGTGTATTCATGGGGAGACAGATGGCCAGAGAAGGATGGAATGACTTTGATTTATTTGCATTAACCATTTTTTTCCTTCTGTTTATGGTGCTGTCTTTGGTGTTACACAAATTCATTCATGAAATAAAAACTTTGATAGTCCTGGAGAAACAAAATTTAGTTATTCTCTCTGAAACACGGTAAAAATGTTATAGTTTATTTTGCTAAGGTTTGAAGGAAAAAAAATGCAACTTTGTGCTCTGAATATTTAACCAAAGGAAAATCTCTCAGGACTGTGTTGTGGCCACAGTATGAGCTAATCTCCTGTGGTTTATATTTGGATTGCAGGAATGATTTTTCTTCCAACTTTGTGCATATTTCCTGGTGGAGTATCTTTGCTGTATTTCTTCTTACTCATATCACATGGTTTTAAATTTTGCATTTTTGTTCTCCCTATTTCAGACCAGTATTTTTGTTGATATTTCTTCACAAAATTTCATACAGAGTCAAGAAATAAGTCCGTAGTTATGAATGGGTGTGTTGTCCTGAGGTATGCGGGGAGGTAACTCTGCCGAGTGGCTTAGACTTGCAGTGAATCCTCATTTAATAATATTGTTCCATGCACCTGGCACACAGAAATATTCCAGGATTGGGTCCTGCAGGCAGTCAACATGATAAAGAGGATTAATTCCAGTAAATGAACATACACATAAGGACTAAGAGCTTTGGTAGTTATGTATTGTTTGTGTGTGCATAAACACATTATAATGATTTTGTTTCCTAGATTTTCTTTTCAGTGTTTCAAAGTATTACAGCACTGGGGACTATTCTGTGCATTCTGACTCTAGTATCTAAAACAGGTGAAGTCCTCAGAGAACTAACACCGTGGAGTCCGTATAGGCTGGCATGGTGGGCATGGTGCTTTTTTTTGTAGGCAGAATATTTTAAATAATGATTAAAGCTGTTCTTTTTCTTCATT